>NC_090442.1:848348429-848667096 GCF_031143425.1 Pleurodeles waltl | reverse complement strand
CACCACTATCATAATGAGGCCCTGAGACAGCAATGATATTGCTAGATGACAAAAAGGCATTTGATGAGGTACAACGGGAGGTGTTATTTCTAGTTTTATTAAAGTTTGCCTCTCCACCCCGATTTATTAATGCTATAAGAAACCCCTACATGAATGCAAAAGCAGGAATTGTTATAAATGGTGAGATAGACGGCATGATTACTATAAGCTGTGGAACGTGCCAGGGCTGGCCCCTCTCTCCGGCTCACTTTTATTTATTGAACCATTAGCATATGCTATAAGACAAGAACAATCTATCCAGCCACTCATATCGGGGGGTCAAAGTTGAAAGTATTTGCTGATGATATGGCATTTTATTTGGCAGCAGACATAGCTAATATTTCAGCAGCTCTTGCAAAAATACACAAGCATGTGAGGATTGAGGGAAATAAGATAAATATGGGAAATCCAAAGTGATTCTGCTCAATTATTCTCCTGAGCTATTGCTGGACTCACTCAAGGTGCACTATTCCGAGGGTACTTCAATAAGATATTTAGGGATGTATGTATCCTCTAATTTAGATGATTTATTTATGCTTAATTTTAAGCCTACATTGAAGACAATATCTGGCTTATTGGAACTATGGCAGAACTTTTCTTTATCAATTATGGGGTGAGTAGCTTTAGTTAAAATGAGTAGTCTTTTACTTTTGTTTTTGTTCGCAATAATCATGATAAAAGTTCCTCAGTCCTTTTTTTGTGCGGTGAACTCGGAAATCAGGTAATTTATCTGGCAAAGAAACACGCCTAGATTGAATATTCAGGCACTGCAGTTATACAAAGAAGAGTGAGGGCTAGCGCTTTGTAGTATTAAGACCTTTTACAAAGTAGCGTTTTGAGATTGGTTAACCAGGTCCTCCCCTCCCAGTTCAAGGACAGGGAACTTTTATCTTAATCTTATGTTAAAAGATTCTGAAATTAACCTCTCCCCTTTTATAGAAATTCTGAGATTGCCTAACAAAACTAGATATAAGACCCTGAAAATTATAATGGAGAGTTTAATAGAATTTGGGAGGAATATGAGATTCCCAGGCTCCACTCTCAGTTGAAACTTATGGACTGTTTTCCGTTAGGGCTGCATCTATCAATCTCCACATGCTTTCATTGGTCCCAGCTAGGCTTCAAGATCGTACAAGATTTTTATTTTAAGGGTGAATTAGACTTTTGGAGGTCAATCCTTGTATAAGTTGTTTCCTGTCTTTTAGCCTTATTCATATTAAACATTTTTGCTCAGGATATAGGCCAAGCGAGGGGTCTTTTGGAGATAGACTAGGAAAAGCATATTTTTTTGCCAAATTACAGGGTATAGGCAATTGGTATACACAACTACATCCAAAGCTAAGTGAGACATTTATTAGGAATTGGCTGCAGTCTATAGAAGATTTAACAAGGTGTTGATTGGACAGTAACTAATGGCAGCTATACAACTGTATGACTCAGAAAGCATTGTATGCTGCAAATTTAAAGAGGATAGATTTTTTTAGCAAATGGATGCTTTACTATGCAGCTGCTAAAATTAAAAAAATATATCCAGAGGCAGAATCCTGTTGTTTTAGATGCAAGCAGGCGACTAGGGATTGGCTGCACATGATATTCACGTGTAGGTGCCTCAAGGATTTCTGGTCTGGCATCTCTGCCGAGTTAAGCCTAAGATTTAGATATATTATTATTCCTAACACATATGGGGCACTGTTTGGCATCATGGTCACACCTTTCACCTTTATTGCAGCATTAGTGGCCAGATCGTTAATCCTGGTGAAAGAGAAATCAAATGAAATCCCTTTGGTTTCTCAATAGATTTTGAAGCTAGAAAAGATCAGAGCCTGAGAAACTGCATATGCTGAGAGAATGAGTTTAATAACTTGTCTACATAAAATCTGGAATATTTGGGAGGTGGGAGCAAGAATGAATTAAAGATGCTTTGATGTCAGGGCGTGGCCAAGCCGCTGACCCAAATGGCTGTGCAGCTTTGAAGGTCCTGTGGAGGCTCCCGATAATCGGGCTGGAGAGCGCATTCAATGTTGCGGACAGAGTGGTGAGGAGTGGGCGCTTATCGCGGGGGCATGGGTACGAATATTGCGGTGCATGGGTGTTGCCATTGCTGCTGCTCACGCCCACAGGCCCACCCGCCTCAGGAGCCCCAAGGTGACAGGAGCTTCGGGTTAACCTGAGAGGCTGAGCCACCCAACGGTGCAGATCTGCCGGGGGCAGCCAGTAATGGGTCCCTCCCCCCAAGCCCAGAGCGACACTGGGAGAGTATCACCTGTGCCCCCTGCACACTTGCTGAAGATGCTGAGTAGTGGTGAGTCCTAGAGCGGCCCTCTCTGCGGTCTCAGAGATGCCCACTGGGGCAGCCAGAGGCGTGTCTGGCTGTGTGTGGCACGAACCTGGCTGGCCCTGTAAAGACCTGCAGCAAGATGGGGGGTGGGCCCCATGCCATCCACTCTCTGTGCTACTTGGTGGGACGGCCGGTGGGGTCGTGCGCCGGCCTTTATCAGGGCCCCACATTGCTGACTCTTTTCCTGGTGGAGTGCCCATCAGCAGGGGCCTCAATAGGGGTCCTGCACTTCTGCATTGTACACACTGGACGCATGAGAGGCACTGCTTGACCCACCCCCATTTGCATGGGTGCTTGGAGACACCTGCCTGGTGACTTGGATGGGATCTGTGGCCCTGTGGCAGCTACCTGGATCACTCCCCTACGTGGTACAGGGCTTTCCCTGATGATTCTTGGTGCACTACTAGACCAGCGATAGCTGGAGGTGGCCCTGGGTGGCCATGGGCTCAGGAGAGCCCAAGCAGTGGAAACTTCCCTTTGAGAGGAGGCTGCAAGAAGACATGGCTGTCGCACTGTCGAGGGAATCAGATGATGTCCATAGTGGACAGATGCAAGATCAGATATCGGGTGCAGAGGAAATATTGACAGAACTGAGAGGCGGATTTTGCGCGATTGATAATAGATTTGACTTGTTGACCACCAGGCTTGACAACATGAGTAGCAGGTTGGATAAGTACCAATCGCGCCTAGAGGGAGCGGAGGGTCGAATCTCTACCATTGAGGACATGACAGCAACGCTCAGGAAACACTTTGAGAAGGTTGAGGGGCAATTAAAACTGTGGCTGTAAAAATTGAGGATCTGGAGGACAGAGGGTGACGTAACAACTTGTGTATAGGCGGTATAGCGGAGTCCACCAATACTGGTTGATTAGATCTGTTTGTAGAGACCTTGCTGGTGGAAATACTGGGGCACCAGGGCTTTACCTCAACCTTTGGGGTGGAGGGGGCACATCGTACACTGGTCCCTAGGTCTCCCCCGGGGGCACCTGGCTGTTTGATAATTGCCCATGTACTGAATTATAGAGACCAAGACACTGCCCTCTGCCTTGCTAGGGAGAAAGGCCCATTACAGTATCAGGGGGCAGTTGTATCCCTCTACCCCGATTTCACACCTACAGTGCAGGAAGCCAAGTGGAAATTCTCTGAGGCCAAGGCAATGCTCCGTTCTCTTGGAATACGCTATGGCATGATCTATCCAGCCAGGTTGAGGGTGGAGGTGAACGGTAAAGCGCAATACTTTGATACCCCTGGTGATGCCATGAAGTTCTGAAAGCAACACCCCTGGTCAGGCGGGTTGCCTAGCGGTTCCCCACGGGGGAGTGATGATCTGGATGCTGGGCCTGCTTCAAGCATAGAACTGTTTCCCCTGAGTAGACGAGGTAACCTGGACTGTGACCACTACCACGTTGGTATAATCAGCTCTCCCCCAGTATTTTTGAGAGATGGTTGCTATTTCGCTGCCCTACTGCTTATCACTCATGCTCTTTCTTTAAGTCGGGTTGTACTCTCCTATGTCACACTATCAATCCCATTCGCAGCTGGGAGTGCTCTGCGGCTGTGTTGTCATGCTTCTGTGGTTGATTCCAAGCTATTCATTCGTCTATTGTAATGGTGTTTGTTTAAGGTTTTGTGTGATATGCTTGGCATTTTTGTGCCGGGTGTGGGTGGGTGGTTTCATTCATATGGGTTATTTGATGTATAGTTTTCTTATGCAATGCAGTTTCTATACACGTTAACCCGAGGTACATATGGCTTCACAGGTTCCGTGCCCAAAGGCTGGCGCTCCCATGATGAAAAACATGCTAGGCCTCACATTCCTCTCCTGGAATATACGAGGTCTCAATAATCCCCGGAAAGGTAAAATGGTGCTTCAGTACCTTGCAGGTACAGGGTACAGATTACTTTCCTGCAGGAGACACATCTCCCCACTGGCACAATGCCCTCCTTTGCAGCCACGTGGGGCCCACACCAATACTTTCCTCCTACTCTTGGGGGGGGTGTATCTTGATTCATAAAACGGTGCAGTTCAAGCCACTACCAACCTGAGTGGATGGCAGTGAAGGATATGTGATGGTTGCGGGGCTTTTGGATAACTGTAAGGTCCTACTTGTGAATGTGTATGCCCCTAACATTGATGCTCCTGAATTTTTCCAGGATTTCCATTTGCACATTGATAGCTTATATATATATATATATATATATATATAGAGCACATCCTGCTGGGTGTGGACTTTAATTTGACTGTGGACCAAGGCATTGGACACTACATCTCGTGACCTCATGTCCAAGCCCGCTCCCTTAGGGCTCTGAAGGACCTCTGCACCAACTTTGCTTTACATGACCCCTGGCGACAGTATGGCACGGGCACATTGGCCTACCCATTTCATTCTGTACCCCTTAGTACATGGTCGCGTATTGACTACTGGCTTTTGACAGGCGCTACTGCACAGTGGGTTACAGATGTCACATATTTACCTCAGACGTTGTCAGCCACTCCTCGGTACTGATGGTACTTTCCATACCTGCGGCATGTGGGGCCAGGAAAATTTGGAGTTTCCCAGACTTGGTGTTGTTGAACGCTCCGTTCTATGTGGACTATGCAACTTTTTTTAACTAAATGAGGACTCAGTGGGTACCTTGGCGGTATTGTGGGATGCCTTTAAGGCTTACATCAGAGGCACCTGCATCTCTTTACATTCTGGAGTTCTGTGGGAGATACGTCACGATCTGGCATGGGTGGAGGCACAGTTTGTTGACATTGACCGGGTGACTGAGGCGGCCGATGTCGCCCCTCTCTTGGGTTTGGAATGTACTAGCAGAGAGAGAGGTTCACTACATGGGTAAATATACAACGGCCCGTAGATATGGTGAAGGGCAGAGACCCAGGAGGCTGTTGGCCAGATTAATCCTGCCCCCTCATCCTGGGCCCATATCCTTGAAATTAAAAGATCTGACAGAAGTGTAGCCGTCGGTACCATTGATGTCCAGGAGGACCTTCTCAAATACTATTCCATGCTTTATACAGTACAGTTTGGGCTATCCGGATCTGATTTTCAGGACTATTTAGATGACGTTGCTATAGTCTGGCTCACATCTGCCCAGCAGCAGTTCCTCAGTGAACCCTTCTCTGCAGAGGAGGTGTCTCAGTCAATTGATTTGCTGGATGGGGTGCGAGCCTCGGGGTTGGATCGGTTTACTGGGGTGTTCTGCAAGAAATACAAAGATATTTTAAGCCCTCATCTGGTGTCGGTGTATGCTGAGCATCTGGAGGCTGGGGCTCTCTCTGCATCTATGAGAGAGAGCAGCTATTGCTCTGTTGCCGAAACCCAGCAAAGACCCCCTACACTGTGGGTCATTTTGCCCCCTCTCATCGATAAATTTCGACAATAAGATCCTGGCCAAAATGATTGCTACCTGCCTCTCACTCCTGTTGGACACAATTATCTCCCCGCTCAGTCTGACTTTGGTCCATATTGCTCTACCTCGATCAATCTTCGCACTGTCTTTTCGGTGATAATCAGAGTGTCCCCAGAGGTCCCAGCAGCGCTTGCCTTATTGGACGCCAAAAAGGCTTTCGATTAACTTGAGTGGCCCTTTTTAGATGCTGTCCCTAATAAACTTGGGTTCCCCCAAGGCTACGCCAAACTGATCACTTTGCTGTATTCACAGCCTACAGTAGCCATACAGCTTAATGGTGTGCTCTCCTCCTTTTTCTCCATAACACGCGGTACACAGCAGGGGTGCCCTCTGTCACCTCTACTCTTTATCATGGCAATGGACCCCCTGGTACACCACTTAGGTAAGGCAAAATATTTAGGTATTCATTTGCACATAGACAGGGAGCAGGTGATATGGCTTAGTTATGGACTTGCGATGGAGAGATTCACCGCACAGGTGGGCAGATGGATGTAGTTGCCGATCTCTATGGCGGGCCGAATATCACTCATAAAAATGGAGGTTCTTTCCCAATTTCTGTATGTATTTCTAAATATCCTGATCAAGCTTACTAACTCTTTTTTGCCACACTTTGTAGCCTGGTCATTCGACTAGTAGGGGTATCGGCGTATTCGATGGGAGATCCTTACTCTCCCCTATAAGCGGGTGGGTTTGGGGTCCCTCACTTCCAGCTTTATTATTTGGTTGCGCAGTGTCAATACACCTATCATTGATATCATCTGGATGTCCGTTTGACTTATTCTGTCACAGAGCTGGACCTGGTGGATCCTGTCCCACTAAGTGCCCTTCTGCCTGGGAGTGTGCCATTATATAGGAGAGATAGTCAGATGATCTCAAACAACTAGCTGGGCATGGCACACACTGGCATGTTTGCTTCAATGCAACACATTGTACTCCCCGGCCATGACCCTGATCAACAATCCATTTATGCCCATTACACAGGAGGCACTTACACAGCGCACATTACGAGCTCTTCTATTTTAAGCTTTCAGCGACGTTTTCCCAGATCACCACATATTTTCACGCACTACAGATACTCACTTCACCAAAGCTACACACCTGCAACACTTTGTACTATGCCGTCTGCAACCCGCCATGCAGGCACGCCGCACTACATACCCACTGGCTCCTGCAGAGTTTACACCACTTATCCTGGTTGCTGTGGCGGCCTCAAGAACGTGCTTGGTATCCAGAGTCTACTCAGCTTGCGTTAAGGCTTTACCTGTTCCAGATACACAGCTAAAGGAATCCTGGGAGAGAGATATGGGTCACCCACTATCCCAAAAAGTCTGGGAGGCATACTGTGTGCAGACCAAGTTTGTTTCATCTAACCAACACCACAAATTAATACACTTTAAATTCCTTAGAAGGGTATACATCACCCCCAGAGGTACAGCTCGAATAGACCGGAGCCGCCCAGCTGCCTGCCCCAATTGCTGTGCTTTGACTGCTGATTTTTCACATTTGACCTGGACCTGTCCCTGTCCTAACATTAGCCCTTTTTGGTCTGAGGTGTATGAGTGTCAGCCATTGTGGGTTGGCCTGTGCGACTGGACCCACTCTCGGCTCTACTTGGCTATACTGGTGACCTGCCCAAGTCCATAAGGCGCATCACATATTGTGGCACTAAGAGTGAACTTTACGCCTCACTACAGCCTGTGAGTTCTAGGCCCAGGGACATTTGGCAGTTGCTAAGGGACTACTTTTTTGCATTGGCCGCCTCTCCTCCCACCTCACAATTAACTAATGATGCAGCTCATGTTGAATTCAAGCCACGCATGTCAATCTGTCTATTTCAGCACTGACTGTTTTCTGCCTACTTCTGCTCGATTCTCCTCTGGGCACACAAGATGATATTATATATAATTTGTGCTGATGCTTGATTGTTTATATGCTGTATAATGTACATGTTTAAACTGCTTTGCTATATGGTTGTTCTTTGATGTGTTTTAAAAGGAAAAATAACGTTTTTTATAAAAAGAAGATGCTTTTATGTCAATGAACTGTTAAATGTGACCCAAGAGGGAATTAGTTAATTGTAAAGAATGCTATGGTGATAATGGTTATGTTATTAATCAACTATAACTGTGTTTTCTTCTTTTTGGCTGATCATCCCTGGATAAATAAAATTATAAAAACAAAAAAATACAAAATATTTATTTGGCATTAGGATTGAAGGAAAGAGACCTCCTGTCTATCTGGGAAGCATCAGACAAAGGATAACTTCCAGGAACTGAATTGCCATCGACCAAATGAAGTGAAAAGCTATCAAGATGGGCATCTCTAATCCTACATATTCTAAGCAATACCTGATGTGCACCATGTGAAGGAGGTCTTTAAATCTAATTGATTTTGCACATCTATCACTCAGCTGTCTATCTTGTTTTCAGATCTTTTTATTGTTTTAATGTTTGTCACAAAACAAATAATTACAACCATCAACTGTGGCACCTACACACAGCAGTTAGATGCCACCCTGTAAAATGAAAAGTGTCACAACCACGTTACCAACATTATTACAATATTATAACAAATGAGATAAAACATTTCAGGTGTCTATATTTCTGTCCATCTCTTTTATCAATACCTATCTAGTATTATGAAAACTGTGGCGAGGGCATATATTTGGGAGGACAGACAGTACAAAACTCTTTAAAATACAACCAGGCAGAACTGACGATTAAAAGAGGCAGACTTATCAACAGTACTGGGTGACTGAGTAGTACTCTTCTAGTAATAATCAGAATACTATAGCTCAGCAAACCCTTAAAGTACCATGACCTGAGATATTTATACATGGAAACGGAGAGTATGCATTAAACCACACCATTACTTAAATATGACCCTCATTGTATTAATGAACAGAAAAAAGTAATAAGCACTGGCAACTTTTCACACAAGTAAAGAACCAATACTAAAGCACTTTATCAATCAAAGTAAAAATTACCTTTCTTAAGTCTACGATTTCCCGGTAACTGTTGCCATAATTTACAAATAGGTGCACAATAAAGCAGTAATGCACAGAAACAGTGATTACACAATTGTATGGTATTGCTGCTTTTTTTAAAGACCTTTGAAAATTGTGGGGAATACCTTGTCCTATCTACTTCTTTTGATGGTATTCTTACCACCAGCTTTAGTGATAATTAAGACATAATTTTAGTTAAGCATTGTGGTAAGTGGACCACTGGTGTAAATCAACAAAAATGGTAACACTATATGGCAACCTGATTAGCAAATATTTGTATCAATCTTCAATGATACCAGTATCCTTTAGTGAATCAGGTTGGTGTTGTTACTTAAAACTATGTTATGAACACCTGCAGGGTGATGCTGATTTTCCAATACACTGTAGAATAATTCTGGTATTTAATAGCTCACATGACAAAACATCCATATAGTAGCAATGAACAACTGTTTGGCATTTTACGAGAAAACAAAATGGCCACTGAATTAGCAATTTATAATTCCTTTAGAATGAAGCAATGACTATTGTTTGCTTGATTGCCACCATATCGACAGTATGGAAACCTTGCTCTGAGAAGTGAAGGAACTTCAGTTTCTAACACTGTGCATTAATGGATATGATCAATTCACCCTGGAGGTTGCATACATGGCATTTAACATAGATGATCATGACATCTTACTCCTAAGACTTCTCTTCTCAGTGAGCTGCGTATTCCTGAGAGATCTCAAATTCATACAAACTGGGTCCTTTACATGTGCAGCAAATCAACCATCAACTCTATTATTCAACACATGTATTGTACCAATAGCAGATCTCTTCAAAACTAACAGGTGAATTATCACATTGATGCAGAAGGGAAAATAACCTTGTTTCATTCTTATTAAAGGAGCCACAGCTTCATCAACCATCTCACTGTATGCAAAGAAATTCAGATGTGCATGAAATCTAACATCTGCTTCCTAAATGGTTGAATTATCCCGTATCTGCACTAACCCTGGACAGCCATTACCATGAATGGGCTATGTCAGCCTGGTTCTTCCCCATCAACCATCAATACAATCATGAATTTAGGATTCACCTCTCATTGAAAGGCATCTGATTGTTCCAAAATAATAGCTTACCAGTTTTATAACCTCTCAACTTAACTAATGCAACTCCTTTTACTCATAACTGAAAAAGATGCTAATCCAAAAAATTCAGTAGTCAAAAATCAAGGTATAAAATGATCATTAGTTCAAAAAGTCAGATGACGTAAACTTCTAGAGAAAATAATTCAACCAATACTATACCTAAAAGAGAACTGACGTTAACATCCTCTGCATAAAAAAATCTGAATTACTACCAGGATGGGTTGCTTTTTTGAACATTCCTATTATTTAAAACAACTGACATAGGCACTGGGCACTCATTTTACAGCAAATATTGGAATTCCAAGTTTTTCAGTCTTTATCATGTTCTTCAACTTATTGCCTGGAAATTTCAGGAGGTCAAACCTGATAAAATGTACTAGGGAAAATGCCTGGTTAACTCAAAATCCTGCATGTTTTGGCATGATCGCCAGGAGAAAACTCAGAATAGGAGTTAGATTGCGCATGCTGAGGTGTGGGCCTTTAATAGATCTGGCAAATGGTATTCCATAAAAATATTGCTTAAAAAAATATTGATTTACACAAATATTGTGTTGAAATTATTGTGATATCAAAAATTGTGTTGGATAGAATAGTGGAGGTAAGAATATTGAACTTCAAAGTCTTTTGTATCAATTTTATAAATATAGTTGTAAATAATATTGTTTTTTAATTATTTTGCATTTTTATTAGTTTTTGTGTTATTTCTTTTTAGGTATTTTCAATTATTTTTAGCTTAGTTCTGTGTTTTATGATTTGGTAATACACTAAAAGGATCTTTTATTTTATTTCATTGTTTATGGGTTTTAAATTTCGTATGGGATTAGGGTGGGATTTTTTAAAAATGTTGGTTTAATTGAATATAATTTTTGTACATGTTTTAAATGTGTTAATGTAAGAAATAATTAGGTAATTTAAAAAAAAAATATTTACTAGATTATTTTAAAATATGTTCTGGATTGTCGGATGATACTTGATTTTGTACTTATGCATTTGGTTTTGATAATAATTAATTGATAATAATATTTTAGTTTTTTGCATAATTATTTTTTAGTGGTATTATTTTTAAAGTACTGTGCATGTATTTGTTTCTGTTATTATTTTCATTGTTTGTGGTTGTTTGAATGTCAAGGTTATAGTGAGGGAAGTTGGTTAAATCAGTTTTTTTAATTGATAAAATGATCAATATAATTTGTGTAAATTTAGTTTTTTTAAGTTATTATTCACATACATTATATAAATAGAAAATATTATCTTTATATGTTTGTTGGAATATATTTCATGTGTTTTTATTTAAATACATGCATTTTATTTATTATTATTTCATTTGCATTGTTCTGTATAAACTAAAATGTTGTGATACAATTTTCAGTCAACACAGACAGTACTGCAAACCAGTTACTGTGTGACTATAAAAAAAGTTCTAAAGCATTGGCATAAAATGTCTATGACTTCCACTCTATAAGGTATTTTGTTTACCTTGTTTACACCTTGGGAGTTTCACATTCATTTTAGTGTTTTGCTTCAATAAATGTGACATGGATATTTGTAGTGCGTGTATTGACTCTAAGGACTGTCTTGCCACTATTGCAGATAATCATTGTATCTTGCTAAAAAGATATGTTTTGTGGGAATCTAAGGCCCTTATTTATACTCTTCTTGCAAAAGATTTGGGTCACTTCTTTTTATGCAAATCCCACCCAAACTTAACTCTCTATTTATATTTTGATGCTAGACCCGTCTAGTGTAAAAAATATGGAGTTTGCCTCATTTTAAGGAATGCGTGAAACCACCTTGCGTTAATGAGATGCAAAGTAGGCATTCCCCTCCAAAAAATGACTCAAACCCCTTAGCGCCATGTTTATCCAACAGGGCAAAAATGACGCACGGGTGGCAGGCGGACCCAAAAAATGACGCTAAGTCCGATTTGTGTCAAATTTTAACGCCTGGGTCAGGGCAGGCGTTAAAATGAGGCAAACACACTACTACTGAAGGAAAACACACACAAGCAACATCATTGCCCAATAAGGACAACATGGAGGTTCTACTGATGCAGCATGCTAGACGACGCAAAGCACAGGACCAACAGCAGCAGCCACCACCACCACAACATGGCCTTCAAAGGCAACACATAAGGGAGGAGAGGGTTTTCAGGACCAGGACAACCCTCCAGGGCCTCAGGGAACAGGACATCATCCAGAGGTATAGACTCAACTGACAAGCCATCCAGCAGCTGTTGCACCAAATTGAGCCACATATAACAGCCAGCCTGCAGACACCACACAATATACCACCGGGGACCAAGCTGCTAGCTGTCCTGCAAATGTTGGCAAGTGGCTCCTTCCAAACAACGGGTGCCCTGGTCGCTGGGGTATCACATTCTCCGCCTTCTTTCCTTAGGTCCTAGATGGCATCATCTCCCTCACACCCGCCACATCAGCTTCCCCAACAACCAGCATAAGCAGCAGGAGATCAAACAGGGTTTTATCAAGTACATGGCTTCCCGCATGTGCTTGGTGCAATTGACTGCACCCATGTCCGGATTGTACCACCTGCAGCAAGAGAGCATCTATGCCAGAGTAGAAAGCACACCCACTCCATAAATGTGTAGGCCATAGTTGACCACCAGGGATTGTTTACCAACATCTTGGCCAAGTATCCTGGGAGTGTACATGATTCCTTCATCTTTCGCCACAGCACCATCAATTAGCACTTACAGGACGGACGATATGGTAATTGTCTTCTTGTCGGTAAATCCATAAACCTAGCAATATACACACAGAAAGCAACCCTGTAGTACACACAATACATACACCACTACATTGACACTTGGGCAGGAAAACACTGAGGTGTGACACAGGTAGGTGTGTTGTACACCCTGACACAATGGGATACACACCTATGGACAAATTATGGCTGGCAATAACACTAGCTGCCACTCTAGATCTACAAGGGACCAATGTCAAAGCAAGCACACAGTGACAATGAAATGTCCTGCACTAGAAGTACAGCTTGGAAGATGAATCATGTAATATTACATTAGGCCACATAGTCAATCCAACACCCTCAAAAGCAATATGTAGCATGGAAGGGGTGTGCAATGTTGTTGCTGCAGGTCAAACACCATAAGATATATAGCATGATGATGCATACTCACAGGTAGGTGAGACGGAAATACTGAGGCAGTCCCAACATCATACATCACTCCTGGCGTGCCGTTGCCAGGTAGCAATAAGGAAGTGGACTGTGCTATGACTACATATTGATTTGCCACTAATGCAAACTGCACACTGCTGCACACACTGAAAGAGCCAATTGTCCATCAAAATAACAGATGTAAAGGGAGATGGCCCTTCCTGCACAGATACATCCACCTCCACAAGGCAGTTAGCCAGGTTACCTGGAGCAAGTTTGGTAGTGTAGGTGCACAGTTGCACATGAGCCACTGGCAGAGGGAACAACAAAGGTGTGCATACAATCAAGTCACACATGGGACAATTGTGCATTGTCTATACTGAACACCTCAGTGCTGCCAACTTATGGAGATGGTTGTGCATTGTCACCAAGCCTAATCAAAGGGCCTCGCTGTTGCATTTCAACTGCAATGACATATGTCTAATTGGGTGGGATGTCCAGGCCATGTAGTGCAACCATGTTACCACCACATCAGAATCTATTGTGTGTGTGGAAGTATCATGTCCTCTCCAGTAAAAGCACACTAAAACATGTTGCTCACTACACAACGCATGGTACATACATACTGACCAGCAGTTTGGAAACAAAATCATAGATACCATGTCAATGAGCCAAACACAAGTTGTCAAGTCAAACAACCCACTGCATAAAAAACCTCACAGAAGCCCAGGATCTCACACAATACCACAAACACATATGAGTCACAGGCGACATAAGATATCAACTGCCATGCCTCATGACATTTCTGATGCAAGCACTAACAAAATACTCACTCCTATTATCTTTTTCAGCAGATCAGGGTTACGGAATCCATCCATTGATCATGAACCCATTCCCCAACCCAAGCACAACAGCAGAGCGTGCCTATAATGAGGCACATCGGAGGACATGCACCATTGTAGAAAGGACCTTTGGCATCCTGAAGTCCAGATTCAGATGCCTGGACATCACAGGAGGCAGCCTCCTATATGCCCCAGAAATGGTCTGCAAGATCAAATTGACTTGTGCCATCCTGCACAACATTTGTGTGAGGAGGAATATCCCCCTATATGAACCGGAGCAAGAACTGCCTGAGGCGGAGGAGGAGGATGGTGCCAGGGAAAATGAGGGGGTCATCCGAATACACTGCAGGAATGAGCCGCAGACAGCAGATTGTTCAAAACCATTTTCACCAATAGTCACTCTAAACAACTTGTTAGGATAACACCTCACTTTATCACACAATCCTGCCCTGGTTACTTATTTCTCCATCACATGTTCTTTAGGAATGTGAGTATTACCTTATGACCTTATGGAGTATGTCACAAAGACAAATCTGACTACTTCTGATGCAACATCACAGGTGATGCGTTTGATTGTGCAGCAAATATCACACACATATAAAACAAAATCATCTTTTCAATTTCACATATGAAGTACAAAATCAATGGACCACAGCATTTGGCACACATCCACATTGCCAACATGGTCTACTGTAGCACATGACACACAACTATGACATCTAAAAACATAAGGTAAATAAGCGCCCCATACACGAGGCAGTGGATGTGAAATATCAGTGGTAACAGGAATGTATGAACAGACCCCTGACATTAGTAAGTGTGACATTTGCTATCTCTGCAAGGAACTTGTGTGACAAGAGGTGCATCATTTCTGAAAATTGATAGCACGAGTGTCCTAGGTATGACAAGCAATGTTCACAACACATGCCCTATGCAGTCCAACCCTGGAAGTAAGTCCTGCCACTGCCATGTGTTAAGTCTCTGCCCTCCCATCTCAAGGGGGTGCTGTAAATGGACTATCTGTATCCTGGGAATCACCATTAACACTCACCCAGACTCCCATTCTGACTCCTGTTTGCTTCCCTTTTCCACATGGCATGCTATAGAAGAACTACATTAGCCTACATGGACTTCAGGTCCCATAATGCACTGCCTGATAGTCAGTAAGACCTGTAATCTTCTGTCCAATGCTTCCTGGGAAAAGTCAGGTTGTCCCATTACTCTGGATTCTCTCCAGACTTTTGAGAGACTGAAGCTGCACACACCTGTGACCTCTCTTTTGCAGCCCAGCCATTTGACTCTGCCCTTGCCTTGCTGATGCCTGGAACTGCTTAGAAGCTACTATTCCCTGAAGCTCCTCATCACACATTGGAGTACGATTCCTTTGTGTTCCAGACCCCTTGTTGGATTGTGTTACAGTCTTGATTACGCCTGAACCTGCTCTATGTTTACCCAGTGCTGTTCCTGCTTCTTCCAGTCAGACTCTGCTCCCTGTTTCTCAGCCTTGTTCATGGTTGTTTCTGACAGAGCCTGCTTTCTGTTACCCAGACCTGTTCCAGCCTTTGCACCAACCAGAGCCTGTTCCCTGTGCCTGGCTTTGCCTCCTTGTTGGTTCCCTTGCTTTCTGTTTCCTCTTGGGGTGTCGTGTCTGGTAAGTGTACTATCAGTCCTCACCTGTCTAGAAGTGTTAAACTTTGTATTTGTTCTAGCACCTGGTTTCCAGGAGGCTAATCCAGCCCCCATCCTTTGTCTAGTGTTGCATGTGGTCATTAGTGCCTAACAGTGACAGCGTGCTACGGCTGTATTCCAGGAATTGTTACTGTGTCTCCAGCCCGACCAACAAGAGCCAGTCTCGTGTATGTAAGTACAATCCTTGTTTGTGCCCTAAGGGTAAAGACACAGCTTCACTACTACTGCCACCTTTCTATGGGGCTTGCGTGGTGACTAGCTGTGAGATTAATCTGCACAGAGGCACTGACGTTCCCTGTTGCTGTGGGAAGTTCTGAGCCCTACCCTGTGTACAATCTTAGTGATAAGCCCTGCTTGTTTGTCCATTTCTGACCAGTTCCATATTTTTCCACACTAAGGTTGCTCTGCATTCACTCTTCTGTATTATCTGCCTTACCATAGCAGTCTAGTCCCCTTGTATGCCTTAAGCTGCTCTTCAGCCTTGGTACACTTCGTGCTTGCAAGATACTCTATGAGCTCAAGGGTTGCCCCAACAGACTCCTGACTAGACCTGCACAAAACCGTAACACCATGGAGGCCAAATCCTGACTCAGGGTACACATGCCCACACACTTGAACAGACACTTCTGTGGAATGCACATTTGAAAATATGTGAACACATGCAGCCAGGGCAGCAGGTCCACCACAGCAACATGAGTAACATAGGTAATTTTCATGAGTCAAACTGACGTGTACATAACAATTTTATGAGTGAAATTAAGGCACAGTGATACAAACAGTGTAATTATCAAATATGTACAAATGGCCAACATATGGGTAGTTCACACACAAGTCACCATGTAGTCGTGGCCAACAATTAATGACATATGAGGGGTAACATATCCGACATAGTCCTCATCAGCCATCCTCAATCATCCCTGTTTTTTGTTTGTCATGGGAAATGTAATGTCCCTAAACTACACACATCAAATGAGTCAACCATAATAAAACCATATATCATGACTGTTGAACGTCACTGATTGCCATCTGATGTAAATACCCTTTTGTAATACATTTATATATGAGCATTACGTCAAATGTATTGCATGTCGTTCCTTCAGAAGCACACATATTGTTGTTACAGTTCATTCACACACAAAACACACAGGCCATGTTTTATATTTTCATAGTGCCGCATTGCTGTCATTTATTGATGCAAAAGTGGCACAAACTTACAAAATACAATAATATTTTGTAAGTTTGTGCTGCTTTTTGCATCAGAAAATGAGGGAAATGCAGTGCAAAGATAGTATCAATCTAGGCCGCAGTTGCATGCTCTTCAACATGTGGCAAACCACTATACCACACACTGCAGGTCCAACCGTTCTATCTCCATCTTGAGACAGGGTGCATGCATGTTAAATAATTGAAAATCACGCAAACACAGTTTAAGTCAAAAATGTTATTGCAAATTTGTCAAAAAACAACGCATATGCTAACTAAACATACATGGACCCTTAGCGTTAATTCCACCAGTGCACCCCATGCATGCGGATATCCATTAAAATAGAAGTTTCCCCGTAATGTGTGGTATTTTGCCACACATGTAGGTTATGTGTCGAATATATTCATGCAAACATCGTATGCGTCAACAAAATACACGCAAGACAGAAAACGGGCTGTAAAGGGTACAGGAAGTGATGTAATAGGAAATCCTGTTTACAGACATGGTTACTGTGGGTGTACTTTCACTTTCACTTTACAGTCTGTGATTTTTCTTGACTGTATGGCTGTGTTTTGGATTGCGTTTCTTGTATCTTGTGGTGTTTCTCTTATGTCTTTTTGTGTATTCTATTTATTTATTGTACCTGTTTAAGTGCTTTTGTGTAGTTTGGTGTTTTTGGATTGTATTTGTACTGTTGGGTGTCTGTTTGGGGGTTAAATTAGTTGGGTTAGTTGTGGTTTGTATTTTGGGTTGTAAGTTTCCTTTTTTATATTCATTTTCCTTTCCTTTCTTTTTTCCTTTTTCTGTTTAAATTGTTGTGCACAAACATGTCGGGAAGGGCGAGGCTGACCTCCATGGGTGAGGAGGAGCTTGGGGCCTTTGTCTGGCTGGTGTGCCACTTTGTGCTGATGATGCTGGAGATGCGTGGGCATGTGATAAAGGGGTATCACACAGAGGCAAGGCAGCTGTGGTAGGGCAAGGTGCTCTACCACCTCAAACGTGTCTTCAACAAAATAAGGAATGAGCATCAGCTGAAGCGTCGCTGGGCTGACCTGGTGGCCCGAGAACAAGACCTGCTGGACCACCTGGGTGTGGTGATTGGCAGCCCTGTTGGTGAGTATCACATTGACAAATGTGTACAGTAGAATGCTTCTGAGTGACAGTAGCAAATGCCTTGATGTGCTGCTTGCAATGTTTGTGGCCATGTTGAATGCAAATAGAACAAACTGTTAGTGTCCCAGTACTGAGATGTATTCCACATGTCTGTACATGTTAACAATGCAGTCCTAAGCTTTGTTGAGTCATGTCCGACTATTATTTAGGGCCACATGTAACAAGTTATTTTTAATTCTCATCAAACGGCCTAGTTTTCAGATGTAGTGTGTTTACATCAGGAAAAATGTTTATTCAAATGCACACCTCCAGTTTTGCCATTCTGCTGTCACATTGCCCAATCAAAAAACAGGGTTTGCTAGTGGAATTTAGGAAGGGGCGTTCCCTTCCTATTATCGAGTCACAGTCCACTGATTGATTCTTTCTTGACCACAAATGCTGGCACTAAACAATTGCAGTTACCATCCGCTTCCAGTTGGTGCTAACCCATTTGCAAAAGGGGAGGGGTCCCCATGGGATCCCTTCCCCTTTGTGAATGCATGCCCCAAAATTGTTTCTGAGCAGGCAGTAGTCCCACGGACCACTGACTGCTTCCCAAAAATTATTTGAGTCATAATATTGTTTTTTTAAATGCTTTCTGATTACCCCTGCTGAAATAAGGCTGCATTTAAACAAAAAGTACATCTATATTTGAAAGCTGTCACAGATATGGTGGTCTGCTGAGCCCAGCAGGCCAGCATCTCTGTGAGTGCCGCCAATCCCAAGGGGTTTGCAAAATGAGACCTACCTCATCAAAATTCATGAGGTAGGTCATTTGCTACCCCATTTGTGAATTGCAAACAGTGTCATTGACAGTGTTGTACCTCAGATCATCCTACTTGGAAATCGCTAGTTGCTAAGTCTCGCAATGTGTGACTCACAAAACCTGAACTTGGTACATGTAGCCTGAGTAACACATTTCAGGTGCAATGACAACCCCTGTGCCCATGCATTCTGTCGATGGTCAGCTAAGACACTGTCAGCATACCACATTTCACTGTAATGAGTAAACAAAGTGGGCTATCCATGTTTAGCGTTACATTGTCATCATTACACACACATGATCCCTGCCATCATGTTGGCAAAGGAGGCATATACGGCTTAGGGGACACTGCCAATGAGGCATTTGTTATCTTCATACAATTGTGCCACATCTGTTATGGACCACTGAATGCATGATAATTGCTGACTGAAAATTGACCCACATGTCCATCACACAGTTACTCATTGTCCCTTGATGCACAAGCCACAATACCTGAGTCACTTGTACTGCAGTGCACCAGGGAAGTGGCATTGAAATTGTCACCCAGTTACAAATCATGACATGGCATACCATCTGAAATGGATTAGCCACAAATGTTTGTAGTCAGATTTAGCACCACATGATTGTTAGGCCCAGTGCATGTGTGCATATGTGTGTCTATCACTCACTGTAATGTCAGTGTCAATCAGAATTTGCAGTGGTATGTCTGTGTCAACACCAGGACAGTGTGCGTTCTACGGGCAACATAATGGAAAGAGACAAACCTTATGCAATGTAATATTTCATGCATTGTGTGCTGATATTGCATATTAACCTTTTGCATTGCAGGTATTTATTTTGAAATGTCATTAATACTGTTTGCAATGTATTGTTCATTTTCAAGCCTTTCCTGCAGCCTGGCTGGGTGTAGCTGGGTGTGGCAGGTGAGCGGGGCTTGGGTCTATTTAAGGAACCCAGACCAGCTCCACGTGCTCACTATTCAGAGGTCGCGGTGCAGAGCAGCAGCATTTTCCAGGGCCAGCATTTTCCAGGGCCAGCCTGTTCCGGAGGCCTGCTTGGACATTTCCAGGCCCTGTCCTCATTACCTTGGTGATCCTCAGCAGGGCGGTAAGGCGGAGGTCGGGGTAGGCCCCCAGACTCAGTTTCCAGAGATTTTCGAGTTTTGATCTTTTGATTAAATTGCGTGTGCAATTCATTCTTGGCAATTAACCCTTGCAGTTTAGATCAGCAGAATGCGCAATCATTTCTTGGCATTTGAATCTTGATGGTTGAATCAGCAGCAGTGTGCCTGATTCATTCTTGGCAATTAACCCCTGCAGTTCAGATCGACAGAGTGTGCGATTATTTCCTGGCATTTGAATCTTGATGGTTGAATCAGCAGCAGTGTGCGTGATTCATTCTTGGCAATTAACCCTTGCGATTCAGATCGGCAGAGTGTGCGATCATTTCCTGGCATTTGAATCTTGATGGTTGAATCAGCAGCAGTGTGCGCGATTCATTCTTGGCAAGTAACCCTTGCAGTTCAGATCAGCAGAGTTGCGCGAATATTTTAGGTATTGGAATCTTGATGTACAGTTTGACAATAAGATGCATAGTAATTTCAGGGCAATTGAATCCTGAAACTCAAATCAAAACAGAATGTGACTTTCCAGTATCATTCATGAGTCTTTCGCAGTTCATGTTTTGGGAATTAATATGTTAATTGATTCTTGTTATGACATAGTTGCTATTCCAAGAACTGACTTGAGAGAGTTCCATGTTCAGTGCATAGGATGTTATTCTGGAAATGCTTATATGAAAGTCTGCATAATCCTTCTTTTACTTCCAGGTATCCAGAACTAAAAAGTCATGTTATGGAAAAGCTCTTGATCTCTCATGTTATCAGAGTATAGATATTTATAACAAAGTTCATGAAGATTAATGTGAATAACTTTGCTATAATGGCTAGTAGAGTTTGGAGCTGCCAAGAGGTGGACATATTGGGATCAGGCACAAAACCCGAGGATCCAGTCTCGCTGACAGAATAGTGAGCCCACAAATTTTTTATCCTCCTCGTTTGTGCTAGGTTTTCAATATGGCCACATTGGATGAGTTGCTTAAAGTAATTACGCAGCTGCAAGTGGATGTAGTTGAATCTAAGAACATAGCAACCAATCTAGCAGAAAAGGTGGATCAGTTACAAGACAGAGTGGGAAAGAAGGAGCAAGGTCCTTTGGGTGCGGGTAGATTTAATCCTCCTCCTCAAGGTTCAGGAGGGAATCCTCCAACTAACATATCACTCACAGTTCCCACACCCATTCCTTTGGCTCCCCCAGAAAGGTTTTCAGGTGATCCTCAGAAAGTACAATCCTTTTTGACTCAAGTAGAATTGCACTTCACTTATAGACCAAACACCTTCCCTGATTCCCAATCCAGGGTTGCCTTCTTGATTTCTTATTCGACTGGAGACTCGGCCGCTTGGGCAATCCCTCTTGTGCGTCAAGATAATCCTTTGCTTTATAACTGAGACTTTGTCCGAGAATTTGGAAGTGTTTTCGACCGAAGAACAGTCACTCTGTCTGCAGACCAAGAACTGTTAGAATTGCGACAAGGAAATAAGGCCCATATTTATACTTTTTGACGCAAAACTGCACCGGCGCAGTTTTGCGTCAAAAATATTACCGCCGGCTAACGCTATTTTGGTGCGCCGTGCGGGCGTCATATTTATACTTTGACGCACGGCGGGGCAAACCACAGGTGGGAGTCATTATTTTTGACGCGCACGGCAGCATCAAGTCGTAAAGCAAAACGACGTTAACGTGGCAGAAATGACTGTGGGTCGATTTACGACCCCGCAAACCGGATATGCGCCGTTTTTTGACGCAATAGCGTAAAAAAAAACGCGAACACTGCCATTTCACCAGAGGAGAGCCAAAATGGATCCCAGATGCCACTACAGACCCCAGGAAGATGACAGCAGACCAGGAACCAGCTAGGATTACCCACACAAGAACCAGGACACTTTTAAGAAGAAAATAAAATGTCGCTTTAGTGCAGAGGAGCAGGAAATTCTGGTTAAAGAGGTGACGAAACACCAGCACCAACTGTTTGTCACCTCAAAGTTGCCAATCAGTAGGAGAGAGGCTATATGGCAACAAATTTTCGACAAGATTAACAGTGTGGCTGAAGTACGCAGAACAGTCATCGAGTGCAAGAAATGCTGGCATGACTGCAAGCGCAGGACCAAGGAAAAGATGGCTAGGAACAGGAAGGCAGCACTGCAGACTGGAGGTGGAAGTCCAGCACACCAGGAGGCCCTGGATCACATGGAGGAGATGGTCGCAGCCATCATCCCTGAGGAGATCGTCACAGGGATTCAAGGACAGAACAGCGCAGACTACCAGGAGACAACGCACATGCAGGGTAAGTCGCATGGGGAATTATAATGCAATAATGTCATCTACAACCGGGAGGGGGATACCAACCACAAAATGCATGGAAGTCATCTTATACATGGAGTGGCATGGGTAAAGGGGCACGGCAGGGGGGCATGGCCCGTTCTGCGAAGACCTGGGGCACACCATTACACAACACCAACAACTGTCCCATGGGGGCATGCTGTCATGCCAACAATGGAGCAAAGGGAAAGCCACGCCAGGAGGGAAGGCCACAATGTCAAACTGACATCCCGGCATACCTTAGCCACCATACCCCTACATTAACTAGGGCCCTCTTAACAACCTCTAGCCATACCGACAACTGGAATGAAACTGCAACAACAGTTGCCACTACCACCTCCGCTCTGTGTGCAGCTCAAGTCGCCAATGGCAGTAACCTCCCAATGGATCATACACGCCTAAATTAGGGGGTGAGGATGACAACTTCAACAATCCCCAGAAACAAGACAAAGGCCCCAGTACTGTCAAATGTCAATACCTATAGATGTCGCAAACATCAGCCAATGTAAACAACAATAGGAGCTAGACAGCACTAAGGACACACCCATGCTGCATATGTCAGGGTCCATCCTGTGCCTGGGTCACAATGCAACATCCCAAATGTCATACTGCTCAGACAAAAGCATTGGGGGGGGGCACATGTAACTGGTCACTGGGTTCCTTATCTTTATTTCGGCTGTAAGCCATAAAAGTAAACAAAACAAGACATATCATGGTTAAGAAACATAGCACTTACATTTTTTTTAAGAATGTGTAGATAATATTATTTTTAAGCATTTTTGTTTTCACAAATCTCAAGACGTATAAAAATATTAGATCGTTAGAATTTGGCTTCAATCAATTAAAATTTATCGGACTAATTAATTATAATCTAAAACCAAGTTATTAAAAGCACGTAATTATCAAAGTTATAGTTCATGTCTCCTATATTTTTTACAAGAACCTCGCCTCTGGGGGACCAATTTTATCATTTATCTCTGTTCACTAATATAGACGGCGAAAATTACATAATTTACTTTTTTAAGACCCCTAAATACATATTGTGGTCACAGATTTGTAAAAACATGCAAATCATCATTATTCTTTAAACTAAAAGTCCAGACCATTAAGGCTATAGCTTCATCCAATTAGGAACTGATATATTAAATGCATATAGTCTAAAACCAATGTGTTGGAATTACACATTTATAATAGTTCTTTTGTTCTTATTAACCATGCACTTCGTAGGTATCCCACCACAGAGAAAACTATTTTATCACTTGTATCAGTTGTTAGGAGTCGTAATGCCGTATTCCATTCCCTTATTCCAATTTCCCTACATAATGGAGCAATCCACTTTTTCCTGGGTACCAGATATCTAGGGCAGAAAAACATAAAGTGCGCAAGTGACTCTTTTGTCTTTTGGCAGTGATGGCAGTATATTGAATTGCAGTCCTCCGATCTCCATTGCGCTGTAAATGACTTAAGCGGAAGAGTCCCTAGTCTAAACTTAATGAATAGTGTTTTGATATATGGAGGATTTACATTATCCATGTAGGCCTCAAACTTGGGACTACATTTGTGGTCTAAGAACTGCAAAGTCAGACTGCCATGATTTTTTAACCAAGTTTGGATCAAAATGTTCTCCCAGTAGCACTTTTTTACACGTTCCTTTATTTCCTTTACCAAATTGTGAGGAGCACTCCACACCTCCTCCATTTTGAGAAATTTACACGTGTCTCTGATGTATCTAAACCAAGGGATCTTTAGTACGCTGTTATTTGTGAGAAATTCATCTAGTGCTGCATGGAGAGTATGCCGGTCCTCTGAGGTCCAAAGATTAATCCAATACATTAGGGGTCTTAGTGCAATTTCATTGTGTATTTCATTTAGGGCTAAATCAAATCTGAGCGGAGTGAGAGGGGTGCTCATCGGCAACTTTAGAAAGTTTCGAATAAACCGGTTTTCTACAGTGGTCAGACATCTAGAATTAGTATGACCTCAAAGCTCGGCACCATAAATTGAGGCCGCTACTGCCACTGCTTTATAAACGGTGATGGCAGGTGTTATCTCCCCCTCGTAGGTATTAGCTATTTTCTTGGCTATCACTATAGCCCTTTGCCTAAGTGTTGTCAGACTCTTCTTGATCTGTGCCGACCAACGTTGGTCGTCGCTTAGCCTGATCCCCAAGTAGTCAAATTGTCTGACTCTCTCCACTGATTGGCCTGCTATCGTAATTTTTCCCCTAAATAATTTGTGTGGGTTAAAGGCCATAAACTTAGATTTTGTTAGATTGATTTCAAGTCCTCTGTTGGTGCAAAAATTATAAAAGGTGTCCAGTTTGTTTTGCAAACCCATAGGTGTTCTTGAGATTAATAAGGTGTCGTCGGCAAACATTAAAATAGGGACCGGAGTTCCAGCTAGTCTAGGGGCATCATGATTACAGTGTAGCAATTGGTCCACAGCACCATTTATGTAAAGATTAAATAGTGTTGGTGCCAAGATGCAACCCTGCCTAACCCCTCTATTGACGGGTATGGCTTCCGTTAGGTCACCACTATCTGACCAACGTACATGAGCATAGGTCCCTTCATGGAGGTATCTAATCAGTCTTAGTAGTTCGCTATTGGGGTGATAACTCTCCATAACTTCCCATAGTGTATCCTGAGGAACTGTGTCAAAAGCAGCTTTTAAATCGATAAAAGCTACATACAATTGGCTTTTATTGAGTGACAGGTATTTCCAGCAAAGGAGGTTAAACCTAAATGCCTGGTCTATTGTACTCACTCCTCTTCTGAAGCCTCCCTGAAATTCGGAGAGAATTTGGGAATCCTCTATCCATGTCTGTAGTCTGTTAAGCACTTGCTTAGCGAATTTTTTTTGACTAACATCAATAAGACTGATAGTCCTATAATTGTCAGGTTGATCCCTTGGCCCTTTCTTATAAATAGGGACTATAACTGCTCCTTGCCATGTAATAGGGAGTCCTCCCCCCCTCAATATCTCATTACTAAGTGCATTTAGATACAATGACCACGTTGTCAGACGAGAAAGATATAGATCTCCTGGGATGCCATCAAGACCAGGGGCCTTTCCCTTGCGTGTAGATTTGAGAGCCTCTGTTGTTTCTTTTAAGGAAAATAGGTCCAGATCAAATTTGGGTGGTGTTATACTCCCCCACGTTAAGATATTGCCAGCAGAATCATTAGGTTTTAGTAGGGGTGTACTAGTACTATTGATATGTGCTATCCTATATATATTTGAAAAGTGCGTCATCCAAATTTCTGGCTGGATAACAGGGTAGCTTCCCATTTCTTGGGGGCTACTCTTATCTGACACTAGTTTCCAGAATAGGTTAAGATCCTTCTCCTGGAGCGCCACAACCATCTTATTCCAATTCTTATTCGTCCATTCGTTTTTTGCATTTTTAAGTGTGTCTTTGTATACAGACCTATTCTTCCTTATCTCTCTTGGGTTCCCTTCCTTAAGTGCTACCAGTAACTGCGTCTTAGCTTGACGGCAGGAATTGGAGAACCACCTAGAGGTTTTAATCACAGTCTCTGTCCGCCTCCTTACCGTCTGGAAGTGTGGTTTTAGTCGGGTGACCAGGGTGTTATGAAGATAGACCAAGTCTACCAATTTGATGTTTGTATGTTTCAAGGGAGAAAGTGTTGTTGCAAGCGATCTATAAATCGCTAGCTGAAAAATTGCATCACTTTCAACCCGATCCCATTTCACATTTTTACGATCATTTGTCGTAGTGAGGACACTATTTGAAGTCCACATTGACAGTGTCTTGGGACTAAATAAAATAGTGGAAAAGGAGGTGCTTAAGGCTAGATGGTCACTGTCAATACGAGGGAGAACTATCATGTCAGTTAGGGATTTCCAGAGGGCGTCATTTACTAAAACATAGTCCAGATGACTAGTGTATACGCCTCTCCTATATGTAGGTGACGCTGGGTTATCTGATCTGGTATTCCCATTGACTATTCTTAATCCCTTTATTTTTATTAGGTCTTCCAGTAGTTCAAATGCTCCTCCTTCTTTCTTAGATGTAATTTGCACCGGCCCTGATCTATCCCATGAATCTGTGAGCTGGGATCCCTCGTGCTGATTGCCATCTCTGCAATTCAATTGCATATTGAAGTCACCCGCGGCCATTATACCCCGCCCCTTAGGTAGGCAGTTAAAAAAATCTACTATTGAACTCATCTGAATGGTCTGGGTCCTTTGGGTGCCAGGTCTAATATATAAATTTACAATTATTATATTAACAGTACTGATTTCAACCGCAACAGCTAGTAGATCCCTCGTAGGGGATACTATCTCTTTAACTTTTGGGAACAGGTCGTGTTTTAACCAAATTATCAGGCCGCCTGAAGCCCTACCTGATGGTGATGGTAATGCCGCCTTCTGGAAGGTCCAATAGCCTTCTCTATTTACTACAGATGACGCCCATGTCTCCTGCAGTAAAATAATGTGGTGTTGATCTATAAATCTGCACCAGTCAGGATTATCTATTTTCTGAGTCAGGCCTGCCACATTCCAGGATAGGATCTTGATCGGTAAGTCATGGTCTTGCCCATTTTCTGATGGATTTTCCCTAGTCTCATATATACAAAATATTTCATGTTGGGGCTTCTCCTTTGGCGAGCCACTGGAATATATTTTGGGCTCTGCTCCCAGAATATTAGATAGGTCATTTTTTGTGTTATAAGAGTCAGGCTGAGTTATGCCATTACTCCCAACTTCAGCAGCGGGAACTTCAGCGGCAAAGGCTTCACGTCAATCTATATCAGAAATATGGCTTTGCTTTCGATCCCTACTCTGCGGGCAAGGATACTGGGCCATTATAGTGTTGTTTCTCTCTTGTGGGAACCGGTTTAGTTGGGGACGTTTATGGACAAGTGTCATTTGGGAGGAGGTACCCGGTCTCATTCTTTCCTCAAGTGCCAAAAGACCCTTAGCTAGATTCTGACTCATCAATTTTATCCCTATGAGATCTGATGTTGAACCTATTTTTGTGAGTCTCTGTGCAGTGACTATATCGTCCCTTATAATGGATCTACATTTCTTTGTCCTTCTTATCCAATGTATAACTTTGTTTTTAAGAGAATCCCCTTGCTCAATTTGATCTTTACTTAGCTTGGGGACGTTTGTTATATAAATATCATAAATATCATGTCTAGGATGGCTTTGGAAGTTATTTCCCAAGGGGTGTTTGGGGCTTTTATCTAGATGTCCTTCTCTGTGCATCTTCCAATAGTTCCCTGTGTCCAAGGGTGGGTTATAGTTATTACGAACACGCGCTACAGGAGGTGCGTTATTGCCCCCCTGGATAGTCTGTGTTACCATTTCGACCCTTTGGCCCCTACACCTTTGTGGGATGGATGTTTCCGATGTTTCAACTGACTTTGGCAGAGAATTAGGATCTGATTTTTGTGATGTCTTCCTAATATCCCCAATTACTGCAGATATGCTATCCAGCTTCTCATATATCATATGGGTAAAGGATGTAAGATGCTCTCTAAGACCTAAAATTTCATCTCTTATCTGTGCTAACTGAAAGTCAGCTAAATGTTCTTCCTGAGTGGGTATGGCTGGAACTGGCTCCTCAGTTTCCCTTGAGATAGTTCTCTCTAATTCAGCTGGTGATGGTAAAACAAGGGGTAAGAAGCGATTATTGCAGTTTGGCAGGGGGGGTGCATCGTCTTGCTGGTTAGACAGGTTTAATTTAGGGCTTTCTGTTGGATTCTTTAAAATTTCTAGCTTCCTAAGTTCTGTGCTGGTGCCTTGAAGTATAGATCTCTGCGAGTCTCTGTGCACAGGGGCGAAGAAAGATTTTATGACATTAGAGGAGGAGGGAGCATCTTTTCTACAAGATTTTGAAGGTTTGGTGGCTAACAAACTCTCCACTTCCTCTATAAGGTCATCGATTTGGGTGAGCGTACAATTTTCGGCCGCGTGTCGGGGTGCTCTTTTTGCCCTTCCCTGCTCAGTAGGATTGCTGGTAGCTTTTCTTTTCCCCATCTTGATAAGCTATTAACCTCAAGGACGTTATAGCTAAAGCGCGAAGGGGAAGTTATGGATACCTTGGATAATATATTCCAGGAGCCGATAGGCCCTAATTGAAAGGTAGTGCGATATAGGTAAGGTTGTTTATACTTAAATAAACCCAGGCGCACTACTTTTAAGGGGCATCACATTTGAGCCTACCTAGTTCAAACCATTAGGGGGGTGGCCCTGCCCTGGCTCTTCCTGGCAATGACGTGTGGCGGCTGGCCCCTCCTCCTGCTTCACAAAAGCGCTACCCGCGGCAGCGGGAGCGCGTCAATGTTTTTAAAGGGCTCCTTGCCCTGACGTGTGGCGGCTGGCCCCTCCTCCTGCTTCACAAAAGCGCTACCCGCGGCAGCGGGAGCGCGTCAATGTTTTTAAAGGGCTCCTTGCCCTGACGTGTGGCGGCTGGCCCCTCCTCCTGCTTCACAAAAGCGCTACTGGTCACTGAAATACACCTGCACAGTCAAAGGAGGAAATAGGATACTGATACGATTATCAGGCCATTCCAATGTAACACACATTCCCCAACATCAGCAGTACACATTACCAATGTCAACATCCATATCAGATCATAACATTGCCATGCATAGGATATGCCACATGTCAAATACATTTAAGTGGATGTGAAAGATCAGAGATTAGGGCAGGTCCAGATTGTTAAGTGTGCTGCCAGGGCCATCAGAACACCCACAGCCAGTGAAAGGTCTCACCATGAGACTGGATGTATACGGAGGCTTGAGTAGGAAAAGAAGGTTGCAATTCTCTATTTGGCCTAAACCAACACCTAGAGGCGATGAGGCTGACAATTCTAATAACTCAATAACAAACATGTGACATGCAGGTGGGCCATAGGCCTGGAAGAATGCCCATCTGAAGGACTGGAGCAATTAACACAAAACAAGATCACAAAGTGAATTCATCAAAAGGCAGGCACGTCACATCAAAATTGCCACAACACAGACACACTTATTGTACCCTGTTTCATTGCAGAGGAAGATGGATCTCTTGCGGATATGCCTGTCCCAGATTTCCCTGATGACATGGATGACGAGCCGATAAACATTCCCCAGGAGAATATCCAAAAGGTCCTTGAAACCCTCCAGACCCCACCTTCAGTCACAAGGAGGAGCACAGAACAAGCAGCCATCGCAGAGGATCCACCCACCACCCCAATTGTAAGACCTGCCAGCTCCACTACAGCTGAGGACTCTGACGACACTGGCACCAGCTTTGAGAGAACTGTAGTTGGAGTACAGCGGGAGCTGGCCAAGGAGGTGTGGGTGGGGATGCAAAATATGGCAACCAGCCTTGAGGGGATGCATTTGTGCATGATGTCATCTGCAGATCAGGCAGCAGCTATGCAAGCACTAACATCTAACTTGCAGGAACTGCAGAAAACCCAGAAGGAAATCAGCACAGCTGTAATACAGTTGACCCAACACCTACAACAGCAATCCTGTCAACGCGTGCACGAATGCAACATTGAACCCCTCAGGGCCAACCTGGCTGCCTACCATTGTGATGTGGCTGCTCTTCTGAAGAACCAGCAGATCCTCCTTGCTTCAGTACTGCCCTTAAGACCTTCACAGGGAGCAGCGACCGGGATGTCTGACTCCACGTTTTCTAACACTGATGTGTGTGTTGCCCCTTCACAACCAACAACAACAAGGACAGAGGAGGCAACACACAAATCAGAAGAAGAAGACATGGAACAGATCACATTCACAAGGAAAATGACCCGGAAGCACTAGTCCCTGCCACATGGGCAACATTAACAAAGGTCCTGCGCTTTGTAACTTGTCAGTCTTGCAACAACTGTACTCAAGCACTGTTCTGCAAACCACTGTATATCTTGTCACCCAGCCCAGTGATTGTCTCTCTCCAAATCATTGGCAAATTATGTCCCTCTGCACTGTCTGAAACATCAACCCCAGCATGTCAAAAGCATTTTGGTAAACCCTTGTGTTGGATCACAATGCAAGATGTCACTATAATGGACTCACAACCATGGACAATGTACAGATAGCACTACAGCACTTTTCAATAAATAGCACTTACACAACAAATCTGTCTCTGGGTAATGTTACATATCAACTGTGCAGTAGATAACTGAAATGTGGCTACTGTCAAATTACGTAGCTTGTCAATACAACTGTCCTGATAATGTGTAGTCAGAGAAATCTGCACAGTACCCATGATTGCATCATACTCTGCCCATCCTGAGTGACAAATCTGATGAAGTGGGAAACCATACACCATCATGCTGTGTTGGACAGAAGAATGCTTCCTCAGGGGATAACTAAGTCATCAAATAGTGGCCGCAAAATGTTGTCAACATGCAAAAATAACACAAATAACATGGCACACTAATCTAAGCAAACACTACAAAAACTGCATAAATAATGGTGTCTGAGTTTACATACAAATAGGTAATCATGCTGAACTGTGTCACAAATGATGTATGAGAGTCATGAAGACAAGAATACAAGATTGCCAATAAGAACTCATCCTATAAGGGTGTTCATGATCATCACACTGCAGTCAGACCTAAAACTGTTTCCCCAATGCCAAGTCTGGAAGCACTGTTTGTGAGTTTCAAAAAACACTTGTCAACAGAAACACATTGTAATCCATATTAACTGTGATTGGTGGTTGCAACAAAGGGTCGACACTTTGCAAGGTAGCTCTGGGCTAGCTGCCAATCGTGCAGCTCAGTTGGGATTTGTTTGTAGCATAGGACACAGATGTTATAGTACAAAATGTATGTACACTGAATCCAAACCCACGATCAAGTACCATTCAACACATACTATTAAGGGTTAACCAAATATTTATTAAATACTAATCACAGAAGAGGAAACTGAGGGAAAAATCTTACCTACCCTAATCTACCCTGACTACTCATTACCCACAACTGTCCCTAACTAACCTAAGCTACACTTACTTATCACATGCAACAAAACATTCTAAACATCTATCCCCCAACCCCCTTATGAGACAGGACACATGGAGGACGACACATACTACCCTAAACACATACTATTCTATCCTAAACAAATATATATATTTTTGTTTTTTATATTTTTTTTATTTACTTTTTTTTTTAACACACAAGAACCCCAACATAGCCCCCCACCCACCCACCCACACACTTATAAGTAAAAATATAAAGAATCTGGACCCCCCACCCACTAACACTAACTAAACTAACAGCCTATACTAACCTAATACTAAGCCCCCTAAGCCCACTAACTATAAGAACAAGGAAAGAGGAGGGAGGGGAGGGAATCATGTCCATCAAAAAATGTCTAGAGGTTGGCCCTCCGGAGGGTCCTCTTAATAGACTTAACACGCCGGTTAATGTGGCGCACATCCCGGCTCAGGTGGCTCAACTTGCGCAGCACACGGTCCATCTTACGTTCCATGTTGTGGAAGGCTGCAGGGTCAACAGAAGCAGTCTGTGTACCGGTGGAGGAGGTCTGTGTGTGGTGCCAGGCCTAGTGGGCTGTCCTACACCGGTGGCAATGCTGGGGCCTGGAAGTCCAGCAGATGTAGGGCCAACAGTCCTAGCTGTGGGTGGGGCCACCTGGCTTGGATTGGTGATTGTGCTGGTGGTGGCTATGGTGGGCAAAGTAGGGCCACCCTGTGGGAAGGCTCTCCATGCCCCGGAGGCCCGTTCATGGCGATTTCTCCGGGCCATCCTCCGGAACCCCGACTCCACCAGCAGGATGTGCTGGTATCTCATGGCCCAGCGCTGGAATTCACGGACCTGGTCTGGAGTCATGTTTGCAGCTGTGAAGACAAATGCAGATACTCTACATTAGTAACTGCATTGTGTGAAATGGCCCAAGAAGTTAATCAGACAATACATCTACTGCACTTGTAACAGCTCATATCACAATACAGATCATTGAATGTCCCTGAGGAAGTACATGGCAGGTCATCCTACAAAGGTCACATCACACATAGCACATCCATAACCTACAAGATGGGTAACAACTGGCTTTGACTTGCAATCTGAGTTCTGCAAGTTATCAGCTAAGATTCATGCTGCATATCCTCCGCCAAGACCTGGGCTACAAATGTCAGTGTACGGAAAGCAAAACTAAAGCCACATGGTCTGCAAGTTGTACCTGGACTTGCCAGTATAGTACCAAGTGCCAAACCAGAGTGTGTATACTAGGTTGCAACCAAACCGTCACTTATTCACATGTATGTGTAACATACTGGTAGCATCAGTACTAGGTACCCCATTCACAAACCCATGCCCGTGTTTGAGGGTGGGGGGGTGGATAAACAGCTATCAATTTCCAACAACATGTACACTGAGGAGTTTATAGAAAACTCCACACATGTTTGGCTCTACACACACACCACAGGTAAGGTCTATCAACTATTAGGAGTCAGCAAACCCTAGAGCAATCATAGGGTCACACATGTCAGGAAATGCAGAACTTGGTACACAACATATACTTCCAGTGAGGCCTGACTTACATCAGACACATAGTTGCTAGAACACCCATGATCATGAATTGCATGCACACCTAGGCCATTGCACTCAAGTTCCACATACTTGTAGCACTACATGTGGAAGTACATGCTGCTAGGAGGTTCTACCTACTGTTTCATAATTACGTAGGTAAATAGGGAAGCAGATGTCTATTCAAAGGCAATTTGCTGTACCAATCTTGGAGAATGTGGGTCTGACAGGCTGACTAAATCGGAGCTGACTTCCAGTGCGACTCTTGGTGATACAAGTGTCATCCACATGACTAACCCCTGTACTCACAGTGGGGCTTACAGGAATGGCCTACAATCCCTACATTATACCATTGGATACACATTGGCCAACTCAAAACATGTGAGAAACTGAATTCCCACTCATGGAACAAGAGACAAGCTTGCCCAATGCATCACACCTTGCTATGCGTTCAACTCACACGAGACCATAATCAGCAAACACAACACATAACAGACATATCAACACTTACTGAAGTGGTTGGGGTCCTCAAATGTCGCCACCTCTCCCACAGTGTAGGGTGCCGGTCCACCTGTAAGGTATGGAAGGAAGAAATGTGCTCAAAATCTGTGCACAGCGTAAGCATTTCATAAACATATACAATGTGTAGGCTGAATAAGGAAATGGCAGCCATTCAGACATGATGGTACTGCATCTGATATATCACGGCCAACTTGTACATAGCATGGGTCTTCTGTGACAGTTACACACATATCTGCACACATAGATTGGCCCTAACTATCATGTGGTTGCAAACATGCCCCGTAATTGGTGAGCAGAATAAATTATGGAGTGTAATCGTCTCATCATGTGCATCCAAGAGAGACATCCAAAGCCTGGTTACTTGAGGACTGCATTACCAGTCAAACATGCCTTGTGGCCATGACACATTAATGGCACATAGGTACAATGTACAGAGGGAGGGGCAGGGACTTTTGTAAGCCCCCCTGTTGTTACATTTGATTCAATTGATGTGGCCCAGCTATGTTGATTTGCACCAACCATGGAGATGTGAAGCCATGTGCATACACTTGGACTGCCATCCATATTTGGAATGTGGCAAAACTAACTCCAACAAACATTCTAAGATGTTAGCTGAGGGCAACTTACACCTTTTCACAATGTTTTCAAATCCAGATCTGACATGTATCCAAAAAGATCAAAGAACACAATAATCCCAAACATTCATAGTACTTCCGTGAACGCTTTCCTTCCACATTCACCAGACTCACATGAGACATATGTCTGAGCCACTTTGCTATTATCAAATGACGTGAAGGCAGCACCCATTTTCAGCATCATGTAGTGATTTTAAAGTCAGTCTAGCTATTGCCTCAACAAAGTTAGCCAATATGTTGGTACATCTTTACTTCTCTGTCAATAGTACCCTATATAGACATGATTGGCTCCTATTTTGTTTGGTTTTCTGACAATAAGGCCACACCAATTTACTTCATGGAAAAGTATCCTGCAAGTTTGCTGAGCACGTGCTACCTGACAGCTAGCAATTGTGATCCTTGCCATAGTGCATCAATTATCCCTTTATGTTTCCCCAGCATTACACACAGTCAGCAAGTTAGCTGGCAGACATTGTACAAATCCTCTTATGTCACTACAGAGCATTTAATTGTGCACATTTACATGATTAGTACTCACCAACAGTGCCACCAATCATGATTCCCAGGTGGTCCAAGAGATCCTGCTCCCTGGTGATGAGGTCAGCCCACTGGTACTTCAGCTGGTGGTCACTCCTCTGGCTGGCATACAAACGCTGCAGGTGATGCAGCACCTTTCCCCACTGGATTCTGCGCGCCTCTGTTGGATACCCCTGTATCACCCTGCCTGGATCATGAGTGGCAAGAAATGGCACACAAGCCAGATGAACCCCCCCCCAACTCCTCTTCACCCATCCTGCCAAGACGTGGCCTACCAGACATACTTGAAAAGTGAAAGGGAATAGGGGTAAAAGAAATAGAAAGGGCAAAAGGGGGAAAGTAGGAGTACAAATACAGATGAAAAGTAAACTTAACCACTAAAAGAGCCCAACTATCCCCAAACTAACACTACCCACAACAGACTCCCACAAACAACAAAAACACAAGATAAATGTACAAATGTAGACAAAACACAGTAGTACAGTATACAGCAACAATATTTATTTCACAAATGGACTTTACAGATAGCACACAGGACAAAAAATCACAAAATCTCAGGACACCACTCTCTACACAGCCACACAGTCTAGAAGGATCATAGACTGCAAAGTGAAAGTGAAAGTACACCCACTGTGCATGATCTGTAAACAGGATATCCTATTACATCACTTCCTGTATGAAAAGTCCCGCCTTTTTCGCGTTATGCGTCATTTATTCTCTACCAATACTGTATTTGCGTCATTTTTTTTAAAGCACAGGAGTGAAAAATAGCCCGCATCCCCATAATAGTACATGGCCTGTACAAATACCTGGATGCAGGCTAATTTTCACTCCTGTGCGTAAAAAAAAAATGATGCAAATACAGTTTTGGTAGACAAAAAATTACGCATAACGCTAGGAACGTCAAAATTCAGTGCATTAACTGGTTTTGGGCATTTTTTCTTGTTTTTTTGTTATGTTACATTTGGGACACATCAGAGATAGGCTGATTGAAGACACTATGGTGTTGATGGTGTATGTTCACATGTGTGACATCATACTGCAGCGGACCATGATCCGCTACTCCCTTCACAGTATTTTTTACGGTTGGCTGACGCAATAGTTGGTCATAAGTGTGGCCTACATATATGTGTTGCACAAATTGTGCATGTTTGGCATAAGGAGAGGATAGCAATGTGACGCACATATGTACAATACCTAAATGCCTTTGGCTGAAAGTGTGTGCTTTGGCAACTAATGTATTTGTTGACCAAGTGTGTGTGTATCACATGAAGCATATTTGTGCATATGCTTGTATGAATGTGACGTCCATGTGTCGAATCCTTAGATGCAAGTCAATGTGGAAATGAGAGAGGGCATGTGTTAGTCATACATGAGGCAACATCCGTAAAGTGGACTTCCAAGATTTAGGGTCACGTAGACACCACATGTGACATAGCATGCACCAGATAGATGGCAGACGCTTGTTCATGTCAATGGTCCACATTTTCTACATCCTATGTCCTAGAGTATTGGTAACAGCTTCCTAGGCACTAGTTGGTGAATCCCACAGTGAGTCATACACATGCATTGAGGAAGTGGGTACCATGCTGTTTGCACAGACAGACAATGGTGAATCTCAAATGTATTATAACACCACAGTTGAGGCCATAGAAGTGAGCCCCAACTATCAAGTGTCTGTGGTGGACCAGCATACAAGACAGCACGTGTCCACATATTTCCAGTGATCAATTGCACATAGGTGTCTTGTTTATGTGTGTGGTCCAATGATGATCCTGAATATTGTTTGGTGTGTAATTTGTCACAGGTCGGTCCAGGACTCATCATGAGTCAGTGGCAGCTATTCCTGTATCTACTGAGTATCCTTGGTTAATCAATGTGAGTAAAGTGGATGTGGACATGTGAACCTACATGGGGATGGTCCCACCCTGTCACTAAAGATGTGTAATGAGACAGTCAACAGGGCAACCTTGGTGTGCTGAGTGAGATAATGTCTCAGGTGTCATGTTCCGGCAGGTGTCATTACAACATTTGTACACAGGTTAGCCTCTGCAATTCCCACTGCATCTGGGAACATCATAGCCTCTGTGCTGATTTTTCTCGCAGCTATTCACCACACACGGCCCATCACTATGTTGTGAGCACTTTGATTCTGTGTGTGAACTGTCATGGTCCTGACGTGTGTATTTTTCATTGACATTATCAGAGGTTGCTGGTTGTGCTGAAAGCCCCGTACCCAATCCCTGCCTACGGCCCTGGGACACTGTCACACTTTGTCATTCATGCATAAATGCGACCCAGACAAGGGATGGGCCATGAATTTAGCTTTTCCAAGAGCATTTAACTTAAATGTTACAGTTAAAAGGCAGATTATGCTATACAATGTATTTGTGTATGCATTGAAGAAGCCCATGCCGAATACCCCCTGATAAATGAGAGTTTTGCTAACGCAAGTGTGGTACATATGTAGACACAGGGATACTTTGGTCTGACACACAGACAGATGCCAGTCAGGCTGACAGAATGAAGGGTGATTCAGGATTCAGCAATTTGACAAGTGGCATAATCAGTGGTCTGACTCAGACTGTTTGGAGGACAAACTAGAGAGGTGACATGTCAAACTGTGTATGTCCTGTGTTTTTGAAGGTGACAAATGAACCCAAGGGCTGTGTTACACGGCTTAATTAGTATCAATGCTTAACGGTGTAATTGACTAAATGGCAACTCCTATGCTGTTCCAGGCATCAGCAGGGGCAGTGCTTTTTGACAAGGGTGGTGTGCATGGAGGTGATCACAGGTGTGGGCTGCATCTGTTTCTCACCAGTCCTGTAGGTGAGACTTGCATTCTAGGGGCCAACAGACATGTTCACATGGGAAGCAATCTACAGGTGCTAACAGGGCTTTGAAACTAGAAGACAGTGTATAAATTAACCTGACGTCCATGCAGTCAAATGTTCAATGAAAATGGCATACCATAGGAAAGGGTGTAGCACACTGGATTGCTAATGTTGGTCTGTGTGTGTAGAGGATGGAATATCAGGGTACACATCTTAGTATTCCAGGGACCTCTTCCGACAGGTGGGTTGTGAGCAGGTGCATGGGTGTGTCAGGAGTTAGGAAATGGGCTGACATGTACATGGAATGTCTTTTGTACAATGCTGCTCATATGTGTGGCACTTGCGCTGTCTATGTTCTGCTTCTATTGAACTCTGGTCAAAGATAGTCCTTGCAAATATTGGATGCAGTTGGACTTACTGCTGTCAAAGGTCTGGTCAGACATTCCTGTTACTGATGCAAAAGCACATTGACTGCCTCATGTATGAGGCTTGTTTTCCCCTTATTGAGTGATGGTGTCTTAGTTCTGTGCCATATGCTGCGTTGGACCATGATTTCAACATGTATGTGTGAAATAGTTGTGATCCTCTGCTATTGGCCTTCAAAGGAGATATGTACATGATATATGTCATTAACAGTGTGTGTGTGACCATTGTATGTTAGGCATCACTTTCGCTCTGGGATGTTCAGTGTCCTAATCAGTATATCAGCAATGCTCCATGAGGCAACACTCTTATTCTGATAATTAGAGATGAAGGTTTGCAAAAATGAATAGCCAGACCATGGTATGGTGATTATAATAGGTGTTTATTTAAATTAGTTAACTAAAGTGGTGAAGGTGATTATATTCAAAAGAAATTGTTGACGATCTGTTGCCGCCTGTGTATACCAGCGGCAGTTTTCTGTAGTTCCCCCTCATGTTGCAGGCCACCATCCTCCTCTTCCTCCTCTTCAGGCATGTGTGGCTCTGGTTCCAGGAGGGGAATGTTCCTTTTGATGCAAATGTTGTGCAATATTGCACATGTTAGGTTGATCCTACAGACCATCTCCGGGGAATATAGGAGGCTACCACCAGTGATGTCGAGGCACCAGAACCTTGACTTGAGGCTGCCGAAGGTCCTCTCGACAATGCTGCATGTCCTCCTATGTGTGTCATTGTAGGCACGCTCTGCAGCAGTACTTGGGTTGCCAAATGGTGTCATAATCCATGGCTGGATGCCATACCCCTGATCAGCTGCAAGAGAAAATGATTGGGATCATGTTGATGTAGCTGGCCCTATTGAAATGACCTTTCATGGCATTAGTTGCCTTGTGTTGTCTGTGACTCTTTTGTGTTATAATGTAGCAGCCTTGGCTTGTAGGATGTACCATCTGCACTGTGTTGTTTCCTTGGCTGAACGAGTGTTTGTCTGCTAACCGTTTGTCAGCTGTATGTTTTGGGATTTGCAGTACAGTGTCCCCTCCCTAGCATTGTGACTTGTGATACAGGTGTCCGTGTGTCTTCACTGGGGGTGAGATGATAGTTCCATACACAGGTTACAATTGACAGTGTTGTTAACACGTTCATATCAATGTACCCTGGACATCCCATACCTTTAGACTTATGCAATGGATTAATGTAAAGGTCATTGGGACACTTACATTTTGCAATGTGACATTTGGGCAACCCACTCCACACGTTGTGATCTTTGACGTCTTAACATTAGGCTGTACAGTAATTTCCGATGTGTGACAGGTTCAATGGTGACCTAAGAAACATGGCTAGCGATGTCACAACCTCAGTGTGTTCCTGTTCACATGTTGCTGTTGTGGTGTATGTGTTGTGTGTCCTAGAGGGTTGCTGTGCAGTGTGTATATAAGTAGGTTTTTGTACTTACCAACAAGTAGTCCATTGCCATACCGTCCATCCTGGAAGTGTTGATTGATGGTGCAGTGACGGAAGATGAATGAGTCATGTACACTCCCAGGATATTTAGCCACGATGTTGGTGATCAATCCCTGGTGATTGACTATGGCCTGCACGTTGATGGAATGTGTGTGCTTCCTGTTGCGGTAGAGGTGTTCAGTTGCAGCAGGTGGCACAAGGCGTACATGTGTGCAATCGATTGCACCAAGGACGTGTGGGAAGCCATTGATGAGGTAGAACCCCTGTTTTGTTTCCTGCTGCTTCTGCAGTGTGTTAGGGAAGCAGATGTGGCAGGGTGGCAGTCCAATGATGGCATCCAGTACTTTGGGCAAAAAGGCAGAGAATGATGGTTCTGATATTCCAGCAACCACGGCACCAGTTGTTTGAAAAGAGCCACTTGCCAGCATATGAAGTACGGCAAGCAGCTTGGTTTCTGTTGGGATGGTGCGGGGTGTCAGCAAAGTGGGGGCCAACTGTGGTTCAATGTTGCCCAGCTGCTGCTGAATGGCCTGCCAGTTCAAACGGTACCTCTGGATGATGTTGTGTTTCCTGAGGCCCTGAAGGGTGGTTCTGTGGCGGAATATCCTCTCCTGCCTTCTGCGCTGCCTTTGGGGTCCCTGCTGGTGTTGTTGTGGCTGCTGTTGTTGCTTCTGGGCTCTGCGTCTGCGTGCACGCTGGATTAGAATCACCTCCATGGCTCCCTGTTGCTGCTCTGCTGCTCTGCTCTTTGTCCTGTGTGTTCTAATTAAATACAGGTGTGTTTGCCCCATTTTAACGCCTGCCCTGACCCAGGCGTTAAATTTTGACGCAAATCGGGCTGTGCGTCATTTTCCAGCTCCGCCTCCCGGCCGTGCGTCATTTTTGCCCAAAAGCATAAATACGGCGCACGGCCGTTGAAGTCATTTTTTGGACGGGAACGCCTACCTTGCATATGATTAACGCAAGGCCAGTTGCTGCATCCAAAAAATGACGCACACGGCGGAATTTTGTCGTCCGCGGGCGTCAAAGTTTAAATACGGGGCAACGTTTGCGCTGAATGTGCATCAAAATATTTTATGCACATTCGCCGCAAACGGAGTATAAATATGCCCCTAACTATCGTGTCTCTTACTTGGCTAACTTTAATTTGCTGGTAGCAGAAACGGCCTGGCCTGAGGAAAAGAGATCAGCTCTATTCTATCAAGGACTCAAAGATGAGTTAAAAGACATTCTTGCACAGATTGATCCTCAACCCACAGATTGTCAAGATCTGATAAATCTTGTTTTAAGGTTAGACCGTTGTCTTGCAGAATGACGTGGAACACGTAAAAAGACTGAGAAAAGTTCCTGGCGTGTTCATGAGCATAGAGACTCACAAACTCATGGAGACCACAATCATGAACCAATGGAAATCGGAGCCATCAGGTGGTCCCTAACAAATGAGGAAAAAGATCTACGTAGAAAAAACAGACAATGGGGGTCATTACAACCCTGGCGGACGGTGTTAAAGCTGCGGTAATACCGCAAACAGGCCGGCGGACAAAAAAGGGAATTATGACCGTGGCGGAAACCGCCAACATAGACAGCCACTTTAACACTCCGACCGCCACGGTGGTACAGACAAGCAGCGCGACGGTCACCACCAACAGACAGGCGGAAGACAAAGTATTGCCCACACTATTACAACCCACCAATCCGGGGCGGATTCACCGTGGATAAAAACACGGCGGAAACAGCTTTTGCAATGGGAAAACGCGCACCTTAACAAACTCCACGAGGAAGGAGGCCACCATGGAGCCCGAACTCCAAATACTCCCTGCGCTTGTCTTCCTGCTCCTCTACGAACACCAGCGATGGCGGCGCCAAAGACAACAGTGAGTACTGCATCTACGACATAGGGGAGGGGGGAGGCAAAAGTCAGGGACACACATACGCCACACCCCCACCCTCAACCCGACCCTTGCACACTACAACACACACACCAATGCATTTCCAAACATCACAGTAACAACCCCCAACCCCCCGGAAGAATGCAAAGACAAAACCAAATTACTTGAACCATTGTAATGTATCCAAATACAGTAAGCTCATATATACAGAAATATATACACATTCCAAATATATACATCACGATTAGTAGTGCAGGTATGCACAATTCAATGTCCGTGGACCACTGGGCCCACAATGCATGGGCGAGGCCCACACTAGATACCTGTCCACAAATGGAGAGAACACTGCAGGGGCATCAGATAGAAATATAACAGGCACCGCAGGGGGAAGGGAAGGGAGGGCACCTCAGCCGGATTACAGCACCATGCCAGATCCACGACGGGGCTCCATGCCCATTGATGTATCCTGGGGAGTGCAAAGCCACAGTCTCTCAAGTCTCTACAGTGGGTGGGTTGCCCACTGGACCATCCTGGGGAGTGCAAAGCCACAGTCTCTCAAGTCTCTACAGTGGGTGGGTTGCCCACTGTACCATCCTGGGGAGTGCAAAGCCACAGTCTCTCAAGTCTCTACAGTGGTTGGGTTGCCCACTGTACCATCCTGGGGAGTGCAAAGCCACAGTCTTTCAAGTGGATAACAGTCTCCACTGGTTCTGGAGGGGGACTGCTGCCCAGAGTGCTTCATCCTGTGAAGGATTCAGGTAGTGGATGCAGTTCTCAACTGGTTCTGGAGGGGGACTGGTTCCCAGAGTGCTTCATCCTGTGAAAGAATCAGGTAGTGGATGCAGTTCTCCACTGGTTCTGGAGGGGGACTGGTGCCCACAGTGCATCACGCTCCCCATGACGGTCCCAGTTCCGTCACTGTCTCAGCTGCACATGGGCTAACGATGCTTGAGTTGGCGGTCTTTGACCTGTTCAGCGGTGCTTGACTTTGCAGTTTCTGACCTGTTCAGCGGTGCTTGACTTTGCAGTTTCGGACCTGTGCAGCGGTGCTTGCCATGACGGTCTTTGCCCTGTTCAGCGATGCTTGACTTTGCAGTTTCTGACCTGTTCAGCAGTGCTTGCCATGGCGGTCTTTGCCCTGTTCAGTGGTGCTTTGCCATGGCGGTCTTTGCCCTGTTCAGCGGTGCTTGACTTTGCAGTTTCTGACCTGTTCAGCGGTGCTTGCCATGGCGGTCTTTGCCCTGTTCAGCGGTGCTTTGCCATGGCGGTCTTTGCCCTGTTCAGCGGTGCTTGACTTTGCAGTTTCTGACCTGTGCAGTGGTGCTTACCATGGCGGTCTTTGCCCTGTTCAGCAGTGCTTGACTTTGCAGTTTCTGACCTGTTCAGCGGTGCTTGCCATGGCAGTCTTTGCCCTGTTCAGCGGTGTTTTGCCATGGCGGTCTTTGCCTTGTTCAGCGGTGCTTGACTTTGCAGTTTCTGACCTGTGCAGCGGTGTGTGGCATGATGGTCCCTCAGTGCCCAGCGGGACTGTGACTGCCGGGGCCCTCCTGGGCACTGACTCTGGCGGTGGTCTCTGGACCAGTGACGATAGTGCTGCCCTCCTGGGCACTGACTCTGGCGGTGGTCTCCGGACCAGTGACAATAGTGCTGCCCTCCTCGGCACTGACTCTGGCGGTGGTCTCCGGACCAGTGACGATGGGGCTGGTGGTGGCGTCCTGGCCAGCGGGGAGGATGGCGGCCTTCTCCGCCGTGCTGCTCTTACCAGACTTTGGTGACTTCTTCTGCCCCTTCACCACCTTGGGAGGAGTCACAGCTGACTCGGTACCCCCCCCTGGGACCCTTGTGAGTGGCTTTGCCGGCAGGAGTTTTCACCCTCTCCCGTCGGGCACTGTCCAACTTCTGGTGCTTTACAGGGGGTGAACTGGCAGTGCTTTGGCTACGTGTCACACTGGCTGCCCTGGTGCCTGGTGCACTCCATATACCTCTAACACGCACCACTGGATCCAGACTTTTTTTGGCTGAGGTGCTAGTACGGGACCTATGAATTGGAGGGGGGGTAGTGGGAAAGAGGTCAAGGTTGCTCAGGAAAATTTTCTGATGAACACTGCGACGGGTAGCTGGATGGGGTTTTGGAGTGGAGGAAGAGGAGGTGGTTGTTGAGGTGTAACTTTAGATGATTTGGGTGCAGGTGCATGTTCTGGAGGCTGTGGTGAGGTGGATGGATGTTGGGTGTGTGGGTGCCCGCGTTTGTGTACTTTGGGAGGGGGCGTCACAGACACACTGGGAGAGGACACAGGGGACGTGTAAATGGTAGTGGGGGTGGTGAGTGCAGGTGAGCGGGGTGTGGTGCTGGGTGTTCTGGTGCGAGTCCTAATGGCTGTAGATGTAGTGCATGCAGGTGAGAGTGTAGACGACACTGGGAGGGAGGAGGGAGACGACGAGGAGGGGGACACAGTGGAGGCAGTGGATGTTGCTGTGTCTGTATGAGGGTGATGCTTGTGTGAGTGCCTGTGGAATGTGTGGTGCCTATGTTTGCCAGAGCCACTTTTGTGTGTTGAGGTGTGTGCATGCTGGTCTGATGGTGTGCTTGGGACAGGCTGGGGTACAGGGGATTGGGTCTGGGTGGAGGAAGTTGGAGGGGGGAGGCTGGACACAGGGACAATGGCTGCCATCAGTGCTGAGGCCAGAGATTGCAGGGTTTGATGAAGGGCAGCCTGACCAGAATGAATGCCCTCCAGGAATGCATTACTGTGTTGCAACTCCCTTTCTACACCCTGGAAGGCATTCACAATGGTAGACTGCCCAACAGTGAGTGACCTGAGGAGGTCAATGGCCTCCTCACTGATGGCAGCAAGGGTGACAGGGACAGGGGCTGAGGTGCCTGGGGCGAAGGTGATGCCCACCCTCCTGGGTGAGCGGGCACGGGCGAAGGCTGAGGGGCTGCTGGGAGGGCGGTGCTGGTAGTGGGGGTGGCGGCTGTACCTGTAGAAGTGGGGGGCACAGATGGTGCCGCCACCACAAGGGAGCTCCCATCAGAGGACAAGTCCTTGTCGCTGTTTGCTGATCCGGTGACCGACGTGAAGCTTCCCTCGCCCTCCGTCCCACTGGTGTATTTGGAGTCCGTGGTGTGGCCCTCCATGGCCATGTGGGATGCAGCTCCCTCTTGCTCCGGTGCCACTGTACCTCCGCCTGATGATGCTGATGCACCAAAGAACAGGGAGAGTACAAAAAGGGGTGGGGAAACAGAAGAAAGACAGGTTGAGTGCATGGCTTACCGCTACCGTTGGCGGACAATACAGACACAGCAGCCCCCTGCACTACGCCGTGCTCTTGGCCTCTACAGATGCAGTTCCTGGGATATGGCCTACATGGCTATGAGTGTCATCTGTCCACATAGATGACACAGGGGCATGTATACCTGTACTTGGCACTCTACAGAGGTGGGGTGGAGTGGCACATGGCCTGCATTCTGGAGGGGCCTAGCCTACAGAACTCGCCCTGGCCTAGGGAAACCCACAGCCCTCCTCCCCCAACCAGACCCCTCCACTGCACGCAAAGTCATCAGAATGTGAGTGTACTCACCCCCTTGTGTCTGCTGTGATGCCCTCAAGGGCCCATCCAACTCAGGGTAGGCCACCGCCAGGATCCGGAACATCAGGGGGGTCATGGTGCGACAAGCACCCCTCCCACGTTGGGAGGCCATCCCCAGCTGAGCCTCTGCCGTATTCTTGCTCCAGTGGCAAATGCCCTCCCACCTTTTACGGCAGTGGGTGCTCCATCTCTGGTGGACCCCCAGGGTCTGGACTTCCTTAGCGATGGCACGCCAAATATCCTTCTTCTGGTGGGCGCTGACCTACATGACATGTACAGGGGAAGAAGAGAAGTCATTATCAACAGCACCGTCGAATTGAGTGGCCCACATCCCTGCCCTTGCCATGTGGCGCATGCATTCACACTCCTTCATACTCGCATAACTCTGCCCCCTTCCTACTTACATCCAGCCCTCTCCACCCAGGCATAGGCCATACAACTTGCACCCTATGTACTCACCTGTTGGTCTGGAGGACCGTAGAGTAGCGTGTACTGAGGGAGGACCCCGTCCACGAGCTTCTCCAACTCCTGTGCAGTGAAGGCAGGGGCCCTTTCCCCAGACGCACGTGCCATTGTCTCTTCCAGACCGAGGTCACAGCAGCACTTGCAGTGTAGGTCCTCTCCTGTCGAAGATCAGGTATCGAGTGATTGAACAGATAGAAAATGGCGGTCACATCCGCGGCGGTGACGTCCGCGGCGGTGCGTATCATCACCGCCGGCGCACTTCGTCATTGGCTCCTGGGACCCATAGGGTCCAATGTTAACCAATGCAGCATTGCGCCGCGGTCTTCGACCGCCTAGCGCGACGGTGTACAACGCCAGTGCAGTTACCTCACATCCAATTGTCCCAATTTAGAGGTCAGGCAGCCGCCATTTCAGGGGCCCACATGGCTTCATTTACATCTGCGTCACACATACCTAGGCCTGGACTCAACACACTTACAGACAACTTTTTGGATTATGTTTCGTGTACTGTGTAGCTGTGGGTACATACCTCTGAGTTGCTTGACTGTGTGGTCGCTGTTGTCCTTCCTAGGCACCGTCAGCTGGGACATGTGAGGAGATGGCGGAATCCTCCGGTGTACCGACCGCTGCTGGACCTGTTGACAATGGAGGAGCGACATTTAATCATCACCTACAGGTTTGACCGTGCCACAATCCAGGAACTGTGTACCCAGTTGGAGCCAGATCTGATATCACCAATCCGCCATCCCACAGGAATCCCCCCTCAAGTGCAGGTGCTGTCAGTACTCCATTTCCTTGCAAGTGGGTCATTTCAAACAACAGTGGCCATGGCATCAGGGATGTCCCAGCCTATGCTTTCCAACGTGTTGTCCAGAATGTTGTCTGCCCTGCTGAAACACGTGAGGAGCTACATCATTTTCCCTTAGGTGGAGGATTTGGCTACAGTTAAAGGTGACTTCTATGCCCTGGGACATATCCCTAACATCATAGGTGCCATTGATGGGACCCATGTGGCTTTGGTCCCCCCCCCACAGGAGTGAACAGGTGTACCGGAACCGGAAGAGTTATCATTCGATGAATGTACAGATGGTATGTTTGGCAGACCAGTACATCTCGCAGGTAAATGCTATGTTCCCTGGCTCAGTGCATGACGCCTACATTCTGCGGAATAGCAGCATCCCTTATGTGACGGGTCAACTCCAGAGGCACTGTGTGTGGCTATTAGGGGACTCTGGTTACCCAACCTGTCATGGCTATTGACCCCAGTGAGGAATCCCAGGACCAGGGCAGAGGAACGCTACAATGAGGCCCATGGGCGGACTAGGAGGGTGATCGAATGCACCTACGGCCTCCTGAAGGCCATGTTCAGGTGCCTCCATACGACAGGTGGTTCCCTATTCTACTCACCAAAGAAGGTGTGCCAGATCATCATTGCCTGCTCTATGCTTCACAATCTTGCTTTGCGACGCCAGGTGCCTTTTCTGCAGGAGGATGGTGTTGTGCCAGCTGTGAAGCCTGTGGACAGTGATGAGGAGGAAGCAGAGGAAGAAGACATTGATAACAGGGACTCTGTCATACAGCAATATTTCCAGTGACACACAGGTGAGAACATTTTCTTTTACTATTACATTTACTTTCACACTTCTACCTCTATCCTGTCTGTCAATTTGAAGCAGTATATGCTAACTGAGTGGTACATTTCCATTACGGTTTCACAGGTGTTGTTACCAATTTGTGCCATCTGCTTGCATCCTTCATGGGCTTGTGATGTGTGACATAGGTATGTTGACATTACATTTTTGAACGGATTTTGTCATTGTCATAGATAATACACATTTTCATAATCACAGACTGACTCCAGATTGTTTTGTGGTTCAAGGGTGTTTATTGAAGTGCTAATTATTGGAGGTGGTGGCAAAATGGTGATGGGTGATGGTGGAGGAATGTCCATGGCAGAGTCCAGTCTATTAGTCTCACAGGTGCAGTGCCCATATCGGCATAGGAAGTGGAGCTGGAACAGTTCCAATCTGGACAGGGTAACAAAGTGGGACAGTGGGATGACAATCAGGGTGGTCTCATTTCCTGGCGGGGGTCTTGCCATCTTGCTCTGTCCTGTTCCTGGATCTCAGGGACCGCTTGCGGGGTGGTTCTCCATCTGCAGGGGGTGGGGTGCTGGTGTGGTGGTCCTGTGGCGGAGCGTCCTGTCCACTAGCGCCGGCAGAGGTGGTGGGCAGTTCATCGTCCAGGCTAGTGTCAGGGGCCCCTTGGAGTGCCACGGTGTCCCTCATGGTCTTCTGTATGTCCTTCAGCACCCCTACTATGGTGCCCAGGGCAGAGCTGATGGTTCTGAGCTCCTCCCTGAAGCCCAAATACAGTTTGTCCTCATTGCGCTGGGTCTCCTGAAACTTGTCCAGGACCGTCGCCATCATCTCCTGGGAGTGGTGGTATGCTCCCATGATGGAGGAGAGGGCCTCGTGGAGAGTGGGTTCCCTAGGCCTGTCCGACCCCTGTCGCACAGCAGCCCTCCCAGTTCCCCTGTGTTCCTGTGCCTCCGTCCCCTGGGCCGTGTGCCCACTGCCACTTCCCCCAGGTCCCTGTTGTTGTTGGGGTGGTGGGTTATCCTGGGTTCCTTGTAGTGGTGGACACACAGCTGATTGACGTTTTCTTGGAACAGAGGTATGGGCCCGTTGGGTGGGTGCTGTGCTGGTGTTACCAGAGGGTGGAAGGTCAGTGTTGGGCTGTGCCTGTGCGAGGGGAACCGACTGTCCCGAGGCCCACGATGGTCTGGGCTGGTCATCTTGATCCAGTTGGCCAGAGCTGCTGTCATCACTGTGGGCCTCTTCTGTGGGTGGGGTAGAGATGTCTGGACCCTCCTGTCTGGTGACGTTAGGTAGTGGTCCTGCAGGGGTATAAAAGCATGATTATTGCATGTGTGTGTGTCATGGTGTGCAATGGGTGGGTGAGGGTGTACCCCAGTGCTAGCATTCCTGTGTGGGGGCTTGTGTGATGATGGTTAGGGGGTGTTATGGGTATGTGCAGTGGGCATGCTTTTGTGATGGGTGTCCATGGTTTGTTGTGTCATGCAGGGCTTGGTGTTGGGATGTGTGGTTTGTGTTATTAGTACATTAGTGAGGAGTTTGAGTGATAGGGGAAGGGATGAGGGTGGGGGTCTATGGTAGCATGCAGGTTGGGTGGGGGATATGATAGTTAAGATTTGACTTGTCCATTCCTCCACCGACTCCTCCGAGGCCCTCTGAATGCAAAATGGTCAAGACCTGCTCCTCCCATGTTGTTAGTTGTGGGGGAGGAGATGGGGGTACGCCGCCAGTCCGCTGAATCACGATGTTGTGCCTGGAGACCACGGAACGCACCTTCCCCCGTAGGTCCTTCCACCCCTTCCTGATGTCCTCCTGATTTCTTGGGTGCAGTCCCACTGCGTTGACCCTGTCGACGATTCTTCGCCATAGCTCCATCTTCCTAGCTATAGAGGTGTGCTGCACCTGTGATCCAAATAGCTGTGGCTCTACCCGTAGGATTTCCTCCACCATAACCCTGAGCTCCTCCTCCGAAAACCTGGGGTGTCTTTGGCGTGCCATGGGGTGGTGTAGGTGATATGTGGGATGGTGTATGTGGTGATGAGTGTGGTGATGTGTAGTGGTGTGTGGTGTTTTGTGCGTGGATGTTGTGTGGGTGATGGTGTTGTGTGCCTCTGTGTGGTGGGGTTGTCTATTGCTGTACTATCTCTGTCACCTTGATCAATAATTGTGGTCGTAGGGGTTTGTGGGTGATGTGGGTGTATGTTTTATATTGTGTTGGGTGTGTGGGAATGGTGTTTGTATGTGGATCAGATGTGTGTATTTTGAATTGCCCAATGTGGCGGTGTTTTGGAGATGTGTGTGTATTTTTAGCGCTGCAGTGTGTACCGCCAATGGAATACCGCGGTTGAAAGACAGACGCGTGGATTCGTGGGTCGTAATAGCATGGGCTTGTTTCTGTTGCCGTGACGGTGGAGGATTTGTTTTCGCCAGTTTATCACTGACCTTTGGTGAGGCGGAGTTGTGTGGGTGTCTGAATTTCGGCAGATTCCGAGATGTGGGTCATAATAGCTGTGGCGGAATTCCACAGCCGCGGCGGTGTATTGGTGGTCTTCTGCACGGCGGTAAGCGGCTTTTACCGCCGATGTTGTAAAGACCCCCAATGTCTGTATTGTGGTCAAAAGGGCCATTTCACTAAAGAATGTCCAGCAAAACCAAAAAATAAACAAACCCTTACCAAGAAGGTTGTAGCAAATGCACTGATCACTCAGGAAAACTAGAACACCCAAGATGTAAGGAAGGGTTTCTCCTGGGTGTAACCGTGGACCCTTCACAAGATGCTAAAAAGGTTTTACTTGAGTCAAGACATTTAAAATTAGATCTAGAAGTACTGGCAAAACAAAAGACTTATCTGAAGAAAGCCTTAGTAGATTCTGGGGCTACTGGTAACTTTATCGATGCACAATTGATCTAAACATGGGGGATCCCATGTAAGAAGAAGAAAACACCAGAAATAATACAAGCTGTAGATGGAAAACTCCTAGCTGGAGGTCCGGTGACTCTACAGACCTTCCCCTTGTCTGTGATCTGTAAATGGGGAAATCAAGACAACAAACATGTAGAGAAAATAATCTTTGATGTAATCCATACTCCTCAGTATGGAATTATTATAGGAATGCTGTGGTTAATATATCATAATCCTTTAATAAACTGGCAAGAAAGGAAAATCATGTTTTCTTCATTTAGGTGTAGAGAAAAATGTCTCCAAACATCAAGTGTCACAGATTCCCACAAATCCCACATAGCCACAGCCGCTGAAAAAGATGTAACACTGCCTTTGCAGTATTCATACTTCCTTGATGTTTTTGATGAAGACGAAGCAGGGACCTTACCTCCGCACTGACTGTCAAATTGATCTGACTCCCGGTGAAATACTTCCTAGTTGTCGTGTGTATGCCCTGTCTGAACACGAAAATCAATATCTAAGGAACTATTTAGACCAATTTCGAGCTAATGGATTTATTCGTCCTTCCAGGTCTCCTGCAGCATCTCCTCTTTTTTGTTTCCAAGGATAATGGGGATCTTAGGACTTGTATAGATTATAGAGGGCTAAACAAAATCACAATAAAGAATAAATACCCATTACCCTGGATCCCTGTCCTGTTGGATCAAGTAAAAAAGGCCAAAATTTACACCAAGTTAGACCTAAGTGGAGCTTACCACCTAGTCAGGATGAGAGAAGGCGACGAGTGGAAAACCGCCTTTAAAACTAGATATGGTCTATTTGAATACACAGTCATGCCCTTTGGACTTTGTAATGCTCCAGCAGCATTCACATTCTTTCTGAATGATGTCCTTAGAGAATATCTAGATCTATTTGCAATAGTTCATATTGATGATATTTTAATCTATTCTGATAACGAAGTCGAACATGTACAACATGTCCAAAAGATTCTCGCAGCCTTTCGGAAACATCATTTATATTACAAATTGAGCAAATGTGAATTTCATGTTACCACTGTGGAATTTTTAGAGGTCATCCTTACCCCTCAAGGCATGGTCATGGCAGAAAGAAAAGGGCAAGCAGAATCCGACTGGCCAATCCCAAAAACCACATTCAGTGCTTCCTTGCTTTTGCAAATTTCTATCATAGGTTCATAGACCACTTGTCACAGACAGTGGCACCAATCACCAAGTTACTACGAAAGAAAGAAGCATTTGTATGGTCTCCAGAAGCTGACAAGGCTTTTTCAATCTTAAAGGAAGCCTTCTCCACCTCCCCAGTCTTGACTCACCCTGATACTGAACGTCCATTCATAGTAGAAGCAGATGCTTCAGATGTGGCAATTGGTGCAGTGTTATCACAACGCAACAAAGATACCGGTCAGCTACACCCTGTAGCTTACATGTCCCAAAAACTAAACAACGCGGAACAAAATTATGTCATTGCTGAGAAAACTCCTAGCAATCCGTGATGCATTTAAAGAGTGGAGACACTATTTGCTAGGTGCCAGATACACTATTACAGTATACACAGATCATCGTAATCTCCAGTTCATGAGTTGAGCTAGACTTCTGACTCCTTGACAATTACGATGGATGCTGTTTTTTCCCAAGTTTGATTTTGTGGTTACCTTTCGCCCCAGCAAAGATAATCGCAAAGCGGATGCCTTGTCCAGACAAAACTCTACCATGTTACCCACAATCCAGAACCACAAGCTATCATTGCTCCAGACAAAATCCTTTGTATCCTCAAAACTGAAGATTTTTTTGAAAGTATTCGTAATTCTTTCACCATCGAAAAATGGCAGAAATAGGCTCAAGCAAACCCCAAAAGATCAATCAAACAAGGCCTACCTTTTCATGATGCATGTTTATTTGTTCCTACTAACAAGTTGCGCCAATTTGTGTTTTACCTTTATACCTACGGCAGGTCATCCAGGTATTCCTAAGACACTTGAACTAATCCAACATTATTTTTGGTAGCCTACTTTGACAAAAGACGTCAAGAAAATGGTAACTAACTGTGAAGTTTGTGCCCATACCAAGACAAGTCATTCAAAACCAAAAGTATTGTTACATCCTCTCCCAACTCCGCTCCATCCTTGGGAACACACATCAATAGACTTTATTACAGGATTGCCAGTTGTTCAACATCACTCAGTAATTCTTGTAGTGGGAGATAGTCTCACAAAATATGCACATTTCATTGCTTGCAGGAAATTGCCTACCTCCAGTGAATTGGCAACAATACTTTTAAATCGAGTGGTCAGTTATCATGGATTACCAAAAATAATTATTTCCGATCGAGAATCACAATTTGCCTCTAACTTCTGGAAAACATGGTGCAAAACACTACTAGTTACATCTACATTATCTACCAGTCACTATCCTCAAACAGATGGCCAAACTGAGAGACTCAATCAAACATTGAAACAATATTTGCTTGCTTACGCTGAAAAAGCACTTCATTCCTGGGTATCAATGCTTTGGTTAGCTGAACTGGCCTACAATAAATCATATAATTCTTCTACTGGAGCGACGCCCTTTTTTGGTCTATTTGGTATCACCCAGATACTTGCCAATCACAATTCCACAAGAAAGTTCACTTACACCAGCAGTGTCAGAAACAATACGACAACTCCATCAAACCCAGAAACAAATCTATTAACATCTGAACAAAACAAAACAAAAGTATAAAAAACATTATGACAAAAAACATTGTGAGAGACCACAATATAAGCCAGGAGATAGAGTGTGGCTTTCCACACGTCACATTGACTTCAAGAAAAGACATATTTTTAATCCCAAATAAATAGGTCCTTACACACTTCTTCAACAGATCAATCCAGTATCCTACAAAATACAGTTAACAAAATCACTACGTATTCATCCCGTGTTCCATACTTCTCTCCTAAAAAGAGCTTTCCAGAAAACTCGCTCTTAACCAAATCCAGTACTGGTACAAGGAGAACCAGAATACGGAGTAAATAGGTTTTGGATTCAAAATTTAGAGGTCGTACTCTCTGGTATCTAATATCCTGGGAACGGTACGGTCCAGAGAACGACTCATGGGTCTCAGCATCTGACATTCATGCTCCACGACTAGTGCGCCATTTTCACCGCCTAAACCCAGACAAACCAGGCCCTAGAGCACGTTCGGGAGTGGGGAGTACTGTCAACACCAGGACAGTGCGCACTCTACGGGCAACATAATGTAAAGAGACAAACTTTATGCAATGTAATAATTCATGCATTGTGTGCTGATATTGCATATTAACTTTTTGCATTGTAGGTATTTATTTTGAAATGTCTTTAATACTGTTTGCAATGTATTGTTCATTTTCAAGCCTTTCCTGCAGCCTGGTTGGGTGTGGCTGGGTGTGGCAGGTGGGCGGGGCTTGGGTCTATTTAAGGAACCCAGCCCAGCTCCACGTGCTCACTATTCAGAGGTCCCAGTGCAGAGAAGCAGAATTTCCCAGGGCTCCTATTCCGGAGGCCTACATGGACATTTTCAGGCCCTGTCCTCATTACCTTGGTGATCCTCAAGCAGGGCGGTAAGGCGGAGGTCGTGGTAGGTCCCCCAACTCAGTTTACAGACATTTTCGAGTTTTGGTCTTTTGATTAAATCGCGTGTGCGATTCATTCTTGGCAATTAACCATTGCAGTTCAGATCGGCAGAGTGCGCAATCATTTCCTGGCATTTGAATCTTGATGGTTGAATCGGCAGCAATACGCGTGATTCATTCTTGGCAATTAACCCTTGCAGTTCAAATTTGCAGAGTGCACAATAATTTCCTGACATTTGAATCTTGATAGTTGAATCGGCAGCAGTGTGCGCGATTCATTCTTGGCAATTAACCCCTGCTGCTCTGATCGGCAGAGTGCACAATCATTTCCTGGCATTTGAATCTTGATGGTTGAATCGTTAGCAGTGTACGGGATTAATTCTTGGCAATTAACCCTTGCAGTTCAGATCAGCAGAGTGCGCGATCATTTCCTGGTATTTGAATCTTGATGGTTGAATCGGCAGCAGTGTGCGGGATTAATTCTTGGCAATTAACCCTTGCATTTCAGATCGGCAGAGTGCTCAATCATTTCCTGGCATTTGAATCTTGATGGTTGAATCGGCAGCAGTGTGCGCAATTCATTCTTGGCAATTAACCCCTGCAGTTCAGATCGGCAGAGTGCGCGATCATTTCCTGGCATTTGAATCTTGATGCTTGAATCAGCAGCAGTGTGCGTGATTCATTCTTGGCAAGTAACCCTTGCAGTTCCGATCGGCCGAGTTGCACGATCATTTCAGGTATTGGAATCTTGATGTACAGTTTGACAATAAGATGCATAGTAATTTCTGGGCAATTAAATCCTGAAACTCAAATCAAAACAGAGTGTGACTTTACAGTATGATTCATGAGTCTTTCGCAGTTCATGTTTTGGGAATTAATATGTTAATTGATTCTTGTTATGACATAGTTGCTATTCCAAGAACTAATTTGAGAGAGTTCCATGTTCAGTGCATAGGATGTTATTCTGTAAACGCTTATATGAAAGTCTGCGTAATCCTTCTTTTACTTCCAGGTATCCAGAACTAAAAAGTCATATTATGGAAAAGCTCTTGATCTCTCATGTTATCAGAGTATAGATATTTATAACAAAGTTCATGAAGATTAATGTGAATAACTTTGCTGTTGTGTTCTTAACTCTTGTTTCCACCGGTCTCCTTCTCCGCTGTTCCCAACCTAAACCCCATCCCCCGCTTGGCCATTCTTTAACTCTGTGCTATAACGGCTAGTAGAGTTTGGAGCTGCCAAGAGGTAGACATATTGGGAACAGGCGCAAACCCCGAGGATCCGGTCTTGCTGACAGTCTGTTGGAGTGTCTACATGCAGGATCAGCAGCTCACTCTTACAAAATGTTACACGCTGTGATATGTTGTCCACACATTTGTACAATGATCTGACATTAAGCATATATTTCCTTTTGATGTCTTACAGGTGGACCGGCCCCCTATACCATCAGAAAAGTGTCTCGATTTGAGGACCCAGACGTATCCAGTAAGTGTGAAAATGTCTGTGTTGTGTAGTGATTGCAGCTGTTGTGTGAGTGACTGTTGTGTGTGGCATTAATTGCAAGATATGATGAGCTGGCACGTGATCTGATATATTACTTGACTGATATTAACATAGTGTTCCATGCAAGGGTGAGACATTCAAAGGCAGAGAGGCATATCTTGGGAGTCTTGTGCTATGCAATAGGCAGCAGCATATGAACAAGGTGATTAGTAGCCACATGTAGGCCCGCATTTGACTTGGAAGTGCTCCAGTGTCAGAATATTGTCACTGAGTCACACCCTCATTTTCACAAGACAGTGATGCATCAGTGTTCCGCACAAAATGTTACTTCCCTGTATTGTAATGTACATGTAGGACTGTATGGGTAACTGTCCCCCCGCATCTAGCCCCATAAGTTGTACTCCATTTACGTGACACTTATGTGGTATGTAATAGGTGTGCATGAAGGTCAAGGCCAGACGTGTGCTGTCATCAATGAAGGTGATTTTGGAATTGTGTTGGCAGAGTAGGTGTTGATGGTTTTCCTCAAATGGAAACATGAATGTAGATGTGATTGATCTATGTATACCTCATTCCTAGCTGGCAGCCCTCCTCACATGTGTTCCACTCACTAAATCCATGTAAAAGTGGACATGGCTTTGTGGTTGTCCTTGACAGTTGTGATGATGTATTGCGTGCCCATCCCCGCTGAGGCACAGCAGTAGAGGAAGAACATCTATGTAGGTAGATGTGATGGTCACAGTGTAGATGACAGTCATCTCATTCAAGCATGCATTTGTCCCAAACAACACTGACCCCTTATGATTAGCAACTTCATACTATCCTGCCAATTACATCTACTAATCACTGGTCTTGGGTGCCTTGAAGTTGACTCAGATGATAAAGATTAGTCGGCCTGGCCCATGTGACGTACTTGCTGCATTTGCATTGTGACACATTGCACTACATCAATGCACTGATCAGTTTATTTGGTACACCTCTTGTTGTGCTTTGCAGTGCTGGTGAATACTTGATGGGTAAGCAGCATTGCCATTTCATTTGTCAGGGGCATTATATCATCTGCACTGTGATTTGGACTGTATGTGCAATTTGAGGGAGAGTATCAGATTAACATCTGTACATGCATCACAAAATGATGCAACTGATGGTCCCCTTTCTCATTTTTACAGCTGCCAACATGAATGAGGCGGAGATCAGGGATTTTGAGAAATGGGCAGTGAGATACAGACACATCTTGGATGTCGAGACTGGGTTCTGGAGGATGTCAAGATGCTATCAGAGAGAGAGAGAGCTACAGGAGAATGGCGGGCTTTCAGCCAAGGGGGACCGGCATTGGCCACAACGGGTGGAGCCACCACTAAACCTGTACCCGGTAGCGCAGCAGCCACCATACCTTCAGCCTGACCTGCTGCATCCTCAACCTCGGGACCAACACCCACCACACCTGCTGCACTTTCCACTTCAGCACCACCAACCACCACACCTGCAGGAGCAACAGCATCTGGAACACAGACCACCACATCTGCTGCTTTGGACATGCCCGCCATTTCCCAGCTCCAGAAGGGACATGCGTAAAGTGATGAAAAAGCTGACACTCTCGATCGGGACGTGGCCAAAAATAGCCAGAGGCTAAAATCTATAAAGAAGATTCTGAGGAGGGCAAACCTCTGAACTCCTGTGTCCCCTCACCCTAATTCCATCTCCTCCCTCCTCATTCCTTATCTAGTTTTTTAATGGGTGTAGGGGGTTTAGTGATAGGTTAGAGTAGGTTAGTAGTTTAGATAGGATAAGTAGGTGGGGGTTTCATATTATTACATGTTAGTTTGTGGGTGGGAGGAGGTTAATGTTGGGGCTTTTGTGTATTTTAATTAAAAAAAGAAACATTTAAATAAATTATAAAAAAATATAAAAAATATAAGTATTTGTTTGGTATTAATTAGTATTTGTATAGGTTAGTATATGTTGTCCTACATGTTTCTCATCATATAAGGGGGCTGGGGGGCACATGTTTAAAGTGTGTTGTTAAATGTGGTAAGTCAGCTTAGCATAGGGTAGTTAGGGCCAGTTGTGGATAATGTATAGTTAGGATAGATTAGGTTAGTATAGGTGTGTTACATAGTTTTAAGTTCTGTTTTGTACATAGTTATTAAAGATTTAGGTACTCCCTTACTGCATGTGTCATATGGTTCAGGCTCTGGGTCTTTGCATGAGTGTACAGTGCCAATTGTCTGTTGGCATCCACATCCCAGTCTTGACATGTTAATTCCCACTTCCAGCTGAGCTGCCACATTGGCAGCTACAACAAATCTAAATCTCTATGCATCTGCCATCCATTGTACACACCACTCAACGTGACTATGGTTCCCATGTATTGGACAGGTAGGTGTGGTTTTAAAGCTGTCATCGTTTTGGTCCTGCATCAGAATGTTGGGCACTGTGGGACGTCTGCCTGCAGCCTGATGTTCATGTGAACACTGCTAACCTGAGTAGTTTCAACTTCAGATGAGGTCTAGTATACAAATTTCACGCCTGTGTGTTTCAATTGTACTCCCAGCTGACGTTATTGGCCAAACACTCTTACACAGCCATTCCTGCTGTATGTTGTCGGTGAGGCATGTATGTTTTAAAGCAAATGTCACATATATAATGACTTTCTTTCAGGGGACGTGGCCATCATTAGGGCCCATATTTATACTTTTTGATGCAAAACTACGCCAACGCAGTTTTGTGCCAAAAATATTACCGCCGGCTAACGCCATTTCTTTGCACCATGTGGGCGTCAAATTTATACTTTGACACACGCCAGCGCAAACCACAGGTGTGAGTCATTTTTTTTTACTCAAACCACTGCATTACGTCGTAAAGAAAAACGACGTTAACGCTACGAAAATGACTGTGTGCAGGTTTACGCCGCCGCAAACAGGATACACGCAATTGCGTCAAAAAACACCGCAAACACTGCAAAATATGCATAGGAGAGCCAAAATGGATCCCAGATGCTTGCACAGACCGCAGGAAGATGACAACAGACCAGGAACCAGCCAGGAGGACCCACACAAGTCCCAGAAGAGGGAGAAGAAGAAAAGAAAGTGTTGCTACAGTGCAGAGGAGCAGGAAATTCTGGTTAAAGAGGTGACGGAACACCAGCACCAACTGTTTGTCACTTCAAAGTTGCCAATCAGTAGGAGAGAGGCAATATGGCAACAAATTATTGACAAGATCAACAGTTATTGACAAGATCAACAGTGTGGTAGAAGTTAGGGGAACAGTCATCGAGTGCAAGAAACGCTGGCATGACTGCAAGCGCAGGACCAAGGAAAAGATGGCCAGGAACAGGAAGGCAGCACTGCAGACTGGAGGTGGGAGTCCAGCACACCAGGAGGCCCTGGACCATATGGAGGAGATGGTGGCAGCTGTCATCCCTGAGGAGATCATCACAGGGATTCAAGGACAGGACAGCGCAGACTACCAGGAGACAATGCACATGCAGAGTAAGTCTCATGGGGAATTAAAATACACAAATGTTAACTATAAGCAGGGGGGTGGACATACCTACTAAACAAAGCATGTAAGTCATGATATTTAGGGAGTGGCATGGTAAAGAGGCATGGCACAGGGGCATGGCCCGTTCTGAGGAAACCTGGGGCACACTTCTACACAATGCCAACAACCTTTGCATGGGGGTCTGCTGTCATGCCAAGGATGTTGCAAAGGTAAAGCCAGGCCAGGAGGGCAGCGTACAACGTAAAACTGGTAGCCTGTCACATGTCAGTCAGTATTCTCCGTACAGTAACTAGGGCCCAATTAACAACCTCTGGCCATACCTGCAAGTGGAATGTAACAGTGACAACAGTTGCCACTACCACCTCTGCTGTGTGTGCAGGTCAAGTAGCTAATGGCAGTAACGTCCCCATGGATCAAACATACCCAAATCAGAGTGTTCAGGGTGACAACGTTATCAGTCCCCTGAAATCAAGACAAATGTTCCAATCCAGTCAAATGTGATTGTCCAAGGTTTCTACAAACATCAGCCATTGTCATTAACATTAGGAGGTACACAGAACTAATGCAATACCCCTGCTGCATATGTCAGGGTCCACCCTGTGGCTGGGTCACAATAGCTCCAATGACACCATGCAACATCCCAAATGTCATACTGCTCAGACAACAGCATTGAGGGGGAGGACACATGTAACTGGTTACAGAAATGCACCTGCACAGTCAAAGGCAGAAATAGAACACTGCAACGACTATCAGTGCAATCCAATGTACCACACATTCCCCAAAATCAGCAGTACACATTACCAATGCTGACATCCATATTGTGCCATAACAAAGCTAGACATAGTATATGCTACATTTCAACTACATATAAGTGGATGTGAAAGATCAGAGACTGGGGCAGTTCCAGATTGTTAAGTGTGGTGCTAGTGCCATCAGAGCACCCACAGCCAGTGAAAGACCTCACCATGAGAATGAAAGTAGATGGAGGGTTGAGTAGGACAAGAAGGTGGCAAATCACAATTTGGCCTGAACCAACACCTAGAGGATGTGATGCTGGCAAGTCCACAAACCGACCACAATACATGTGACATGCAGGTGGGGCATAGGTCTGGGAGAATGCTAATATGAAAGACAGGAACAATGAACAGGAACCAAGATCACAATGTTAAAATAATCAGAAGGCAGGCATGTCACATTACAAAGCCCACAACACAGACACACTAGTTGTACCATATCTCATTGCAGAGGACGATGGCTCTCCTGTGGATATGCCTGTCCTGGACTTCCCTGATGACATGGATGACGAGCTGACAAACATCAGCCAGCAGACCTTCCAAGACGTCCTTGGAACCCTCCAGACCCCACCTTCAGTCACAAGGAGGAGCACAGATACAGCAGCCATCACAGAGGACCCACCCACCACCCCAATTGTACTACCTGCCAGCTCTAACACAGCTGAGGACTCTGATGACCTTGGCACCAGTTTTGAGAGAACTGTAGTTGGAGTACAGAGGGAGCTGGCCAAGGAGGTGCAGGTGGGGATGCAAACTATGACAGCCAGCCTAGAGGGGGTGCGTTCGTGCATGATGTCAACTGAAGAACAGGCAGCAGCCATGCAAGGGGGAACAACAATCTTGCAGGAAGTTGAAAAAAGGTTGAAGGAAATCAGCACAGCTGTAATAGAGTTGACCCAACACCTACAACAACAATCATGTCAACGCGTGCACAAATGCAATATTGAACCCCTCAGGGCCAACCTGGCTGCCTACCACTGTGATGTGGCTGCTATTCTTGCTACAACCAGCAGCTCCTCCTTGCTTCAGTACTGGCCTTAAGTCCCCAACAGTTAGCAGGTACTGGGATGTCTGACTCTACGTCTTCAAACACTGAGGTGTGTGTTGCCCCTTCACAACCACCACCACCAAGGGGCCGAGGAGACTACACACACATCAGAAGATGAAGACGTGGAGCAGATCACCTTCACTCGTAAGAGTACCCGGTAACACTAGTCCCTGCCACATGGCCACCTATTACCAAGGTCCTGTGCTTTGTAACATGCCAGTCTTGGAACAACTGTACTCAAGCACTGTTCTTCAACCCACTGTTTATCTTGTCAGCCTGCCATGTGATTGTCTCTCGTTAACTGATTGACAAATCCTGTCCATCTGCACTGTCTGACACTTCACCCCAGCATGTCCAATGACATGTCATTTTGCACTTGTGTAGGATCACAATGGAAGATGTCACACTAATGGACTCACAATCATGGACAATGTACATAGAGCACTACTGCACTTTTAAATAAATAGCACTTACACAACAACTTTGTCTCTGTGTAATGTGACACATCAACCGTGATGGCCATCAGTGATGTTAACCTCAGGTCAAGGATCATTGATTGTCTATACACCTGACCTGAACGAATCTTGGCTGATAACTATGCACAGTGGCCTGGATTGTACCATCATCTGCCCTTCCTGAGGGTTATTTCTGAGGAAAATATAAACTATACACCAAAATGCTGTGTTGTACAGAATAATGCCTCCTCAAGGGATGTCTAAGCCAGAAAATAGTGCATTTGATTGTTAATGAAAGTCAAAACTTACGTATGTGACATTTTTGCCAATTTTTACCTAACACACACCAAACAGCATGAAGGGATGTGTATGAGTTTCCATACAAATAAGTAACCGTGCTGAACATTGTAACAAATGATATGTGTGAGTTATGTATACCATACTACATGAGAGCATACTACCACTCACCTTATAAGGATTTGCTTGGACATCAGGCTGCAGGCAGACTTAACACAGTGTCCCCAATACCAAATCTGGTAGCAAAGTATGTGACATTGAAAACATACAGCACAAAATAACCACACTTTGGGATTCATAGTAACCGTGAGTGGTGGGTGCAATGGATGGCCGAATCTTAGCTAAGTAGCTTTGGTGTAGTTGCCAATGTAACAGCTCAGTTGGGATATAGTTGCAGCATGGGACACAAAAGCTAATACAAAAGAGACACTGATCACCCATGGCAAGGCCTTGATCTACAAGCATTTGACACATACTATAAAGGGTTACCTAGATATTTATTAAACAGTAAAAGAAGCTAAAACCAGGGGAAACACCTAAGCTAACCTAATCTACTCTATCTACACATTACCCACAACTGTCCCTAACTAACCTAAGCTAAACTTACTTATCACATTTAACGAAACAATCTAAACATAAAACCCCACCCCCCTTATAAGACGGGACACATGGAGGACAACAGATACTAACCTAAACACATACTATCTAATACTAAACAAATATATCTTTTTTTTATTTTATTAATTTTTATTTTTTATTTCATTTTTTCCAGTTTTTAAAACACCGAAACCCCAACATTGGCCCCCACCCACCCACACACATAATAGAAAACAGTTGAAAAAAAGTATGAAACCCCCACCTCCCACCCACTACTACTAACTAAACTAACAGCCTGTACTAACCTAACACTAAGCCCCCTAAACCCACTAAGTTAAAGAACCGGGAAAGAGGAGGGAGGGGAGGGAATAATGTCTGAGTATAAGCCTACAAGTTGGTCCTCCTTGGGGTCTTTTAGATGGCACGCACCCTCCGGTTAACTTGTGCCACCTCCTGCTGCAGTCTGGTCATTTTCCGTAGGACAAGGTCCAAGTTCCTTTGCATCTGGGCAAAAGCTGCAGGGTCTATGGCTGCACAGGGGTGGTCTGGGTGCCAGTGGATAAAGTATGGGCCCTTGTTGGAGCCATGTCCATAGGCTGAGGTGCAGGTGGTGCTGTGACTGGTCCTGGAGCTGTTGTTGTAGATGGTCCAGCAAAGGTCCCAGCTACTGTTAGTGCCACCTGGGTGGTAGTGGTGGTGCTGGTGGTGGTGGCTGTGGTGGACACGGAAGGGCCCCCTTGTGCAAATGCCCTCCACACTCTGGAGGCTCTTTCATGGCGTGCCATGTTGCGTTACCCAGACTCCACATCCAGAATGTGGCGGTAACGCATTGCCCTGCGCTGAAACTCTCGAAGCTGGGTGGGAGTCATATTGGCAGCTGTTAAGACAAATAGAAAACCAAACATTAGGTACTTCATTGTGTGAAATGGCTCAAGAAGTAAATCAGCCAATACATCTAATGTACCTGTAAAAGCCCATATCATCATACAGATCACTGATAGTCCCTGAGTAAGTACATGGCAAGTCAGCCTACACATGTCCTATCATCAAATAGCACATCCAAACCCTACAAGATGGGTAACAACTGGAATGACTTTGGCATCATTGTTCTGCCACTTGTCAGGTAATAATCATGATGCATATCCTCCACCACTGACAGGCCAACAAATTTCTATGTTATGGATGGCAATCTAGGGCCACAAGATCTGCGAGTTGTAAATGGAATTGCCAGTATAGAATGCGTGTGCTAATCATGAGTAGGTATCCTAGCTTTGGAAAAGTGATTTACTGATTTACATGTCTGTGTACCAAACTTGGATCATAAGTCCTAGGTACACTATTCACAACCCTACTCCTGTGCCTGAGGGGGGTGGACAAGCAACTAATAAGTTCTAACAACAAGGACACCCAGGAAGCTTTGGAAAGCTGTACATGGGTTTGGCCAGCACACCACAGGTAAGGAGAAACTCCAAATAGGATACACCCAAACCTTGGACAATCCCATCAACACTTATCTTTGGAAATGCAGACCATTGTCTACATCATTTCCTACCAGTAAGCCATGACTTACAACAAACAGATAGATGCAAGCACACCTCTGGCCATGAGCTGCATGCACACCCAGGCCATTGTACTCAAGTGCCTCATACTCGTAGCACAACATGTGGAGCAACATGCTGCTAGGAAGTTAAACATACAGTCAAACATGTTCATTAGTGAATAGGGAAGCTGAAGTCTGTGGGTAAGACTTTGACATCTCTATTCTGGGAGAATCAGGGTCTGACTGGCTGACTAAATCACTGATATGGTCATCTGCTACATTTTCTGATTTCAAGTTTTATCTACATAACTCATCCCTATTCACTTTGTCGTGCCTACAGGACTGACCTAGAATCCCAAAATATGACAATACAATAAGGATTGGACAACTCAAAGATGGGGGAAAAATGATACTCTTCTCAAGGAACAAAACAGATGATTGACCAGCGCATCACACCTTGCCATGTGTCCAACACACAGGAGTCAATCACACATCATCATCAAACACAACACAGAACAGAAACATCAACACTTACTGGAGATGTCTGGGTCTGCAAATTGAGCCACCTCTCCAATAGTGTAGGGTGCAGGTCCACCTGTAAGGCATGGAAGGGAGAAATGTGCTCAATGTCTGTGCAATGTACAACACTTCAAAATACAAATACTATGTGTAATAATAACTGAGAAAGTAAAGCCTCTCAGGCATGATGATACTGCATCCTACATACCACTGCAAACATGTACAGACCCGGGGACTCCAATGAGTGGGACACACATATCCGCACACATGCAGTGGCCCTAACTATCATGTGGTGGCAGACATGCTCCTTCATTAATGAGCAGACAAAATCATGGAGTGTATTCCTCTCATCATGTGTATCCATGAGAGACATCCAAAGCCACTTTCCCTGAGGCCTGCAATACCAGTCACCCAGACATTGTGACTAAGACCAATTTTAGACACACAGGTACAATGTGCAGAGGGCCAGGGACAGTTGTTAGCCCTCAATTTGTATCATTTTCTTCATTTGATTTGCCACAGCTATGGTGAGTAGCACCAACCATAGATATATGAACCCTTTGCATACCTTTTGCCAGCCATCCCTAATTGAAATGTGGCACTACAAAACTCAAAATATCAGTGTAAGATGTTACCTGAGGTAAGCTATAACTTGTTACGTATGTGTCAGAATCCAGTTCAGACATGTATCAGAAAACAATTGAGGGACACAATATTTCTTGAAAATTTCTGGAATTCCAAGATATGTTTCCTGATACACTCACCGACCACACATGAAACATATGTTTGAGCCACATTGCCATCATCAAGTGACGTAAAGCCAGCACTAATTTACAGGCTCCTGTTGTGTTTAGAAAGTTAGTCAACAAATGACGATCATGTGTAGGAAATTTGTATACCTCACAGGCAACTGTGGCCCATATCTATACATATTTTGCACCGCATTTGTGTTGCTGTTTGACACAAAGGTGGCACAAACTTACAAAATACAAATGTATTTTGTAAGTTTGCGCCGCTCTTGCTTCAAAACAGGTCACAATTGCGGTGCTAACAAAGTAAAAATATGGCCCTGTATGTTTCACTAGCATTCCACATGTTCAAAATCATTGCCGGCATAATACGAAAAAATCAGCTACTGTCATTACAGAGCATTTAAACATGCACATTACTCCAATTTGTACTCACCGTCAGGGCCACCAATCACAATCCCCAGGTGGTTCAGTAGGTCTTGCTCCATGGCAACAAGGTCAGCCCAACGGTGCTTCAGCTGGTGGTCATTTCGCAGTGTGTTGTATATTCTCTGCAGATGGTACAACACCTTTGCCCACCAGAGCCTCCTTGCCTCTGTGTGATAGCCTTGGATCACACGACCACCTGCCTCTATCATCATGGGTAGGAAGTTGCACACCAGCCAAATAAAACCACCCAGCTCCTCCTATCCCATCTTGCCAAAACGAGGCCTACCCAACATTATTGCACCAAAAATAAAGAGGGGATAAAAGGGTACAAAGGAGAATAGAGGGAAAGTAGGACAGGAAAATGCTAAATAACTAAGAACACAGCCCAGGCATGGAATCATACTATGTGGGTACCGTATTTGTGACACAGAGTCCCAAATATAATACACAATTGTAATGTTACACCACAGTTGGAGTCATATAACTGAGCCATGTCTCTCCTGTGGCAGTGGAGGACCAGCAGACCAAGCAGCACGTGTTCACATATTTCCAGTGGTAAAATGCACAGAGGTGTCTGGTTCATGTGTGTGGGCCAATGTGCAACCTGTATAATTATTGGGGTCTATGTTGTCACAGTTACATGCAGGTCTAGTCATGAGTCTGTGGAGCCATTTCCTGTATCTACAAAGTATCCTTCGCAGATCAATAAAAGGAAAGGCAATGAGGATTTGAGAACACACATGGGGACAGTTCAACCCTGTCACTGCAGACAACAGGGCAATCTTGGTGTGCTGACAAAGGTAATGTCTCAGAATTCTTATACCGGCAGGTTTCCTCACAACATTTGTACACAGGTTGGCCTCTAAAATTCCCACTGCACCTGGGACATCAGTGCCTCTGTGCTGTATAATCTCACAGCTATTCACCACACAAGCCCCATCAATATGTTGGGAGCAATGTGAATCAACGTGTGGACTGTCTGGGTCCTAACATGTGTGGACATTTCATGCACATTATCTGACATTGTTTGTTGTGCTGGAGGCACCATACCCAATCCATGCATACAGCCATGGTACACTGTCACAATTTGTCACTCAAGCATACATGAGACCCAGACAAGGGATAGGCCATGATTCGGCTATTTGGAGACAAGTTCACCCCCATGGTATAATAAATAAACTGATTATGCTATACAACGAATTTGAGTATGCATTGTAGGCCCACCTGACACAATACCCCAGGAGGAATATGAGGGTTGGGAAAGCAGCTATGATACAAATATAGGCCCAAGGAACCTTTAGGGTAACGCAAAGACAGGAGCCAGTCAGGCTAACAGGATGCAGGGTCAATCAGGAACAAAAATAAAAAAGGTAAATACACAGTGAGCAGACTGATACTGGTCAAAGGTGGAACAACACTGTGGAAAATGTAAAATGTTTTTGTCCTGTGTGCTGCAACGTTACACAATAACCCAAGGCCTGTGTTACACAAGTGATTTATATGGCAATGCACAACAGTGATATACATATAATGGCAGTTTCTATTCCGTTCCAGGCAGCTGCAAGGGCAGTGCATGGTCAAATGGCTGGTCTGCATGGAGGTGCTCACAGGTGTGTGCAGCTTCAGTCTCTCACAAGTCCTGTAGGTGAGAATCAAGTTCAAAGGGCCAACAGCACCTTTCACATGGGAAGCAATGGACAGGTGATTACAGGTCCTACAGACTACAAGGCAGTGCATTATCCAACCAGATGTCCATGCAGACAGAAGAACAATGACTATGGCATACCATACTTAAGAGGGAAGCACACTGAATTTACATTGTGAGTCTGGGAGTGTGTAGAGGAGGGATTATCTGGGTACACATATTCCCATTCCAGGGACCTCTGAAGAAGGGTGGGATGAGACTGGGAACATGGGTGTGTCTGGACTTAGGACATGGGCTGCCATGTGCAGGGGATGTCATGTGAGCAATGCTAGTCATACCTGTGGCACTTGTGCTATGAATTTACTACTTATATGGAAATCTAGTCACACATACAATTGTATTTTGTAAGTTTGTGCTGTTTTTGCGTCAAAAAGGGGCGCAAATGCAGTGCTAAAAAAGTATAAATATGGGCCATAGTCCTTGCAAAGATAGGTGATGTAAGACTTACTGCTGTCAAGGGTCTGGTTATACATTCCTGTTACCAATGCAATAGCACATCCACTGCCTCATGTATTTACCTTATTGACTGATTGTGTCTTAGTTGTGTGCCATATGCTGCAATGAACCATGTTGCCAACATGTATGTGTGAAATAGGTGTGGTCCTCTGCTATTGCCCTTCAAATGTGAAATGTACAGGATATATGTCATTTACAGTGTGAGTGAATGTGGCTGTACATTCATACTCATCAAACTAGTTTAGGAATGTTCTGTGTCCTAATCGGTATTTCAGCAATGCTCCATGAGGCTATACTCTGATTCTGATAGTTAGAGATAATGTTATGCAAAAATGATTATCCAGACCATGATATAGTGATTAGTATAGGTGTTTATTTACATATGGTAAGACAGTGGTGATGGGTGAGTAGAGTTAAAAGACATTTTGGCAATATGATGTCTACGATGCAATCCTGCAGCTGTGTTTGGATGGTCCCCCTCATGTTGATGGACAGCATCCTCCTCTTCCTCCTCTTCAGGCATCTGTGGGTCGGGTTCATATAGGGGAATGTTCCTTCTTACACATATGTTGTGCAGGATGGCAAAGGTCAAAATTATTTTGCACACCATTTCTGGTGAGTATAGGAGGCTGCCTCCGGTAAAGTCGAAGCACCTGAATCTTAACTTCAGGATACCAAAGGTCCTCTCGACTATGGTGAGTGTCCTCCTATGTGCCTCATTATAGGCACGCTCTGATGCTGTGCTTGGGTTTGCGAATGGGGTCATGATCTATGGCTGGATCCCAGACCCCTGATCAGCTGAAAGAGAAAATGAGTGAGAACATGTTGATGTACCTTGCACCATAAATGTCACTTTGCATGGCAGTTGTTCTCTTGTGCTGTCTGTGACTCATAGGCGTTTGTGTTATTGTGTGGATTCCTAGGCTTCTAGGATGTACCATCAGCATTGGGTTGTTTCCTTATCTGAACGGGTGTTTGGCTGTTGACCGGGTGTCAGCAGTATTTTTGTAGAGTTGCAGTACAGTGTGTACTCCCTTGTATTGTGACTTGTGAACGAGGTGTCCCTGTGTCTTAACTGGGGGTGAGATAATGCTTCCATACACAGAATCAATTTGACAGTGGTGGTAACACTGTTGCATCTATATACCCTGGACATCCCATCCAATTTCACAGATGCAATAGAATTATTTAACCATCAGTGAGACACTTAGATATTGCAAGGTGACAATGTGCAAAACATCTCCGTATGTTGTGAGCACTGACGTGTTAACAATTGACTATGCACTAATTACACATGTGTAACAAGTTCACTGCAGACCTATTTCTCTGCCCTTGCCAAGTCGACTCATGTTGTAACGTGTACCTATACTACTGTACATGTTCTAGTTCAGATGGCTATCTTGGTTGTGAGGTTATCATTTAGAGTTTCAGAATGTCCGCATGCAAGTACATCTGTTGTGTGTGTGTGTTAATTTGTTGCAATGCATATGTGTAGGAATGTGCACTTACAATATTGTCCCTTCAATATGTGTTCTTCGCACAGTCCACTTGCTTCTTGGTAGTGGGCAGTGTGAGAGCATGAGTGATCTGAGATATTGGTACAGCCTCAATGATTGCACGTGACCTTCATTGGAGTCATCATCATGCGATGTGTGTCATGGTGTTTGACCTGCAGCAAAACACATTACACACCCCTTACACAGTACAAATAGGTTTGATGGGTGTTGGATTGAGTGTTATTGGTGTGATATTGAAAGACTAATCTTCCCAAATGTACTGCCAGTTGAGGCCATGTCTTTGTCATTGTGTTGTTTAAAATGTTTCCCTTGTGTCTGTGGAGTGGCATCTGTTGTTATTTGGAACTCTCATTTGTCACTAGGTGAGTCTCCCATTGGGTGAGGATATCAAACATGCCTAGCAGTGTCAGAACCTCAGTGTGTTCCTGTCCACGTGTCGATGTCGTGGTGTATGTGTTGTGTTTCCTAGAGGGTTGCTGTGCAGTGTGTATATAAGTAGGTTTCTGTACTTACCAACAAGTAGGCCATTTCCATATCGTCCATCCTGGAAGTGTTGATTGATGGTGCAGTGACGGAAGGTGAATGAATCATGTACACTCCCAGGATACTTTGCCACTATGTTGGTGATCAAACCCCGGTGATCGACAATGGCCTAAACATTAATGGAGTGTGTGTGCTTCCTGTTGTGGTATAGATGTTTGGGTGCAGCAGGTGGCACAATGCGCACATGTGTGCAGTCAATGTCATCAAGGATGTGTGGGAAGCCATTAATTCGGTAAAACCCCTGTTTTGTCTCCTGCTGCTGTGTGTTGGGGAAGCTGATGTGGCAGGGTGTGAGGAAGATGATAGCATCCAGTACCTTTGCTAGGAAGGTGGAGAATGATGGCTGTGAGATCCCAGCAACCAGGCACCAGTGGTTTGTAAGGAGCCACTTGCCAACATGTGTAAAACAGCTAGCAGCTTGGTTTCTGGTGGAATGGTGCGGTGTGTCTGCAAACTGGGTGCTAATAGTGGCTCAATGTTGCGCAGCAGCGGCTGAATGGCTTGCCAGTTGAGCCTGTATCTCTGAATGATGCCTTGTTGGCGGAGTCCCAGAAGGGTTGTCCTGGTGCGGAATATCCTCTCCTGCCTTCTGCGTTGCCTTTGGGGTCCCTGCTGGTGTTGTAGAAGCTGCTGTTGTTGGTCCTGTGCTCTGCGTCGGCGTGCATGCTGGATGAAAAGCACCTCCATGTCTTCTTTTTGGAGCTCTGCTGTTGCTTCTGTGTGTTTTCCTTAAGTACAGGTGTGTTTGCCCCATTTTAATGCCTGCCCTGACCCAGGCATTATTTTTTGACGCAAATCGGGTTTTGCGTCATTTTCCGCCTCCGCCTCCCAGCCGTGCGTCATTTTTGCGCTGTACCATAAATAAGGCGCACAGGCGTTTAAGTCATTTTTTGGACGGGAACGCCTACCTTGCAAGTCATTAACGCTAGGCTGTTTCCCACATCCAGAAAATGGCACACACTGCAGGATTTTGGCATTTGCGCGCTCGGGCTTCAAAGTTTAAATATGGTGCACGGTTTGCGCCGAATGTGGGTCAAACTTTTGGACGCACATTCGGTGCAAACAGAGTATAAATATGCCCCTAAGTTTCATCTTGTAGATGCCTTGGGACATAAATATACTATTATTGCACTGCATTTGCTCATTTTTTTACTCAAAAGCAGCGCAAACTTACAAATTACAATTATATTTTCTAAGTTTGTGCTACTTTTACTTAAAAAATGAGGCAAATGCAGCGCAGAAGAATTAGAAGTCATGGCCCTTGTGCGTTAATATCTGCCCACATTATTTCTGCACTCTGGTATTGACACTCTGTGACCATAGACATGTTCCATGCATCACAAATCTCCAGCAAAATAAATGTGTCACATTACACAAAGACCAAGTGGTTGTGTGGGTGGTTTCTATTTTAAAGTGCTGTGGTGCAATATTTACATAGTCCAGGTTAGTGAGCCCATTAGTGTAAAGCATTCTATTGTGATGCAACACAAGTGCAAGGATGAGGAACATGTCATTGGACATGCTGAGATGAAGTGTCATTCAGTGCAGAGGAACATGCAGTTCACAGTGGTAAGGTTAACAGTGTGTTGGTGAAGAGTGCACGTCACCAACTGTAGCAACACTGGAATGCTGTCAAGCACAGGACAAAGAAAAATCAGTGCCCATGTGGCATGGGCTGGTGCTACCGGGTACTCCTACGGTTGAATATGATCTGTTCCACATCTTCATCCTCTGATGTGTGTGTCATCTCCTCTGCCCTTGATGGCGGTGATGGTGGGTTTGAGGGGGTGACACACACTTCAGTGGTTGGAGAAGTGGACTCAGAATTCCCGGCAGCTGCCATCTGTGGAACTACATGTGGCATCACTGCAGCAAGGAGAAGCTGCTGATTATTGAGTATGGCAGCAACATCCCTGTAGTAGGCAGCCATGCCTGCCCTGAGGGAGTCCAGCTTGTTGTCATGCATGCAGCTGCAAGATTTGGGAGGACAGGTGTTGTGGCAACTCCCTCACTGCAGCGGTGAGGTCCCTCACACACTGTTGGACTCCTTGCCATAGGGATTGTGTGACTTGTATGGCTGCTGACTGTTCTGCAAACGTCATCATGCACATGCGCAGCCCCTCAAGGCTGGCTGCCATAGTTTGCATCCCCACCCACTCCTCCTTGGCCAGCTCCCTCTGTACTCTCACTACTGCCCTCTCAAAGGTAGTCCCTGTGTCATCAGAGTCCTCAGCTGTGTTTGAGCTGGCAGGTCGTACTATTGGGGTGGTGCGTGGGTTCCCTGGGATGGCTACTACATGTGTGCTCCTCCTTGCACCTGGAGGTGGTGTCTGGAGGGTTCCCAGGGCTTCTTGGAGAGTTTCCTGGCTGATGGTTGTCAGCTGGTCATCCAGATCAGCAGGGCAGTCCAGGACAGACAGATCCACAGGAGAGTCATCGCCCCCTGCAATGAGATATTGTACAATTAGTGTGTCTGTGCTGTGGCAGTTGTAATTTGACATCACTGACTTCCTATTGGTGGTACATTTTTATCTTGGTTGCCATGCAGTGTTCCTGTCATTAATGTTTGCAGTCTCTCAGCCCTATGCCCCACCTGCATGTCACATGCAGAATTGTCTGCGTCACATCTTCTATGTGTGGGTTCTGTCCAAATTGTAGCTTGCCACCTTCTTGTCCTAATCAACCCTCCCTATGCTTCCATTAATATGGTGAGGCCTTGCAATTATTGTTGGTGTGCTGATGCCACATGCACCACATATAACAATATGGCCCTGACGCAGTCTATTATTTTTCACATACACCTATACGGTGCTGAGACCTAGCACCATACTATGTATTGCATTTCCATGAAACAATACAGGTGTCACCATTGGTAGTTTCTCATGTTGATGTTTGCGTATATGTGCTACATTGCATTGCACTGATAGGCCTGGTAGAGTTCCATTTCCTCTTATGACTATGTGGGTGTGTTTGCCTAGCTACACACATATGTCCTCCCCCTCAATGCTGTTGTCTTAGCACTATGACACCTGAGATGTTGCATGGTGGCATTGCAGCTATTGTGACACAGGCACAGGGGTAGATCCTGGAATGGGCAAAATTGGTATGAGATTACTGCTGTGTACTTCATAATGTATGTGACAGTGCCTGATGTTTATTGAGTCTATGGACAAGAGCAGTTGACAGGAGTTGCACTTGGATAGGGATTGATGGGGATTGATCACGTAGTCATACTGATCCATCACTTTGAGTGTGTTTGTGCCATGGGCACCTAACTGCCAAATCCTAATTGACCAGCACACACAGCACAGGTAGCAGTGTCAAGTATTGTAAATGGTAAAAGCCACTTGAGCCAATGGCCTGAGACTGAGCATTGTCCTCTAGTTTACATTCTGACAATACCAGCTGCCCTGTGACAGCAGCACAGTTGTACGTTCTGCCCTACTCTCCTGGTCTGCATCAGCATTTCCAGCAGCCTTGACATGGCGGTGTACCCCCATGCAAAGGTTGTTGGTGTTGTGTAGTGCTGTGTAGTGCCCCAGGATGCTCCAGCATAGCCCATGCACCTGGCATGGGCAATGCAGAGAGTCCCATGATGTGCCCCTTTGCCCTTTCCACTGCCTGATTTTCAGGGCTGACATGTTTTTTGTAGTAGGTATATGCCTCCCCCTTCTTGCAATTGACATTTAGGCATTTTGGTCCCCCATGCAACTTACCCTGCATAGGTGTTGTTTCCTGGTAGTCTGCGCTGTCATGTCCTGCGATACCAGTGACAATTTCCTCCGGGATGACGGCTGCAACCATCTCCTCCAGGTCCTCTTGCGGTGCTGGACTCCCACCTCCGGTCTGCAGTGCTGCCTTCCTGTTCCTTGCTATTTTCTCCTTTGTCCTGCGCTTGCAGTCATGCCAGCGTTTCTTGCACTCCGTGATAGTTCTCCTGACCTCTGCCACACTGTTAATCTTGTCCACAATCTGTTGCCAAATTGCCTCTTTCCTACCAATTGACAATTTAGAAGTGATGAATAGTTGATGCTGGTGCTTTGTCACCTCTCTGACCAGGATTTGATGCTCCTCTGCGCTGAAGCAACACTTCCTCTTCTTCTTGTCTCGCCTCTGGGTCTTGTCTATGTCCTCCTGTCTGGTTTCCCTGGGATCTCTCCTGGGTTCTGGGATCCATTTTGGGGCTCATTTGCACTGTTTGTTGCGTTTGCGTCTCTTTTTGATGTTATTGTGATGAAAAATGGCGCATATCCGTTTTGCGACATTCTTCTTTGTCGTGAACCGGATTAGAGTCATTTTTCCTGCATTAACGTCATTTTGCCTTACAACAAGGTGCAATGGTTAGCGTTAGGAAAAATGACTCTAACCAGTTCTGAGCGCTACCCTGCGTCAAAGTATAAATTTGATGCTTGGGTGGCGTTAAGAAATTACGCTAGCCAGCGTTAAAATGTTTGACGCAAACCTGCGTTTCTGCAGTTTTGCTGCAAAAAGTATCAATCTGGCCCTACAAGTGATACCAGCCAGCATGCACCAATGGCCTACTAGCTCGCCTAGATGGATATTCATAGAACCAACCTACTCCAGTAATACAAACAAACCATAATACTAGCCAGTATTATAATTGGTGTGGAATCCAAAAACAATTATTAATACATATAGCATAATTGTACAGTTTATTTAAGCACCATCTTATTAAAAGACAATATAATGCATACATTTGATACATCCTTTCCTGAATTTACATCTAAAATATACAACTGTGTTTGTCCCTTAGCTGTTTCCGAAACATCATCAGTTCCAGGTTTTGTATCGTACTAAAGTTCAGCTGACTAATTTCATATGCTTCCAGCAAGGGATTGAAACTGAATTAGCCTACACATATTTTGCAGTCAAAGGTTCACCGCGTCTTCAAGGCTATATAGCAAAATAGCAAAAAACATACCTTAAATATTTAAAAAAAAGAAAATAAAATAAAAACTGAATCCTGTACATTGCTATACATTATTCATACACATATATTCTTGAGAGAGCGTAGTTTATATAATCTATATTAACATGAAATGGACGAACTAATGTATAATAATGCCGCATAGAAACTGTATTAACGTGATTTGCTAAAACGCACACTTGAAAGGTGACCACGGGGAGTTGCTGCCAATATATATGGAGACTAATGAAAATGACTAATGTTATATTAAAGAATGGTTTTATACTAATTATTAATGATTATGCTATTAAAGTTTTGCTAATAAATCTTGTAGGCCTTAGTTAGCATGAGTCGAGGCCTAGCTGCCTGACTCTCATATTAAATGTGTTTTTCGAACGTGCAGTGTGCTGACTCGCAAAAGGACATGAACTCTTGTTTTGTCTTCAAACTAGAAGCTGAATGTAACTATGGTAGATCCGTTCTCATGAAATTCATATTGCTTGTAGAAATGTACTAGCTAAAAGCAACAGTGTAGATTAGTATAATGTACAAGGTCGTCCAAGAAGTACAGACAATGGAGCTACTGACCGAAGATGTGCAAAGAATTACAAAAGGATGAAATCATACCGGACATTCTACCTCTGAAGACGTCAATCATATGGACCAATAAACTGCTTGAGAACTAATGCGAGGTGAAAGATTTAATGACATAATGTGTTTTCTAATTAGCTAAAGATAGTGGGGTGCAATTTTTGTCCAACCAAATTTTAGGGGAATGTACAGCAAAAAGGGGATAAAAACCCCTGTCACCAGGAAGTGACTCAGAATTAGGGAGTAGGAGACTAGGAGAGGGGGAGATGCTGATGCTATATTTTATGATCCAGAAACTTTGTCACTTTTATTAGTGACTGGCTGACTTATCGAGAACCATCCTTGCCCTTAGATTGCCCATTTACACTTTACCTCCATGTGAGGGAAGTGCCCCTTGTTTACCTGAGAGCTGAGTTCCTGACTGATGGCGAATCAACTGATGTCCTAAAGACGAAGACCGAACCTGAGTGCTGACCCAAACTTGGAGGGTAACTATGACAATGAAATTGTGATTTGTCTGTTTGCTGTTTCTTTCTATGTACCAACTGCTTATTTTGACAGAGACCATAGCTAGAGGTTTTCCAAATTGGTGTTACTAAATTGTTTTGCATGAAGCCCAACATGCCAATGCTAATTAGAGGTTAGTTCAGAGGGGTTCACTAAAACTGACGCAAATAGACAAACGACTGAATCAATGCTTTGTTGACGATACTCTGCTAAAGATAGTTTATGTTCACGCCGTGCTATGTTCTGATATTTGTGATTCTTGCTTTGATGAAAACTTATCAGAGTTGCCATATCGTGACTATGCTACTGTGTTTCTTGGTTTTGAGATTAATAAATCTGCTAGTAGTATTGTAACCAATAGGGAATAAAATTACTAAATTCATACTAAAACTGGTGTGGTTATTCATGACTGCAAGGTCATGGTGGTGTCTTAAGTTGATTAATGTCTTTGACTAAAGTGAAATGCATTGTTGTGATAAATATTGATGACATTATTGATTGACATGTTGATTAGCTATCTTGTCCTAAGGTGTCTCTCAAATGGGTCAAAAGATTAATTGGCCTAAAACGAGTCCTCATGTGTAATAAATTATCATAAAGGGACGCGTTAACATTCTAATTAAAATATATTTTGCTCCTGAACATTTACATCAATGGACTAAAGGCTAGATCTACTGAGGCATTTTGCGTATGCAAAGGGTCCAATTCACAAAATCGTACCATTTGTGACTAAAGAATGCCTTTTTGGTATGTACCAGGCCTGAATTGCGATTTGGTAACATATTACCAATTGCAATTAGGGTTTGTGACTATATATTGCATCGCTATCGGAAAGGGCGGTGTTTAGATTTGATTTGGTAATGGTTTCAGGTGCACAGGCACTTTATAATATAATTAGGAGAACAATGTATTGTGCTCAAAACAATGCATATACAGTGATGATTGATGTTGTCATTGTCGATGGTAATAATCCAGTGTTTCCCCTTTGCTTTCCGCTTTATATTCTCTCTGCATTCAGAGCCAAGGAACGGTCGGGTTATTAGGACAAACTCTTTATGTTTTGTGACGCGCATTGTACTACTGAAGTATCAGTCCTTTGCTAAAGGAATAGGAGATTAACTTGCTTATAATTTGCAGAATAAAAAACTCTGAAACTGATGATGTAGCAGAAAACTGCTTAGGGACCAAGCTTGTTGCATATTTTAGATGTACATACTGAAAAGGATGCATTAATGTATGCTCTTTTTTGTCTCTTTACAATGTGTTGTTTAAATAAACTGTAAAATGTATGCTCTTCGTGATAATCATTTATTTTGAATTCCTCATGAATTATAAAACTGGCTAGTACTGCATTATGTTTATTGTAATGGATTTATATTGTTACACAATGCAGTGGTAAAATTCTATAAATCTCAGAACGATGACAGGCTGAGTGAACATGAGGATTCAAACCTGTGACCAGGGAGTCAAATTATGTCATTGCAAAATTGATGCATTTGCAACATGAAGTTGTCTGTGATATTTGTCTTTAGTTTTAAGTGTATTGTGGTCCATGCACTAGGTACATCAGCTAACTGCCCTCAATATTTTGATCAGACGCCAGGTCTTGGTTGCCCCATCCAGACTTAATGCTTTTGTAGTGTACCTGAAAAAGTTACCGTGTGCTATTTAAACAGTCTATATTGAAATCAGAATGATGAAAGTAGTAGTAAGCATGACATTTCAAAGAGCTTTATTCATTCTGGCCCGATTCACAAAGGCAAACGTACACTTCTGTGTACGTTTACAATTGTTTGCTATGCACAAACGGACCTGCGAGTAGTGTCTTTTCGAGTGAAGAGCATCTGCACATGGAAAGACCTATCTTTTCATCTGGGGAGACTCCACACTCGTAAAGATACTACACATAAATCCATTTGTGAAAAGCAAACAATCATGAACTTATATGTAAGCGTAAGTTTACCTTTGTGAATCAGGCCCTAAGTCTACAGAGAAATGTGTTACTATATGAAGGCTAAACTTCTTACATAAAAGTACAAAGTCAAATTAGTAGCACTACCTTAAGTTGAGGTATGGAAATATATAGAAACTCAATTTAAACAGCAGACCCCAACAAAAGCATCACACACAAAATGGCTGCAGCAGTATGTACCCCACACAAATTGCATAAACAAATGTATAAACCCCGTCCCTGTCAGGCCTTTTCCCCCTCAGGTGCCAGGCCTTTTTTGGCTACATTGGGGCAGTTCGTGCTTAGGCCCTCATAACTTTTTGTCCACATAAGCTACCCACGCCAAATTTGCATCCATGTTTTCCAACATCCTAGGGATTCTAGAGGTATCCAGAGTTTGTGGGTTCCCCTTGGAGGAGACCAAGAAATTAGCCAAAATACAGCAAAAAGTACATTTCTTTTTTTTAAATGGGAAAAAGGGCTCCAGAAGAAGGCTTGTGGTTTTTCCCCTGAAAATGGCATCAACAAAGGGTTTGCAGTACTAAAATCACTATATTCCCTGCTTTATTGAACAGGCAGACTTGAAACAAAAAAAAACACTTTTCAACACAATTTTGGCATTTTACTAGGACATACCCCATTTTTACTATTTTTTGTGCTTTTAGCCTTCTTCAAGTTAGTGACAGAAATGGGTATGAAACCAATGCTGGATCCCGGCCAGCTAAACATTTCTAGAAAGTAGATAAAATTCTAAATTTAGCAAGAGGTCACTTGTGTAGATCCTACAAGGTTTTCCTCCAGAAAATAGCAGCTGAACTAAAAAAATATTGAAATTGAGGTGAAAAAAACATCAATTTTTCTCCACGTTCTACTCTGTAACGTTTTCGTGTGATGTCAGATTTTCAAAACGATATGCTGGTGCATCTGCTGGACTCTGGTTGCGGGGATATATAGGGCTTGTAGGTTCATCAAGAACTCTAAGTACCCAGAGGCAATTAAGGAGCTGTACCTTGCAATGGGTTTCATTGTATACCGGGTACATAGCAATTCATTTGGTGAAATATAAAGAGTGAAAAATAGGTATCAAGTAAACCTTTGTATTTCCAAAATTGGCACAAGATAAGGTGTTAAGAAGCAGTGGTTATTTGCACATCTCTGGGACCCCATACTAGCATGTGAATTACAGGGCATTTCTCAACTAGACATCTTTTTTACACACTGTTTTACATTTGGAAGGACAAAATGTACAGAAAGACAAGGGCGATAACACTTGTTCTGCTATTGTATGTTCCCCCAAGTCTCCTGATAAAATTGGTACCTCACTTGTGTGGGTAGGCCTAATGCTGGTGACAGGAAACTTATCATGGACACATCTAATTTTTACATTGAAATCTGACGTGTTTTTTGGAAAGTGCCTAGCTGTGGATTTTGGTCTCTTGCTCAGCCGGCACCTAGAGAAACCTACCAAACCTGTGCATTTGTGAAAACTACATACCTTGGGGAATCCAGGATGGGGTGACCTGTTGGGCTCTCTCCAGGATCTGCTGCCCAGAATCTTTTGCAAACCTCAAAATTTGGCAAAAAATAATTACTTTTTCCTCACATGTCGGTGATAGAAAGTTCTAGAATCTCAGAGGAGCCACAAATGTCCTTCCAAGCACCATTCCCCCAAGTCTCCTGATAAAAATGGTACCTCACTTGTGTGGGTAGGCCTAGTGCCTGTGACAGGAAATGCCCCAAAACACAACATGGACACATCGCATTTTCCCAAAGAAAACTGACCTGTTTTTGTGCCTCGCTGTGGATTTTGGTCTCTAGCTCAGCAAGCACCAAGGGAAACCTACCAAGCCGGTGCATTTTTGAAAACTAGACACATAGGGTAATCCAAGATGGGGTGATCTGTGGGACATCCACCAGGTTCTGTTACCCAGAATCCTTTGCAAACCTCAAAATTTGGCAAAAAAACCTTTTTCCTCATATTTCAGTGATAGAGAGTTCTGGAATCTGAGAGGAGTCACAAATTTCCTCCCACCCAGCATTCCCCCAAGTCTCCTGAGAAAAAGGGTACCTCACTTGTGTGGGTAGGCCTAGTGCCCGCGAAAGGAAGTGACCCAAAACACTATCTGGACACATAAAAATTATCAAATACAAAACTACCTGGTTTTGTGGGGGGGCACCTGCGTTCTTGGTCCTGGGCTCAGCAGCCATCTAGGAAAACCTACCAAACCCAGACATTTCTGAAAACAAGACACCCGAGGGAGTCCAGGGAGGTGTGACGTTCATGGATCCCCCAATGTTTTCTTACCCAGAATCCTCAGCAAACCTCAAATTTAGCTAAAAAAGAAAATTAACATTTTCCCCACATTTCTTGTGGGATCACCACACCGGGACAAATTTCCTACCACCCAACGTTCCCCTCAGTCTCCCGGTAAAAATGATACCTCACTGTGGGCCAAGTGCCTGTGACAGGGAGAAGCCAAAAATATGTAGGGGGGAACCAAAGCGCGTCCAAAAGGGAAGTTTGAAAAAAAACATTTTTAGGCTGACAAGTGGGGTAGAATTTTTATCAATATAGATGTGACAATGCTGGGTGGTATGAATTTTGTGGATTCCTGTAGATTCCGGAAGGTTCCATCACAAAAATGTGGGAAAAATGTCTGATTTCCAGCAAAGATGGAGGTTTGCAGGGCATTGTGGGTAAGAAAATGGTGCATGGTTCATGTGAAGCACACCACCCTGGACTCACCCAGATGTTTAGTTTTCAGATGTGTCTAGGTCTTGTAGGTTTTTCTACATGGCAACGTCCCAAAGTCCAAACAGTGCAACTTCACCATTCGAAGTGTGACAATTTTGAGAGTTAGACAAGCTCTCATGGCCCAAATGTAAAACTAAAACCCCAAATAATCAAAAGTCCTCTTGCTTGCTGAGGGATAACATGTTTTAGTGTGTGGGGGAAGAGCTGAAAGACTGTTACCCCCTTCAGTTGGGGTGGAAGGCATAACCATGCCCATACTGGTTGGTAGCCACCATCCCACTATTTTTTATTCTTTTTTTAATTCCCTGGCATCTAGTAGGCTTTCTGCCCCCCTGGGGAGTGGATTGGGGGTAATTGCCACATCTGCCCACCGGTGGGCAGAACAACTTTGTCCCCATTTATTTGGGGCAGGGCAAAGGCCATACCCCCACCCTCTTTTTTAAAAAAAAATCTTCCCTTGTGGGCTTTATGACCCCTTTCGGGAAAGATGGGCCTTTGCAAAAATAGGCCGATCTGCCCCCAGGGGGGCAGAAATGGCCTACAGTAATGTGCCCCCATGGGGAGTGGCCCTTGCCTAGGGGGCTGCCCCCACATACAACACACACACACACCAATCCCTGGTGCCTAATTGAAATAGGCCGATCTGCCCCCAAGGGGGAGGAGGGGCAGAAATGGCCTAAAATAAATTTGTCCGCCAGGGGAGGAACCATTGCCTAAGGGATCAGTCCCCTTGTGTGAAATTGACCTAAAAATAAAAATCCCTGGTGTCTAGTGGTTTCTGCTCCCCTTGGGGGTGGATTGGCTTAATAAAAATAGAAATCTCCTAAAGATAATGTGCCCCCAGGGGTCGCTTCCCCATGTGTAAAAACATTTTTTTAAAGAACCCTGGTGTCTAGAGGTTTCTGCCCCCCCTCGGGGGCAGATCGGCCTAATTACAATAGACTGATCTGCCCCCAGGGAGGGGCAGACAAGGCCTAAAAATGTGATTCCCCTTCCATCCCTGCCCATAGGAGGGGGGTAGGAGGCTCATAGTGGGAGCGCCAGTCGCAGGACATAACGGTTGCGTCCTTGGCGCCTCAGCGCTGCAGCCAAGGACGTAATCGTTATGTCTGTGGCGGCCGAGGGGTTAATCACAAAATAAATCTGCAATCCCTATAACAAGGTCCCCAATCACCTGTAATAACTAAATGATGCATCTGTTCAGCTGTAGTAAGTTATTACAGTTAACTTGTGGCTGATAGTGCTTGCAGCAGCAAGCAAGCATGGTCAATAACAGATCACAGAACATATTTACTAATAAAGTGTAAAAACAAGAACTGGCTTTTTTATTCTTCTGCCTGTTCTTCAAAAATGAACAGTGAATCATCAGAAATTAGATATTCACGAAAACCTGTTTATTGCATCACTCCCTACACATCAGAGGATCACAGTCCCACTTCACAGTGGAACACCTGCCTGGAAAACCATACACAAGCCACACAAACTGATTGCCTCCACTGCATTTCAAAACATGACAATGACAGCAATGCTATGCATTATCCTCAACTCTCAATGGCACATGGAAACAATGGCACAACCCGAATCCCCTAAACAATGTCTGCAGCACTGCAGCTGTAATTGCCATTACTGGGAAGCAGGTCAGGCTACACCATGCATCACATGATGTGGCCAACAAGTACATCTCCAAAATGTAACACCCCATTTCCATCCACAGGTCCCACTGCCACTGCCAACCCCCAGACCACGGTCAGACAGCCCTCCCCAGGATGAAGGCCCCAGTGGATGTCTGGAGATTGACGACTTGCCTGGCCCATCTGGGATGACTGGTCAGTCCATATCCAGCAGCCCCACCCTGTATACACTGGACTCCCCCTCCCATGTGGCAACTACACCGCAGCCAGCCCTTTGTCCCCAAACCAGTGTCCCAGAGACGGGTCATTTGGAAATGTGCCCCACAGTACAGGGGCCAGAGTCAAGGGCAAATATGTAAGCCAATGAAGATCCTGGTGCTACTGGGAGTGGGCACACTGTGCCAGGGGCACAGGCACAGGGGCCAGGGGTAGTAGGAAGGGATCTGTGGCTCAATGGATGGGTCAGCCACAGCAACAGACTGGCCTGGCGTCCCTCTCCCAAGTCCTGGGTGCATACCACCAAGGACCACATCCTCACAGCCATGCAGGAGAACCAGAGGCTGCAGAGGGAACACCATCAGGAGGCCATGCAGCTGTGGCAGGCTCTCAATGCCACCATGGGCTCCATTGCAGGGGTGCTGAAGGAACTGACCAGCATCATGCCTGAGTCCTCCACCCACCAGCAAGCCCCTTCCATAAGGCACTTCGCAATAGAGCCTTCCACTTCAATGTCAGCTAGTGGAATGGAGGCCCTGCCAGAGGACTCGCAGAGAACCAGCACCTCTCCCCCTGTAGCTGAGAAACCCAACCAGACATCCTACAAGAACTGATGCCAAGACCAGCACCACCGCCAGGAAGTGACCCTCTCCTGAACATTCTCCCTTGTGTGCCACCGAGACACACTATTGACTGTCCACTATCATCTCTTTGTTTTCCCATGGCCCCGTATACTGGACCCGGACTACCCACAGGTGGGCTAACCACACTGATGAAGTCCCTCACCGTGACCCCACTCATCGCCCCTTGCATGTGTCAGTCACAAATTAACACTATTGAGCACAGCTACTGTCTACATGTTTTATTGTAAGAAGTACGATTTACATTGGCATATCATGGTTAACTGTCAACCCACTGTCCTGCAAAAAAAATTGAGAGTGACAGAAGGGGGAGCAATATTCAGCAATGATGATAGAGGAGCATGCAGTGGCTGGAGACATGTGTCAAGGGAGGCAACAGGTGATGCAGGAACCAGAGTGCACCACACAACTGGCCTGCAAGTAAAACAGTGTCAACAATCACTATAGAAGTCATATATGCCCACACAACACGCATACACTACAATAACAAAGTCCCTACGGTGAGATGGCAAGTGTCAGTTCTAACCATATGCCCAAGTCAGACCCACATTCCCAAGACAACCATCCCTATCGGTCCTTCCATCACAGCAGACAAAGCTAAACTTAAGGTATGTTCCACATTCAGAACCAGTAATGCTGCACTGCCTCCAAGTGTGGACTCTTAGGATAGGTAGCAATACTGTTGACACCACAATGTTTAGCACACATATTGCAGTTGAGATGGCAGTTCAGGGAACAATGGAAATGCACAAACATGTCATAAGTGAAGCAACACAACAGCAGGGCGACAATTGCACTGAAATGTGCACAGTAACAACTCCACTGATGGCTAATGTGACCCCCTCCAAACCCACCCAGAGGCAGAGCAGCACCCAATACCACCATTGCTAACAGACACCAGGAGGATCTATGTCACAAGGCAGCCAGGAGTACAGGACATATACCAAACATCTGACACATACCTGTATCTCAGTGGAAGTATTGTCGTATCAACTCTGCTCTGGAGTCAGCTGCATCCTCATCATCTTCCTCCTCATCACTCCCTATGTCCCCTTCATCAGCCACGGGTCCAGCTGCCACCTCCTCTGCATCCAGCAACGGGATGTAATGTTTCAGGGCCAGATTGTGCAGCATGCAGCAGGCAACAACAATATGGAACACGTTCAGTGGTTTGCACAGTAAGGTACCCCCGGAGATGTGTAGACACCGGAATATGGCCTTCAGTAGCCCAAAGGTTCTCTCGATCACACACCTTGTCCTACAGGGGCCTCACGGAAATGGTTTTGAGCATCTTTAGTTGGATGTCTCACAGGTGTCAGTAGCCAGGGAAGGTTGGGATAGCCAGAGTAACCTGTGTGCACAGAAGTAGGACCCATGTCAAGACCGGGAGAGGGATAGGGCAGGGTGTGAAGAGAGTTAAGTGCACATGGGCACACATACAAATGAGTACATACCGATGAGCCAGGCCCTCCGCAGTGGTGCCATCATGTGTGGGATGTTGTTGTTATGCAGAATAAAGGAATCATGCACAGAACCAGGGAATGTGGCCATCTCTTGGGAGATACTTTGGTCAGTGAGACACACCACCTGCACATTGCTAGAATAAAAGTTTTTTGGGTTCCTGAACACTTGTTCATTTCTCATGCGTGGCACCAAGACAATGCGTGTGCCATCTGTGGCCCCCATCACATGAGGGACGTGTGTCTAATTGTAGAAGGCAGCTTTGACAGCTTTGACAGTAGCTAAATTAGCACGTTGGGGGAACCTGATGTAGCAGGGCAGATGTCTTTGCATGGCACACACTACATCCCACAAAACGTTACTGAACATTGGCTGTGACATTCCTGCTGCCAAGCCCACTGTCATCTGGAACGACCATGTTGCACGAAAGTGGAGAACTGACAACACCTGTACTGAGGGAGGCATGACATTGGGATGACATATGGCAGGCAACAGGTCAGGCTCCAACAACTGGGTCACCAGCTCAATGATGGTCCTACGGTTCAGACGATACTTCTTAATGACGTGTCGCTCATCCAGGGAGGCAAGGTCGACTAGGGGCTGGTACACAGGAGCATGTCTCATACTCAGCATTTGACCGTACCTGGAACAGGAGAGGGAGAAGTCACATGATGCACCTAACATTCAGCCACTATTCTCTAAATACATGTAAAATGGCAGCCGCCTGTTCTGCATGCACAGAACAAATGCAAGTTACCTCATAACGCCGGCATTAGTCATCATGGCGGTAGGCGGTCACAACTGCCGTGCAACTCCTGTTTGGCTAACATGGTTGTATTTGGGAGACTGAAGCCGATGGTGATCATGGCAGGCAGTGACGGTGGTGTCCGCCGCAGCCGTGACTGCCATTTCATGTGACAATGCTCACTTGACTTCTGCATAGAAGATCTCCATTGCATGTGTGGCTGTGTTGTGACTCTGGTAGCCAAGATTCCTCGTCCTGCAGGAGATAGGGTCCCAGCTTTCACCTGGGAAGAACTCGACTAGCTTGTGGAAGGAGTCCTACCCCTGTATGGACAGTTATATGGGGCACCAGAGCAGCATATGAGTCTAATGTCACTTTCTTGTCTGATAGTGATGTGTATGGGGATGAAAGGCTTTGGGACAAGGCATATAGAGTGTATGCATAGAGATGGGTGAGGAGTCTGAGTGTAAGTAGCGTGAAGACATGTGAGTGTGGAAATGAGATGTGTGAGATGTGTGCTGTTCAACGCTGTCCATGTGATGCCACTCTACATGACTTTGTCCTTCTGTCTGTGTCATGCATGCAGGTCAGCGCCCTATCAGAAGAAGGGTATTTGGCGTGCCATTGCCAAACAAGTGCGGACCCTGGGGGTCTATGCCCGACAGAGCACCAGCTGCAGAAAGAGGTGGGAGGACCTGAAACACTGGGCCTGTAAAACCACGGAGGCCCAGTTGGAGACGTCCTCCCAACGAGGGAGGGGTGCCCTTTGGACCCTCACCCCCCCTAATGGCAGGCATTTTGTCGGTGGCCTACCCTGAGGTGGATGGGCGTTTGAGGGCAGCACAGCAGCCACAAGTGGGTGAGTACACACTCTTACCTCATTAATGTGTTGCTTAGGTGGGTTTGGGCTGAATACTAGTGGGAAGCTGTAGCGTAAGTATTAGGAAGATGCCTGCCCGGTATGGGTATCAGCCACCCTGGTAGGTTTGGTATCCCAAATGTGTGCCCATACCATGCAGACAGTGACTTATGAGGGCAGTTACTTCCACTGTGTAATTTGTGAGGTCACCCTCAACCAAATTTGGGAACCCACCTCCTGCCAACGTCATCAGTACACCTGAGTTGTCAGGGCATTGTCATCTGTATTTGCCTACCACTGTGCCAGGGGAGATAAGTGAGTCCACAATCTGCTGCAATGTACTGTATGTGTGGTGAGGGAGAGTGGGCCAAGATGTCACTGTGCTAATTGTCAATGGCTCAGTAGGCATGCTACATACACATGCAGGATTCAGTTGATTCAGGAGTACAGGAATTTTTCCCTAAAAGTCCATTTAAAGTTGCTGAGTACTGGGCAAGTGTGACTAATATGACTCACATCAAGCAAGTGGGGAAGCTGCAGCCCATGCGACCCAGGAGGCAGATTTCAGCGAAGCCGAAGGGACTGGTGGGACGGATTTGGGGGGAGTGCCATGGGGAGACAGGATTAACAGCACCAGCTTTAGATTCCTCCTCCGATGGTGGCTCCCTGGTGGTGGTGGACCCAACTGGGACCACCCCAGTAACATCCTTGTCCTCCACCCCTCTTTCCAGCACCGCCCTCCCTGCAGCTCCCCACCCAGTTGCCCGTGCCTGCTCACCCAGAATGGTGGACATCTCCTTTGTCACAGGCACCTCTGACTTACACCAGTCAGCTCTGCTGCCCTCAATGAGGAGGCTATTGACCTCCTGCGGTCCTGTGGGACAGTCAACCATCATGAATTCCATTCAGGGAATGTCATCACAGATGCAGCAGACTAATGCGTTCCTGGAAGGCATTCACTGTGACCTGGCTGGCCTGCAGAGAAAGTTTCACGCTCTGGCCTCCTCATTGATGGCATCCCCCCTCTAGCTACCTGTTCCCAATCCCACATCCCTCTCCCATCACCCATCCAAGGCACACTTTCTGACTCACATGCATGTCACTATTTTTACTATTGTAAAGTCTCTGCCAAATAAAAAGGGATGAAAGTGATTTCATACCCATTGGATCGCCAGGGCATCCTATTGATTTGGGAGCCTTACAGCTCTGTTGCTTGTGCTTTTGAAATAGGACTGCTCCCATTCCCACTGGGCTGGCATCTTTGATTTCTGTGATCACTTGGGTGTCAAAGTTGTGCATTAGCGTATGTTCAGGATTGACTCTTTCATTTTCTTGAAAGCAGTCTTATGCTTCTCCTGCCATGCCAGGCAGTTCTCAATTTGATGAGATTGCAAAGGGGTTGTCGCATGGTGGCCAAATGCAGGATGATACGCCCAGATTAATTCCCGATGCCAAGGAAACGTCTGACTTCAGTAGTTGACTTTGGTGCTTGTGCTTTTCGAATGTCTTCAGATTTCGTGGGGTTCACACTGAGGCCTTGTTCTGAGAAAAATAACTCGATGCTGTAAAAGTTGGTATTTTTATTTAGGCAGGGTCAATCTGTCTCACAACAATGCTATAGTGTGGCATTTACTCTTTTCTTGTTGTCAGAAAAAGACCCTCTATGGATGAGGATGTTGTCACTCAGATTTATTAAATATTCTAGCCCATCAAGGGTTTTTGGTATTGTGTACTGGAAGGCATTGGTGGCTAAGGATACCCTGAACCCAATCTTTTGTAAAGTCTCAGACCGATGTAAGTGGAGAAGGTTATTATACAGTGCCTGTCTTTGTCAAACAATGTGTTGGTAGCATCCTACGTTCAGATCTAGGTGAGATAATCATTTTGCACTATTGATGTCTTCCAGGATGACATTGTGTGTGGGTGTGATATGTTGTTCTCTGTAGACAGCGATGTTGGGGAGCCTCGTATGTGGAAGGTGGTCTTCCTGTGTATTAGGGCAACTTGCCTGATTGTTTTATGAATATATAGTTTGAGAGGATTTTTTTCAGCACCACAGACCTGTGAAGAGGTCATGGAAGCTCTGCACAATCACGTTGACTTGTTTGATTTTGATACTTTGAGCAAAAAAAAAAAAGAGTGTTACTACCATCATTGACTATAAAGAACCTTTCTAACACTTTGTGGTCAACATCTTGGATTAAGTGCTGAAAGTGCCTGTGAGTGGGAGCAAATCCTGACTGAAAATATACTGGCAGCATTGGTTGGAGAATTTGCTGGTCAAACTATCTTTTGTCTATCACATTTATGGATGCACCAATATTGATGAGCACTGAGACTCTTATTCCATGGTGATTTTACATTTGAAGTGGTGGATGCTTGCTCTTTGATTGTTGATCTGCAGCTGGGAATGAGGAATATGTCTTTGTCTTCACCCTTCTCCTTTGGTGATCACCTCTTTAGTGCCATTGGCCCACCTTGTGTGTTGTGTTCACCACAGTGCACCATCATCCTCTGTATTCATATGCCTTATGGTTGCAGGCAATGGCACCTGTCAGCTAGCTGGCATACAACCCCTCTTCTGCATACTTGTGCATACTTGTGCAAAAAACTTCAGGCATGCACACAGGGAGCAGGTCTTGCATTGTGCTGTGAAGTCCCTTGCAGGGTTGGCCATATTCGCTACAGTACCTGCATGTGGACTGTGAGCTGGTGTGATTTTTATCTTGGTTTGTGGATGACATGATCGGGGACCTTTTATTGTGATCATTCTTGATATATTCACTGTCATCAAACTCCATCTTCACGTTGCAGCAGAACACATCTACCAGTTCATGCGATCTGCTCAGTGTTAGAATTTCATTGATGATTATTCATGGTTTGCATAGGATCCATCATCAGAGGCCTGCTGACCTGCACTTTTGGATCAGTAGGCTGTGCACCCCTGTTGGCATCATCTTCAATGCATGTGGTTGCCAATTCTCGAAAACGTAAATAAAAAGTGTCAGTTGCCCCCATCCCTTCCTTCTGCTTGTCTTGTTTTGAGGATTAAGCTTTTGGACTAAGGGTTCAGTTGGGGGTTAAAGTGCACCTCAACTGCAGTGAAAGCTACATCATTGTCATTATCATCGCTTTGGTAAGTTCTAGAACAGTTTGTGAATTTCTTCTATGACATAATATGAGAATAGCGATCTTTTGTTGTGGGGAGAGCCTCTCCTGTAGCTGTGAAATAGTTGGTTGGTCTGTCCATTGAGGTTGTCCTTCTGGTGGCAGCCATCGCAGGTGTAGCAAGTTCACACTTTTCTAGCCCCAACTCCAATGTAGTGGGGCAGAGCATCAATCACAGATCACCCAGGAACACTGCACCAGTTTTGGATATGATTGCACTGCTCCCACCAATCCCTTTAATAATGCTCATGATGCAGGTGCACATAGCAACAACCACATACACATGCCTCACACTGTGACTGAAGGCACACTATAAGAGGTCTAGCATATGAACAGTATTGCATTACAGGGGGTGTCAAGAAGTTCAATATGCAAAAATACCAGTTTTGAATAGCTTGAGAGCAACAATTGAATTAATACACACATTGAATTAAAGGGACCTTAGAATTATTTCAGAACAGTCTGATAGAGAAGGGGAGGAGTTCCAGCTGTGAGGATCCAGGCTGGAAAAGTTTCCTTTGAGAACTAGTGATTATTTGCATTAGGAATAAGTGGATTTAAATATTTACTCCTGATTTGTGTATTCAAGATCTGAGGATCCAGGCAGGAAAAATGTTCTTTAGAAACAATTGATCATTTGCATTTGGAACCAGTGGATTTAGCTATTTACTCCTAATTCCTCTGTTTCATCTGTTAATTGTGAGCCTTACAACAGCAATATTATGAAAAAGAAGGTACTCTTGCAGATAGATAAATATTTAATCTGTGAGATTAAATATTAAAGTCATAAGCTATTTCAGTAAACAAAAGCAAATCCTTCTTAATATCGAGGAAGTGAAAGGAAGCCTCATGTAATTGCACTGTGACATGAAACAAATATTCAGGGCCTCATTACGAGTGTGGCGGTCTTTCGGGAAAACCGCTGCCTTGGTGTCCAGCTAAAAGACCACCATGTTGGTGGTAATCAGATTGCCATATTAAGAGTTACACTGTGAAATCTGTCAAAAACAGCCTAATTTCGGAAACCACCAGGACAGTGGAGGACATAAAAGAGGCAGTTCCACCACCAGCCCGACAAAAATCCTCCCATCAGATTACAATCCTCAAATCACGACAGGAGTTCTTCCATGGTGGAAAACCATTGGCGGTGCGAACCACAGCGGTCTCAACTCACTCAGTCAGAATACCACACCACATTGGATAGTTTGAATACCCCACACCTGACACACATCCACACACCTGACACACCTACTCACTGCACTATATAACACACCCCTATGCAACCCACCGTCCTTTGCAATCAAAACGCCATACACAGCCACAGACAAACAACATCCCAGAAAGTATAAATTAGCAAGAATAGGCACCCATTTACACTTCACTACACACATCACACACCTGCACAACATACAAAACACACATATAAGTGCCACACACAATCCACAACACCCGTCACTCACTCACTCACATCACAGCAGCTGCACCTCACCATTTACCTAACTCTGCACCGACACTTTGAACACAACCACACCGTCTTCACAACCACTAAGGTCCCCACAAAAACACCTATATTTCACTGATGAGGAGTTGAGGGCCATGGTGGATGAATCATCAGGGTAGAGTCACACCTATTCGAAGCACAGGACCAACAAACATCTATTGCCAGGAAACTGGAGTTGTAGCAAAGGATAGTCCACAGGATGAATTCTGTAGGCAGTTGTTCACGCACAAGGGAGGACACCAGGAAGAGGTGGAACGACCTCAGTGGAAAGGTCCATTCCATGGCATCCAGGCACCAGCTGGCAATACTGAAGGCTGGTGGTGAGCCCCCACCTCCTCGCCCTACATTCACATCTTGGGAGGAGAAGATCTTGGACATACTGCATCCTGAGGGTCTGACAGGAATACCTGGGGTAGTGGAGTCTGGTAAGTACCCACAGCATACATGTCACCCAATTGTCTGGTCCTGCATGCTACCTCACCACCTAAACCCACCCCAATTAACACACCACCCACTACAACTCTGTCCTAATCACCTAATAGCCCTCTCTGGCCTGCTACATGGCCACTAAACTAATCTGGCCCCGTAGGCCTTGGAAATGGCAGGTGAAGTAATGGCTAATTATATCACTACAACTCTAAGAATGCAATATTCCAACATTTTCAAAACCTGGACACTGCACCAAAAATTGCATGTCATGCATGTTAAACTAATTTTCTGTCTACACAATCTTGATTGTTCTAGTGTGGAACAATACATGGCAATGACAGCAATGCAATGGCTTACTCACTCTTACATCCCAAGACAAACACAACTATAGCTGAGTGCCCATCATTTATAATGGCCACATATTAAAGATCCCAAACTATAAATATTATCACCTGGGGCCAGATGTAGGAAAGTTTTTGCACGTCGCAAACAGCAAAATTTTGCTGTGTGCGACGTGCAAAAACCATATCGCGATGCCCAATTCCCGTTTTGCGAGTCGGTAACCTGGTTACCGACTCGCAAAACGGGACTGCTAGCCGCAATTAGGAAAGGGTGTTTCCCTTCCTAACTGCGAGTCACAGCTCGATGCTGCATTGCTTTGTGACCGCGAACGCGGTCGCAAAGCAATCGCAGTCACCACCAGTGTCACACTGGTGGTAACCCATTCGCAAAAGGGAAGGGGTCCCCATGGGACCCCTTCCCCTTTGTGAATGGCAAGGAAAACATTGTTTCAGAGCAGGCAGTGGTCCTATGGACCACTGCCTGCTCTGAAAAAATGAAACTAAAACGTTTCATTTTCTCATTTTGTAATGCATCTCGTTTTCCTTTAAGGAAAACGGGCTCCATTACAAAAAAAAAAAACCTTCTTTATTTAAAAGCAGTCACAGACATGGTGGTCTGCTGTCTCCAGCAGGCCACCATCCCTGTGAGTGCTGCGAGTCGCAAGGGGGTTGCAAAATTGCGACCCACCTCATTAACATTAATGAGGTGGGCCTTTGCGACACCCTTGCGAGTCAGGGACACCATCCTGCATCCTGAATTGCGACTTGAAAATTGTTAGTCTCTCTGACTCGCAATTTGTGAATCGAAATTCAGGAATTTTGTACATCTGGCCCCTGATTTGGAAATTCAGATACAAGTCAATGTTCATTGCTTACTCACATACTGTGTTCCTACAAGGACACAAATGTGCATTGTACAGCCCTTGTTTTTGTCATCTATCATTCCAGACAGTTCACTAGGTAACAGAGGTAAATAGTCATGTCAATAATCGGACAATATCAGATGCCTTCAGCAGTTCAAGTAGTACCAACCTAGTCTGACAACTCTATACATAGAGCATGGAATTCAAGTCACAGAGTTCTATGTTTCACTAAGTACTGTGCAGCAGCTGCCGATGCCATTGCTGGGGATCATGTAATGGCACTGTCTGCATCTCACACAACTGAAAGAATAACCCCAATTTAACCTGAACTCTGTGTTTTACTCCTTCCGCAGGTAACCTTGCCATTGTCAGCATGGAGAGGATACCAGAGACTGTCACTATCCCACTGGATGAAGGCCCCAGTGAGGACAACACCCCTGGATGCCAGGGTACTGACGACGAATCTGGCCCATCTGGGACACATGGTCAGTCAACAACTGTCAGCCTTACCTTGCCCACATCAACTCCTCCCAGCCCTGTTGCATCTACACCACAGGAAACCATTCACCCCCAAACCTTTGTCCCAAGGACTATTTCATCTATTTTGTATGCCCCACAGTACAGGTACCTGAGTCTTACTTTGGGACCCTTGACAATGATGGACCTGCCACCACTGGGAGTAGGCACAGAGGGGCAGGGTGTGTGGGAGGAATGCTGTGTGCCAGAGAAAGGGGTCTCAAAGGGACAATACTGACCATGAAACCATCTCCCAAGTCTTGGGAGCCTACCAAAGTTCCCAAAGCATGATGGGCCAAGTTATCACAATGTTGGGGGAAACCAAAAAGCTGCAGAAGGGGAACCACCAGGAAGTCATGCAGCAGTGGCAGGCACAAAATGCCCACGTGGCTTCATTGTAGTGGTGCTGAGAGACATGAATACCACACTAAGTAGGTTTTGTACCCAACATCTGGCCACTTCCACTAGCAATGAAACGTCAGGCCCTTCTACACCTGCGGCTGCTAGTGGAATAGAGGCCCTGCCAGAGAAAGGACATGCCTCAGACACCCCACCCTCTGCAGCTGAAGAACCCTCCCCCCACAAACATGGACGTCCACCCAGACATCCAGCAGGAGCAGATGCCAAAACCAAACCCACTACCAGGAAGTAAACCTCTCCTGACTTGTTCCCCTTGTATGCTACAAATACACCTGTTGACTGTTCTGTACCCAATCTCAGTTTTCCTATGGTGCAAGGACACTGGACTTGTGTACACCGATGGTGTAGCAGCTACCCTCAAAATTAAATTTCCAGGCACCATAACTGAACCCATCACTGTTTATTTTGTGTGTTTGTTACATTAATAGTCACATATGTTATTATTTCCAGAACAACTCACACTTAAACACAGGTCATGTGTATGGGTCATTCATTATCCATGTACAATAGTTATGCATGCCAACTCTAGTCTGAATATGTTCCTCTGTATTGTACACCCATTATGATGGACATCAAATGTGGACCCTATCAGCAAGAGACTCATTACAATAGGATTGTAACAGGACAGATTACCAAAAAGTTGTAAACTACAACTACATACAATCATTGATAGAAATGCAAACCACACATAGAGCATGACTGAGAGTAGCATCAGGATGTTTGCTAAGGAGTCACACAATGCTAAACCACAGGATTAAGAAGTTAGAGTTATTTTAGTCCACCAAGAAGGCAGGAGGCACACAGATTGGTCATTTGTATCACCTGGTAAAGCTGTATGGCATACCCATACCATAGCTTCCATGTATTCAATTTCTATGGTACAGACAGAGATCAATACTGATGTCCCCAGTCCTGGAACCTTAAACTTACATTGGTCACATACCTGTAGGCCTGTAACTAACCTATGTCAGTCCACAGTGACAAACACATTGGTCTGCAAAGTAGGAGCATGATGACAGCTAGGTTCAAGGTAGATTAGATACAACAGTAACCATTGTGGTGGGAGAGGCTATGGTCCTACATTTACACATTTGTCAGACACATATCCAGATACAAATGACACCATTTGATAATCTCCTGTACACTACAGGTGAACTTGAGTGGGAAACACTTTTCCACCCCAGTGTCCTGACAGTCTAACAATGTTCGTTACACTCCACATAATCAAGACTAATAGTACCTGGTTTCAGCCATGTCCACTTCCCATGTCAGTCTGCAATTCCCATCTGCTTCTGACACTGTCTGTCGTTTGCCAAGGTTGAGGAGCCAAACGAGATCTAGGCAAATCTGTGGTTGAAAAAGAACAGGGACAGGACATAGCAGAATACGCTCCTCAAATCAGAGAATTTATGTCCACAAGTGTGACTTTGCATCTGCTTTAGCAACACATGATACTGTAGACCACTCTGTGTTGTACACAATACAAACTTTCAGTCTGCATACACAACTCATTCATAGGCATTGGAGCTATCTACAACCCCACATATGATGCAAGAAAGAGGTGACATACTACCCCTCAACTTCAGGTTACAAAATTAAATCACAACATTATATGAACTTCCCATACCTTTTAGTCAGTTGATGTACTGATTGATGAGTGTAGGAAGTTGGCTCTGTATGTGCTATTTCAAAGTAAGGAATAGCATGCACAGAGTCCAAGGGTTCCCCTTAGAGGTAAAATAGTGGTAAAAAAGAGATAATACTAATGCTCTATTTTGTGGTAGTGTGGTCGAGCAGTAGGCTTATCCAAGGAGTAGTGTTAAGCATTTGTTGTACATACACATAGACAATAAATGAGGTACACACACTCAGAGACAAATCCAGCCAATAGGTTTTGTATAGAAAAATATCTTTTCTTAGTTTATTTTAAGAACCACAGGTTCAAATTTAACATGTAATATCTTGTTTGAAAGGTATTGCAGGTAAGTACATTAGGAACTTTGAATCATTTCAATTGCATGTATACTTTTCAAGTTATTCACAAATAGCTATTTTAAAAGTGGACACAGTGCAATTTTCACAGTTCCTGGGGGAGGTAAGTTTTTGTTAGTTTTACCAGGTAAGTACGACACTTACAGGGTTCAGTTCTTGGTCCAAGGTAGCCCACCGTTGGGGGTTCAGAGCAACCCCAAAGTTACCACACCAGCAGCTCAGGGCCGGTCAGGTGCAGAGTTCAAAGTGGTGCCCAAAACACATAGGCTTCAATGGAGAGAAGGGGGTGCCCCGGTTCCAGTCTGCCAGCAGGTAAGTACCCGCGTCTTCGGAGGGCAGACCAGGGGGGTTTTGTAGGGCACCGGGGGGGACACAAGCCCACACAGAAATGTCACCCTCAGCGGCGCGGGGGCGGCCGGGTGCAGTGTTAGAACAAGCGTTGGGTTCGCAATGGAAGTCAATGAGGGATCAAGGGATCTCTTCAGCGCTGCAGGCAGGCAAGGGGGGGCTTCCTCGGGGAAACCTCCACTTGGGCAAGGGAGAGGGACTCCTGGGGGTCACTTCTGCAGTGAAAGTCCGGTCCTTCAGGTCCTGGGGGCTGCGGGTGCAGGGTCTTTTCCAGGCGTCGGGACTTAGGTTTCAGAGAGTCGCGGTCAGGGGAAGCCTTGGGATTCCCTCTGCAGGCGGCGCTGTGGGGGCTCAGGGGGGACAGGTTTTGGTACTCACAGTCGTAGAGTAGTCCGGGGGTCCTCCCTGAGGTGTTGGTTCTCCACCAGCCGAGTCGGGGTCGCCGGGTGCAGTGTTGCAAGTCTCACGCTTCTTGCGGGGAGATTGCAGGGTTCTTTAAAGCTGCTCCTTTGGATAAAGTTGCAGTCTTTTTGGAGCAGGTCCGCTGCCCTCGGGAGTTTCTTGTCGTCGTCGAAGCAGGGCAGTCCTCAGAGGATTCAGAGGTCGCTGGTCCCTTTGGAAGGCGTCGCTGGAGCAGAGTTCTTTGGAAGGCAGGAGACAGGCCGGTGAGTTTCTGGAGCCAAGGCAGTTATTGTCTTCTGGTCTTCCTCTGCAGGGGTTTTCAGCTAGGCAGTCCTTCTTCTTGTTGTTGCAGGAATCTAAATCTTTAGGTTCAGGGAAGCCCTTAAATACTAAATTTAAGGGCGTGTTTAGGTCTGGGGGGTTAGTAGCCAATGGCTACTAGCCCTGAGGGTGGGTACACCCTCTTTGTGCCTCCTCCCAAGGGGAGGGGGTCACATCCCTAATCCTATTGGGGGAATCCTCCATCTGCAAGATGGAGGATTTCTAAAAGTTAGAGTCACCTCAGCTCAGGACACCTTAGGGGCTGTCCTGACTGGCCAGTGACTCCTCCTTGTTATTCTCATTATTTTCTCCGGCCTTGCCGCCAAAAGTGGGGGCCGGGGCCGGAGGGGGCGGGCAACTCCACTAGCTGGAGTGTCCTGCGGTGCTGTGACAAAGGGGTGAGCCTTTGAGGCTCACCGCCAGGTGTTACAGCTCCTGCCTGGGGGAGGTGTTAGCATCTCCACCCAGTGCAGGCTTTGTTACTGGCCTCAGAGTGACAAAGGCACTCTCCCCATGGGGCCAGCAACATGTCTCTAGTGTGGCAGGCTGCTGGAACCAGTCAGCCTACACAGATAGTCGGTTAAGTTTCAGGGGGCACCTCTAAGGTGCCCTCTGTGGTGTATTTTACAATAAAAGGTACACTGGCATCAGTGTGCATTTATTGTGCTGAGAAGTTTGATACCAAACTTCCCAGTTTTCAGTGTAGCCATTATGGTGCTGTGGAGTTCGTGTAAAACAGACTCCCAGACCATATACTCTTATGGCTACCCTGCACTTACAATGTCTAAGGTTTTGCTTAGGCACTGTAGGGGCACAGTGCTCATGCACTGGTACCCTCACCTATGGCATAGTGCACCCCGCCTTAGGGCTGTAAGGCCAGCTAGAGGGGTGTCTTACCTATACTGCATAGGCAGTGAGAGGCTGGCATGGCACCCTGAGGGGAGTGCCATGTCGACTTACTCATTTTGTTCTCACTAGCACACACAAGCTGGTAAGCAGTGTGTCTGTGCTGAGTGAGGGGTCTCTAGGGTGGCATAATACATGCTGCAGCCCTTAGAGACCTTCCCTGGCATCAGGGCCCTTGGTACCAGAGGTACCAGTTACAAGGGACTTATCTGGATGCCAGGGTGTGCCAATTGTGGAATCAAAAGTACAGGTTAGGGAAAGAACACTGGTGCTGGGGCCTGGTTAGCAGGCCTCAGCACACTTTCAATTCAAAACATAGCATCAGCAAAGGCAAAAAGTCAGGGGGTAACCATGCCAAGGAGGCATTTCCTTACACAACCCCCCCCCAAACGAAAGAGGATGAGACTAACCTTTCCCAAGAGAGTCTTCATTTTCTAAGTGGAAGAACCTGGAAAGGCCATCTGCATTGGCATGGGCAGTCCCAGGTCTGTGTTCCACTATAAAGTCCATTCCCTGTAGGGAGATGGACCACCTCAACAGTTTTGGATTTTCACCTTTCATTTGCATCAGCCATCTGAGAGGTCTGTGGTCAGTCTGAACTAGGAAGTGAGTACCAAAGAGGTATGGTCTCAGCTTCTTCAGGGACCAAACCACATGAAAGGCCTCCCTCTCAATGGCACTCCAACGCTGCTCCCTGGGGAGTAACCTCCTGCTAATGAAAGCAACAGGCTGGTCAAGGCCATCATCATTTGTTTGGGACAAAACTGCCCCTATCCCATGTTCAGAGGCATCTGTTTGCACAATGAACTGCTTGGAGTAATCTGGAGCTTTTAGAACTGGTGCTGTGCACATAGCTTGTTTCAGGGTGTCAAAGGCCTGTTGGCATTCTACAGTCCAGTTTACTTTCTTGGGCAATTTCTTGGAGGTGAGTTCTGTGAGGGCTGTCACAATGGATCCATATCCCTTCACAAACCTCCTGCAGTACCCAGTCAAGCCAAGGAATGCCCTGACTTGAGTCTGGGTTTTTGGAGCTGCCCAGTCCAGAATAGTCTGGATCTTAGGCTGGAGTGGCTGAACTTGGCCTCCACCTACAAGGTGTCCCAAGTAAACCACAGTTCCCTGCCCTATCTGGCATTTGGATGCCTTGATAGAGAGGCCTGCAGATTGCAGAGCCTTCAAAACCTTCTTCAGGTGGACCAGGTGATCCTGCCAGGTGGAGCTGAAGACAGCAATATCATCAAGATTAGCTGCACTAAAGGATTCCAGCCCAGCAAGGACTTGATTCACCAACCTTTGGAAGGTGGCAGGGGCATTCTTTAAACCAAAGGGCATAACAGTGAACTGATAATGCCCATCAGGTGTGGAGAATGCTGTCTTTTCTTTTGCTCCAGGGGCCATTTTGATTTGCCAGTACCCTGCTGTTAAGTCAAAGGTACTTAAGAATTTGGCAGCCCCTAATTTGTCTATTAGCTCATTAGCTGTAGGAATGGGATGGGCATCTGTCTTGGTGACAGAGTTGAGACCTCTGTAGTCCACACAAAACCTCATCTCTCTCTTTCCTTCTTTGGTGTGAGGTTTGGGGACTAAGACCACTGGGCTAGCCCAGGGGCTGTCAGAGTACTCAATTACTCCCAATTCCAGCATCTTGTGGACTTCCACCTTGATGCTTTCCTTAACTTGGTCAGACTGTCTAAATATTTTGTTTTTGACAGGCATGCTGTCTCCTGTGTCCACATCATGGGTACACAGGTGTGTCTGACCAGGGGTTAGGGAAAAGAGTTCAGCAAACTGCTGCAGGACCTTCCTGCAGTCAGACTGCTGTTGGCTAGAGAGGGTGTCTGAGTAGATCACTCCATCTACTGAGCCATCTTTAGGGTCTGATGAGAGGAGATCAGGGAGAGGTTCACTCTCAGCTTCCTGGTCCTCATCTGTTACCATCAACAGATTTACATCAGCCCTGTCATGGAAGAGCTTAAGGCGGTTCACATGGATCACCCTCTTGGGGCTCCTGCTTGTGCCCAGGTCCACCAGGTAGGTGACCTGACTCTTCCTCTCTAGTACTGGGTAAGGGCCACTCCATTTGTCCTGGAGTGCCCTGGGAGCCACAGGCTCCAGAACCCAGACTTTCTGCCCTGGTTGAAATTCAACCAGTGCAGCCTTTTGGTCATACCACAACTTCTGGAGTTGTTGGCTGGCCTCAAGGTTTTTACTTGCCTTTTCCATGTACTCTGCCATCCTTGAGCGAAGGCCAAGTACATAGTCCACTATGTCTTGTTTAGGCTCATGAAGAGGTCTCTCCCAGCCTTCTTTAACAAGAGCAAGTGGTCCCCTTACAGGGTGGCCAAACAGAAGTTCAAAGGGTGAGAATCCTACTCCCTTCTGAGGCACCTCTCTGTAAGCGAAAAGCAGACATGGCAGGAGGACATCCCATCTCCTTTTGAGTTTTTCTGGGAGCCCCATGATCATGCCCTTTAATGTCTTGTTGAATCTCTCAACAAGGCCATTAGTTTGTGGATGATATGGTGTAGTGAATTTATAAGTCACTCCACACTCATTCCACATGTGTTTTAGGTAAGCTGACATGAAGTTGGTACCTCTGTCAGAAACCACCTCCTTAGGGAAACCCACTCTGGTAAAGATACCAATGAGGGCCTTGGCTACTGCAGGGGCAGTAGTCGACCTAAGGGGAATAGCTTCAGGATACCTAGTAGCATGATCCACTACTACTAGGATGTACATATTTCCTGAGGCTGTGGGAGGTTCTAGTGGACCAACTATGTCCACACCCACTCTTTCAAAGGGGACCCCCACCACTGGAAGTGGAATGAGGGGGGCCTTTGGATGCCCACCTGTCTTACCACTGGCTTGACAGGTGGGGCAGGAGAGGCAAAACTCCTTAACCTTCTGGGACATATTGGGCCAGTAGAAGTGGGTGACTAACCTCTCCCACGTCTTGGCTTGTCCCAAATGCCCAGCAAGGGGAATATCATGGGCTAAGGTCAGAATAAACTCTCTGAAACCCTGAGGCACTACCACTCTCCTAGTGGCACCAGGTTTGGGATCTCTTGCCTCAGTGTACAGGAGTCCATCTTCCCGATAGACCCTATGTGTTCCATTTTTCTTGCTTTTGGACTCTTCAGCAGCTTGCTGCCTAAGGCCTTCAAGAGAGGGACAGGTTTCTTGTCCCTTACACAACTCTTCCCTTGAGGGTCCCCCTGGGCCCAATAGCTCAACCTGATAAGGTTCCAGCTCCATAGGCTCAGTTCCCTCAGAGGGCAGAACTTCTTCCTGAGAAGAGAGGTTCTCTTTTTGGTGTTGTGTTGCAGCTGGTTTCCCAGCTGACTTTCCTTTTCTCTTGGTAGGCTGGGCCATTTTTCCAGACTCCAGCTCTACTTTTTCACCCTGTGCCTTGCACTGTGCCCTAGTCTTGACACACACCAGTTCAGGGATACCCAGCATGGCTGCATGGGTTTTCAGTTCTACCTCAGCCCATGCTGAGGACTCCAGGTCATTTCCAAGCAAACAGTCTACTGGGATATTTGAGGAGACCACCACCTGTTTCAGGCCATTGACCCCTCCCCACTCTAAAGTTACCATAGCCATGGGATGCACTTTAGTCTGATTGTCAGCGTTGGTGACTGGATAAGTTTGTCCAGTCAGGTATTGGCCAGGGGGAAACCAGTTTCTCTGTCACCATGGTGACACTGGCACCTGTATCCCTCAGGCCCTCTACACTTGTCCCATTAATTAAGAGCTGCTGCCTGTATTTTTGCATGTTAGGGGGCCAGGCAGCCAGTGTGGCTAAATCCACCCCACCCTCAGAGACTAATGTAGCTTCAGTGTGACACCTGATTTGCTCTGGGCACACTGTTGATCCCACTTGGAGACTGGCCATTCCAGTTTTAGCTGGATGGGAGTTAGAAGTGGTATCTTTCTTGGGACAGGCCTTGTCTCCAGTTTGGTGTCCAGACTGACTACAGTTTCGACACCAGGCCTTTTTGGGATCAAAGTTTTTACCCTTGTACCCAGGATTGTTTTGTGAAGAGGCTCTGGGCCCACCCTCCTGTGCAGGTTTTTGGGGGCCTGTAGAAGACTCTTTACTATTTTTATTTTTGGCTGTCTCACCACCTTTCCCCTGGGGAGGTTTTGTGACCTCTTTCTTTTGGTCACCCCCTGTGGAAGTTTTGGACACCCTAGTCTTGACCCAATGGTCCGCCTTCTTTCCCAATTCTTGGGGAGAAATTGGTCCTAGGTCCACCAGATGCTGATGCAGTTTATCATTGAAACAATTACTTAATAGGTGTTCTTTCACAAATAAATTGTACAGCCCATCATAATCATTTACACCATTTCCTTGAATCCAACCATCTAGTGTTTTTACTGAGTAGTCTACAAAGTCAACCCAGGTCTGGCTCGAGGATTTTTGAGCCCCCCTGAATCTAATCCTATACTCCTCAGTGGAGAATCCAAAGCCCTCAATCAGGGTACCCTTCATGAGGTCATAAGATTCTGCATCTTTTTTAGAGAGTGTGAGGAGTCTATCCCTACACTTTCCTGTGAACATTTCCCAAAGGAGAGCACCCCAGTGAGATTTGTTCACTTTTCTGGTTTCACAAGCCCTCTCAAAAGCTGTGAACCATTTGGTGATGTCATCACCATCTTCATATTTAGTTACAATCCCTTTGGGGATTTTCAACATGTCAGGAGAATCTCTGACCCTAGTTATGTTGCTGCCACCATTGATGGGTCCTAGGCCCATCTCTTGTCTTTCCCTTTCTATGGCTAGGATCTGTCTTTCCAAAGCCAGTCTTTTGGCCATCCTGGCTAACTGGATGTCCTCTTCACTGGAGTTATCCTCAGTGATTTCAGAGTTGTTGGTCCCTCCTGTGAGGGAACCAGCATCTCTGACTATTATTTGTGGAGTCAGGGCTTGAGAAGCCCTGTTCTCCCTAGATAGGACTGGTGGGGGGGAATCACCCTCCAAGTCACTATCATCATCCTCTGTGTTGCCATCCTCAGAGGGGTTGGCTCTTTCAAACTCTGCCAACAGCTCCTGGAGCTGTAGTTTGGAAGGTCTGGAGCCCATTGCTATTTTCTTTAGTTTACAGAGTGACCTTAGCTCTCTCATCTGTAGATGGAGGTAAGGTGTGGTGTCGAGTTCCACCACATTCACATCTGTATTAGACATTATGCTTCTAAAAGTTGGAATACTTTTTAAGAAACTAAAACTAGTTCTAGAATCTAATTCAAACTTTTACCAAACTTTTAAACTCTAAAAGAAAATGCTAACAGGGACTAACACAAGGCCCTAGCAGGACTTTTAAGAATTTAGAAAACTTTTCAAATTGCAAAAATCAATTTCTAATGACAATTTTGGAATTTGTCGTGTGATCAGGTATTGGCTGAGTAGTCCAGCAAATGCAAAGTCTTGTACCCCACCGCTGATCCACCAATGTAGGAAGTTGGCTCTGTATGTGCTATTTCAAAGTAAGGAATAGCATGCACAGAGTCCAAGGGTTCCCCTTAGAGGTAAAATAGTGGTAAAAAAGAGATAATACTAATGCTCTATTTTGTGGTAGTGTGGTCGAGCAGTAGGCTTATCCAAGGAGTAGTGTTAAGCATTTGTTGTACATACACATAGACAATAAATGAGGTACACACACTCAGAGACAAATCCAGCCAATAGGTTTTGTATAGAAAAATATATTTTCTTAGTTTATTTTAAGAACCACAGGTTCAAATTTAACATGTAATATCTTTTTTGAAAGGTATTGCAGCTAAGTACATTAGGAACTTTGAATCATTTCAATTGCATATATACTTTTCAAGTTATTCACAAATAGCTATTTTAAAAGTGGACACAGTGCAATTTTCACAGTTCCTGGGGGAGGTAAGTTTTTGTTAGTTTTACCAGGTAAGTACGACACTTACAGGGTTCAGTTCTTGGTCCAAGGTAGCCCACCGTTGGGGGTTCAGAGCAACTGCAAAGTTACCACACCAGCAGCTCAGGGCCGGTCAGGTGCAGAGTTCAAAGTGGTGCCCAAAACACATAGGCTTCAATGGAGAGAAGGGGGTGCCCCGGTTCCAGTCTGCCAGCAGGTAAGTACCCGCGTCTTCGGAGGGCAGACCAGGGGGGTTTTGTAGGGCACCGGGGGGGACACAAGCCCACACAGAAATTTCACCCTCAGCGGCGCGGGGGCGGCCGGGTGCAGTGTTAGAACAAGCGTCGGGTTCGCAATGGAAGTCAATGAGAGATCAAGGGATCTCTTCAGCGCTGCAGGCAGGCAAGGGGGGGCTTCCTCGGGGAAACCTCCACTTGGGCAAGGGAGAGGGACAACTGGGGGTCACTTCTGCAGTGAAAGTCCGGTCCTTCAGGTCCTGGGGGCTGCGGGTGCAGGGTCTTTTCCAGGCGTCGGGACTTAGGTTTCAGAGAGTCGCGGTCAGGGGAAGCCTCGGGATTCCCTCTGCAGGCGGCGCTGTGGGGGCTCAGGGGGGACAGGTTTTGGTACTCACAGTCGTAGAGTAGTCCGGGGGTCCTCCCTGAGGTGTTGGTTCTCCACCAGCCGAGTCGGGGTCGCCGGGTGCAGTGTTGCAAGTCTCACGCTTCTTGCGGGGAGATTGCAGGGTTCTTTAAAGCTGCTCCTTTGGATAAAGTTGCAGTCTTTTTGGAGCAGGTCTGCTGCCCTCGGGAGTTTCTTGTCATCGTCGAAGCAGGGCAGTCCTCAGAGGATTCAGAGGTCGCTGGTCCCTTTGGAAGGCGTCGCTGGAGCAGAGTTCTTTGGAAGGCAGGAGACAGGCCGGTGAGTTTCTGGAGCCAAGGCAGTTATTGTCTTCTGGTCTTCCTCTGCAGGGGTTTTCAGCTAGGCAGTCCTTCTTCTTGTTGTTGCAGGAATCTAAATCTTTAGGTTCAGGGAAGCCCTTAAATACTAAATTTAAGGGCGTGTTTAGGTCTGGGGGGTTAGTAGCCAATGGCTACTAGCCCTGAGGGTGGGTACACCCTCTTTGTGCCTCCTCCCAAGGGGAGGGGGTCACATCCCTAATCCTATTGGGGGAATCCTCCATCTGCAAGATGGAGGATTTCTAAAAGTTAGAGTCACCTCAGCTCAGGACACCTTAGGGGCTGTCCTGACTGGCCAGTGACTCCTCCTTGTTATTCTCATTATTTTCTCCGGCCTTGCCGCCAAAAGTGGGGGCCGGGGCCGGAGGGGGCGGGCAACTCCACTAGCTGGAGTGTCCTGCGGTGCTGTGACAAAGGGGTGAGCCTTTGAGGCTCACCGCCAGGTGTTACAGCTCCTGCCTGGGGGAGGTGTTAGCATCTCCACCCAGTGCAGGCTTTGTTACTGGCCTCAGAGTGACAAAGGCACTCTCCCCATGGGGCCAGCAACATGTCTCTAGTGTGGCAGGCTGCTGGAACCAGTCAGCCTACACAGATAGTCGGTTAAGTTTCAGGGGGCACCTCTAAGGTGCCCTCTGTGGTGTATTTTACAATAAAAGGTACACTGGCATCAGTGTGCATTTATTGTGCTGAGAAGTTTGATACCAAACTTCCCAGTTTTCAGTGTAGCCATTATGGTGCTGTGGAGTTCGTGTAAAACAGACTCCCAGACCATATACTCTTATGGCTACCCTGCACTTACAATGTCTAAGGTTTTGCTTAGGCACTGTAGGGGCACAGTGCTCATGCACTGGTACCCTCACCTATGGCATAGTGCACCCTGCCTTAGGGCTGTAAGGCCTGCTAGCGGGGTGTCTTACCTATACTGCATAGGCAGTGAGAGGCTGGCATGGCACCCTGAGGGGAGTGCCATGTCGACTTACTCATTTTGTTCTCACTAGCACACACAAGCTGGTAAGCAGTGTGTCTGTGCTGAGTGAGGGGTCTCTAGGGTGGCATAATACATGCTGCAGCCCTTAGAGACCTTCCCTGGCATCAGGGCCCTTGGTACCAGAGGTACCAGTTACAAGGGACTTATCTGGATGCCAGGGTGTGCCAATTGTGGAATCAAAAGTACAGGTTAGGGAAAGAACACTGGTGCTGGGGCCTGGTTAGCAGGCCTCAGCACACTTTCAATTCAAAACATAGCATCAGCAAAGGCAAAAAGTCAGGGGGTAACCATGCCAAGGAGGCATTTCCTTACAATGAGATATGCCCTAGAGTCTCCTTCTTCATCTTCCTCTGGCTCTTCATCACTTGGCAAATCTGCATTTCGACCCACACTTTCTGCTGGCTCCCACTCATCAGGTATAAATGGTATCTGTCATCTCCGGGCAACATTGTGAAGCATGCAGCAGGCAACTATTATTTGACAAACTTTGTTGGGTGAGTAGTTTAGGGCTCCTCCTGATATGTCCAAGCACCTAAATGTTGCCTTCAGGAGCCCAAATGTCTGCTCGACATATGCCTTGCCCTCCCATGGGCCTCATTGTAGTTGTCTTTCCTTGGCGTGGTTGGGTACCTCACTGGTGTCAACAACCAAGGACATTTTGGATAGCCAGAGTCACCTGTGAACAATTTGGTAGAGTGACACACACATATATGTGGGACATGCAACATTGTGATGGCAGGAGACATACATTGCAAACACACATTTCAGTTGTAACTTACCAACCAGCCAGGCCCTCTCTGTGTGGAGTTGTGTCATCATCAGTGGGACATTGTTGTTCCACATGACGAAGGAATCATGGACTGATCCTGGATACTTAGCATGACTTGTGAAATGTACTGGTCTGCCAGACACACCACTTGAATGTTTTTGGAGCAGTAGTGTTTCCTGTTCCTATACACCTGTTCATTGGCACTGGGGGGAACCAAGGCTACATGGGTGCTATCTATGGCTCCAACTACATGTGGAATGTGTATCATAGCATAACACTCTGCCTTCACATAGGCCAAATCAGCACATTAGGGAAGCCTGATGTAGCTGTCCAGGTGTTTCCACAATGCACCCAGTACATTCTTCGAAACCAGACTGAACATGGCTGAGGCATCCCTGCAGTTAGGGCCACTGCATTCTGAAAGGACCCAGAGGCCAGGAAGTATAGCACTGACAAAACTTGAATGATGGGAGGTATGCCATGGGGACTGCGAATAGCATGCATCAGATCTGGATGCAACTGATTAGAAAGATCCATGATAGTATGACAATTCAGCCGATATGTCTGGATACAATGTCTCTCCTCCGTGTGGTGCAGATCTACTAATGGACAATACACTGGTGGTTGTCTTCCTCTCCTCATGGCAGGGTAACTATGTGAAAAGATGTAAACACTGATGTACACACAGGCTGTGACATACAGCATGCACACATCATGTAAAATTAATTAAACAACTCACATATATCTGCTGTTGAGGTCGGTTACAACCTCTGACATCTACAGTACCGCACATAGCATCAGATGACATACATCTGATTATCTACGTTTTCAAAGCACATAGGAACCTCAGAGTAGGTGTACATTGTGATCACCACATGTCCTACAGTTACACAGCATTTACTGCACAGACAACTAAACATGAAGACAGTACTTGCAGATATACAGCAAAAGTGAGAGTATAGTTTATGACGCAGATTATAAAACTGTTCCATTCATGAAATGTGCTTAAAATGTTAGCCACCTGACCTACTTTACTGGACATGTGGAGTGACCTCAGTGCGCCTGCAGAAGTCTCTATGATGGTAGGCGGTCACAACCGTGGTGGAAAATGCCATTGGAAGACATTGCTGCCTTTTGTGGACTTGGGCCAATGGCGATGTCCGCCAGCGGTGACGGTCATGTACATGGCAGACATGACTGCCATCTTCTGCAGTATTGCTCACTTGACTCCTGACACTGCTGCCAGCAAGACCTCCACTACATGAGCTGCTGTGTACTGCCTCTGGGAGCTATCATGCCATGTCCAGCAGGTGATGGGGTCCCAGCCTTCACCCCTGAAGAGCTGGATAAGCTTGTGGAGGAGGTCCTACCCCTGTATAAACAGCTGTATGATACATCAGAGCAGTAGGTTAGTACAATGCAAAACCAATGTGTGATAGGTGTGCTGTATGATGGTGTACCTGAAGTGTTGATGCATGCTGATGCTAATTTGTAAATGAGTGTGAGCTGAGAGGATGGGAATGTTTTCCTACTTGCTGTCACTGAAGTGCTCTGTCCACTACCATTGGTATGGTGCAAGTGGACATGACTTTTTCCTTTTGTCTGTGTCATCCATGGAGGTCAACTCCCATCAGAAGAAGGGAATTTGGCATGCCATCACCAAGCAAGTGTGGACCCTGGGGGTCCACAGCTGGTGGAGCACCCACTGTAGGAAGCAGTGGGAGGACCTGAGACACTGGGCCCAGAAGACCACAGAGGCCCAGCTGGGGATGTCCTCCCAACGAGGGAGGTGTGCCCGTCGGACCTTTACCCCCTAAACGACCACATTTTGGTGGTGGCCTACCCTGAGGTGGATGGATGTTTGAGGACAGAACAGCAGTCACAATGGGGTAAGTACTGACTAAACCCATGTACATGTCTCTGCAAGTTCAGTATATGATGTTTAAGTATCTCATCTGTGACAATGTGGTAAGTCAGACAGGTAATGTGTCTCCTAGGTAGCCATAGTATTACAGTTGGCAACATAGAAACACAGATGTGGCCATCGTATTGTGTACTGGGACATATTCATAACCTATGTAAACTAAATAGTATGACTGCTTTGGAGATGCAGACGTGACTGTGTCATATGTGTAATTCTACTCAGCCATACATATATGTAACCAGCTCGGTCACCCCACCCATCTAGTGTTCCCAAGTCAGTTTACCCAATTGATCAGTAGTATAGCTCTTTGGTCTCTGACCAGTCATATTTCAATGGATGTTGCTCTATGTGCAACATTGGGTCTGACAGATTAGTAACAGGGTTAAGCAATGCTGTGTCTTGAAATAGATGGAAACTTAATGTGAGGCTGTCATCCCAAGCAGGATTTAGCTATGCCAAACATACTACACTCCCTTTGCGGTCTAAGGAGGCATTCCCATTGGCAGGTCAGACTTATATGTTGGGAAAGGTGACTTTTGATCAGGGTGTATATCCTACATACTGGAAATCAATGTTAGTAATAAAACTTTGACATTTCAAGACATAACATTGACATGTGTACTAATACCTTTTGCTCTAATGTATATGGTTTTGAGAAGGTATGCTACATAGGACAACCCATACCTATATGAGTGCAACAAAAACTATTTCCTGCCTACAACATGTGCTAATTGATACTTCATGCCTATTGTAATATTGAACCTCTTCTTTGCCAAACTTACCTTTGCTAATCTGAGGCTATTTGGACAGTTTTAGTAATGGATCTGCTCATTTCTGCCTGACTTAATGGTGTCGCAGGTGTTCAGTTTGGCATACACATGTTGGTGTTATGGGATATGTTGTTCTTTTTTGTCATTTTGCTTGACTCTAGATGTTTGTGTCATTCAGGGTTACCTTAGTAATTAGTTGTGTAAGTTTTAGTTCTGAACTAAGGTAATAGGAATCCCATGTCTGGACAGTTGTTAGTGATGTAGGTGTTTAGATGTCATGTAGAGGTTTCTAATCAACATGTATGGTAAAATGATATGAGCCTTCCTGTGCATTTTTCGTGTACATTGTATTTGTGTTGTTACTATGCTCCCTTTAGTTGTCTGTGGATGTATCCTGTGTGCTAAGTAGGCCCTTATTGCAGGACATAGAATTGCTGTCTGTGTGTCAGTGAGTTAGATGAGTGGGTCCCAATACTCTTTATGAACATTTTCAAAATATTTAGATAGATGTTTCAATGACATGCTATGTCATTTTGTGATTAAGCAATTAAACAATGGACCTACAGAGGGAAGTAAAACCCTTGTTTTCCTGGTAAATAATTTTTAACAATATTCAAACCTGTGCAAATTTGATCAACAATTCACATTTTATTATATCATTACTAAAAACCACAGTCATTCTTGATTTCGAATTCAAGCCTTATAGTGCTCCTATAGGGGAAACATCCTTTTTTACGACTTTTTTTTTACGAAGGTTGTGGTTAACGAAAGCGCAACAATGCTTTTTTTAACCACGACTTCGGTTTTTTGTGCCTTAACTACGTATGTTCTGAACAACGAGCATGCGTGGTTAAGGTACAAAGAAGGGACTTGGCGAAGGTAAGTGGTGGGTTTAGGTTTTGGGGAGGGGGTGGGGGTCAGGGGGTTTTAGGTTTTGGGGTGGGGTTGGGGGGGTGGGGCGTTTTTGGTTTTGGGGAGTGGGCGGGGGGTCAGGGGGTTTTAGGTTTTGGGGTGGGGTTGGGGGGGCGGGGCGTTTTTGGTTTAGGGGAGTGGGTGGGGGGTCAGGGGGTTTTAGGTTTTGGGGTGGGGTTTGGGGGGTGGGGCGTTTTTGGTTTTGGGGAGTGGGTGGGGGGTCAGGGGGTTTTAGGTTTTGGTGTGGGGTTGGGGGGTGGGGTGAGGGATGTAGGGTGAATGGTGCCTATTGCTAATGATTTTATCAGGAATGCCTTTACAACGAAATATCGTTGTTAAGGCATTTGTGGTAAAATCATTAGTAGTAGCAACGAGGTCGGTGTTCCGACCTCGTTGTTAAGGCAGTAGTTTTTTTTGCAGTCGTTGTTTCGTCGTATATTCCTCCTATAGTGATGGCGCAGTGAAAGTGAATATAGTGAAAGTCATTTGTGCAAATGTGCTCTGTACAGTATATACAAAATGTGGTTAAAACATAAACTTTTTTTGCGATCTTCTATAAGCGGACTCATATCACTGAAGTGGTCCAAAAGTCACTTTTTAGTCTCTGAAGAAAAATCCACACTATCAAAATGTCAACGTTTCGACCCCAATTATGTAGATCAATCTATCCGGGGTCATCATCAGGACTGTTAGTTTGCTATAGGTAGCACCCATTAGTCATAGTATTCTGTCTTAGGGTGATTATTTAATCATCTCATCCTCCATTGACTTTAGATCCTAGAAGTCTATCCACTCTCTGTACCTCCACATGGTTTGTTTTTTCACTCGTTTTTCATGCCGGGAGGAAAACTGCTTGCATTTTGTGAGACATACTGTTTGGGTTTGCCATATGTAGTGTCTTCATCTGAGGTGTTTGTCATTGTGTAAGGTGTGCACAGAATGATAAGTTAGGTATGTGTTTGGAAAGCAGCATGCTGTTTTGTATTTGATGTGAGATAAGTTTATGTTCATGGAACATGACTACTGGTGATGGACTGGACAGGTTTGGAGTAGGGGAGGAATAATATTGTTTTGTCATTTACCTGCATTTCCTTAAAACGATTTGTTGATAGACAGTGATGATCTGTATGGGAAGATATTTTAAATGTAGCCAATTCCTCTTGTGCATAATTCTTTTGAGTTACTGGTGACTTGATGGGATGGTGATGTAGTGGTCAGATGGTTGGCTTATATTGTGGGTAAGACTGTGGTCATATGGGAATATTGGAAATATCTAGTTGTGACATCATGTAGGCTCTAAATGGTTTCTACCTGTGGCTTTAATTGACATAGATGTGTTGTTACTGTTGTGTATGCTGTAATGTATGTGTATGCTAAGAATGTGATGACCCTCTCTTTCTCTCTATTTCTGTGCATCAGCATCCGTAGGTGAAGGAGACAGGGCACAGCTGAGTGGGGAAGCTGCTGGCCACGGTACCTGGAGTGCTGAGACCACTGACACCTAAGGACGCAGTGGCCCATAGGACGAGAGGAGTGCCACGGGGGAGATAGGATCCACGTCTTTATCATCGGATTCCTCCTCCAGTGGACACTCCCTGGCGGTGGTGGACCCATCTGGGGCCAGCCCAGCACCATCTCAGTCTGCCTCCCCCTTACTACCACTGCCGTCCATGTAGCTCCCCTCCCAGTTGACTGTGCTCACTCACCCCAGAGGGTGGGTGTCTCCTTTGCTACAGGACTCTTTGCCCCTGCCCTCAGTGAGGAGGCTATTGATCTCCTGAGGTCCATCTCGGTGGGCCAGTCGACCATTGTGAATGCCATCCAAGGACTTGCAACTCAGAAGCAACAGAGTATTGCATTTCTGGAGGGCATTCATGGTGCACAAGCTGTCCTACAAAGATCCGTTCAGGTTCTGGCCTCCACACTGATTGCAGCCACCCTTTGTCTTCCGTCCCACCTCCACCTTCTTCTTCCCAATCCCAAACCACTCTTCCATGACCCAGCCAAAGCACACAGACAGACAAGCATGCATCTACCTCAACATCCAAGGGTAGCTCAGACAAATGCAAGCATCAAAAGACAACCTCCGACATGCACACAATCAACATATACCTGCACACAAATCAACAGTCAGAACCTGCCCTGGCAAAACAACCACCACCTCCTGCATCACTGACAGCACACCTGACACACCTGCAGACATCACACCAACATTCACAGATCATGCCACTATCTTACCTACCATCCACCCTAGTCACAGTATGTGAGGTTGTATCCAGTGATTTCGTCCGAAAGTGGTCGGGTATGTTTTGTGTCAGAGAGATTTGTGTGTTTGAAGGGTTAATTGTGTGGGTATTGTGTGTTGTTGGTGTTGTGATGTGTTTATTGGTGTATTGTGTGGCTTTGAGTGCATTGACTGTGTGCATCTTATGTGCATGAAATGTTGGACATGGAGTTCTTTGTAGGTCGATTAATAATTAGTATGATTGTGTATTTGTATGTGTGTTTTGCCTGTTGGTTTTATGTCGTGAAGTCTGTGTGATGCATACCTGCATAGTGCCCCCAGTGTGTCCTTGCCAAGTGATTGTAGATAGTGAGGATGTGTTGTTTTTGTGATGTGTTGTGGGGTTGCATGGTAGTGTGTGAGTGTGGGCCTCTGTGTTGATTCCGTGTGTACTTGTGTGTGTTTGTGACGTTTGTGGGTGTGGTTGTGGTGGCACGTTTGTTGTGTATATGCGAGTGTCGGGGTGTGTGTGTGTGTGTGGCTGTCTGTGAGTGTGCATGTTAGTGTGCAGTTACATGTGAGTGTCGCCCTTGCTCCCGCTTCCCAAATGGATGTTGTGTGTGTACAAAAATTGTTAATATACAACAAGAACAGGTAAGAGTCTGTACTTATGGTTACTGTTGTCATCACAGATTCTGAAGTTGATGGGTGAGCAGGAGCAGCGGGAAGACTTGTATTTCTGGTTCCATGGAGTATGGAATATGGCTTCCTGAAGGTGAGTGTCTCCTTTTACGTAGCTGGGTTCCGCCTGGGTTTCCGTGGTGGTGTGACCGCAGTGTAAAACTTGGCCGTGTGCAACCTTGTAATCTGTCCAGCGTAAACATAGTCTCCGCTGGTCTGTAGGTGGCTACCGTCGTCTGTGGCAGCCAGACCGCAGTGGCGGTGCTGACGATACTTTGGCTGTATTCTGTTGTGAACACCGTCATGGTCATAATATGGCGTCTTCTCCACCAGCCTGTTGGCGGTGCATCCACCACCGCCAAACATGGTGGTCTTGGGACCACCAAACCCGTAATGAGAGCCTCAGTCTTTGAAGGAAATACATTATCAAAATGAAGAGATTCCCAATTTAGGCTAATGGAAGAAAGAAAGTTTAATTTCAGATACAAAATATAGAAAATGATGATCTTAACACAGAGCAATTTGCAAACATTGATAAGAACCTGACCAAAATTAAATGCATTCAAAGTATCAATCCAAATAATCCTTACCAAATAAACACACCCTTTGGTAAGGAGAGTGCCATTCAACTTAAAACAATGGCCAGAGAAAATCTGTCAAACCAGTGAAGTTACCTGATCATTGACAAACATTCCAGAGATAGCTTTCTTTCTTACTGAGATCCCAAACCTTTTCAAATGCAGTAAAAACTAACATTCCTTCTCGTTTTGGTACACCCAGGTTCGCTTGACTTTACATCCTGAAACATTACTTTTTTTAATTGAGGTATATTCATTGACTGCACACCATCAAAGAGACACCCGTCAGACTATTGCTTTTTCAGATCCTGTATCAGTTTCCGATGTGATGCATGATAAGCACCTTTTTATTAAATTGCACAGATGCAGCCCTGCCTCTTGAGTATTTAAAGACAACTTTTCTGGTTTTCTAACACAATATGAGGTTTTAAATGTAAACACTAGATTATAGTCTATCACTATATCATCAAGGTACTTGCGCTTTGCATCGCGTTATGCGCCTCTATACTGCGATATTATTTTAAAAGCTACCTTTATAACTATTTGTGTTCTTTTTTAGTTGTTTATTGCCCTGATTTTATAGGACTTATTGTAACCCCCTTACCTGCACTCTAATCGGTTCTCCCACCGCTGTTTGGCGGGTCCGGTCTCTGGGGTATTGATTTTGGGTGCCATCTTGGAGTGGTGGTCACTTTGGGTGCCATCTTGGAGTGGTGGTCACTTTGGGCGCCATCTTGGAGTGGTTATCACTCTGGGTGGGGTTGCTGACGAGCGGTCTAGCGCTCCGGCTGAGTGGAGGGACGCCTATTTAAGGCGACCTGCCCTGGGGGCTGCCCTGAGAAGGTACTCGCGCTTTGCATCGCGTTATGCGCCTCTATACTGCGATATTATTTTAAAAGCTACCTTTATAACTATTTGTGTTCTTTTTTAGTTGTTTATTGCCCTGATTTTATAGGACTTATTGTAACCCCCTTACCTGCACTCTAATCGGTTCTCCCACCGCTGTTTGGCGGGTCCGGTCTCTGGGGTATTGATTTTGGGCGCCATCTTGGAGTGGTGGTCACTTTGGGCGCCATCTTGGAGTGGTGGTCACTTTGGGCGCCATCTTGGAGTGGTGATCACTCTGGGTGGGGTTGCTGACGAGCGGTCTAGCGCTCCGGCTGAGTGGAGGGACGCCTATTTAAAGCTCCCCCCAACGCGCAGCGGATACGCGCAGCGGGCGTGCCTTCGCTGTGCCAGAGTCGTGCCAGAGTCGTGCCCGTCTGCGCTAAGGAAGCGCGGCTCGTGGCAGAACTCTGGACCTGGTAATCATGACTGTTCGTTTGAGAACCTATAGTAGGTCCGATTTACTGGCCCTTCGGGGTCAATGTACACGTTGCGAGTGTTCGCCTGTAGGCCCGTTGTGTGGCCCATATCACTGTAGGTGCGGTGTATGGTCATTGGAACCCCCCTCCCTTATACGCTCCTTAGGGCCTGCTGTAAAGAGGATAGGACAACGGGACTTGAGTATCTGGAGCTTAAACGTCAGATCTGTGGTAAAGCACTATCAGGAGATTTACGACCTTCTTGCTGATGGTTCGCCGGATGTGCTTTTTCTGACGGAAACGTGGCTCCAGGACTCTGACTCCTCGATAACTAACTTAGCTTTTCCCCCAGAATATGCTATTTTTACTTTAAATCGTACGACTAGAGGTGGAGGTATTGCGATGGTCACCAAACGGTGTTATCCCTGTCAGTGGAAAGCTGCTGAACTTTTGGGGTGTGAGGGTGCCCTATTTAAAATAGCGTTTAGTCATCAGTTTACCTTCTCTGGGTTTTTAATTTACCGGCCTCCGGGCTGTGATTCTGTTTTTAGGGCTACTCTTCCTGAGTATATTAGCATAGAGGCACTAGGATGCGCAAATTTAAATGTTGTGGGAGATCTTAATCTCCATTTGGACTGTCCTTCCTTACCTACTATTAGGAGCTTTTTGGCGGATCTTGAGGCTTTACAGCTCTCGCAGATGATTACCTTCCCCACACATAAAGGTGGTCATATTCTTGACCCGTTCTTCACAAATTTAGAAGGTCTCAGAGTTCTTGGTTCCTCTCAGTTGGTCTGGACAGACCACATGCTGGTGAAAATGGCATGCTCTCTGTCTGACTCTCCTTTTGTATCTCAGGATAGATTTGTTCTTAAACGACACTGGAACAAATTAAGTCTGGAGGATTTTTATCATCAGCTCGAGAAGGCTCCTTTAGGTCCGCTCACTGAGGTCGATTGTGGATACGACTCCTTCTGTGAGTGGATTTCTGGTGCCCTCGATTCTCTGATTCCTATGTGTTGGTCTAAGTGTCACCGGAAGGAGCCGAGCCCTTGGTATGACACTTCCTTGGCATCTCTTAAGAGGGTCTGTAGACAGGCCGAAAGATTATGGAGGAAGTCATATGACTCTGATCTGAAAATATGTTATCTTGCTAAAATCAAGATTTATCACAGGGCAGTGTGTCAAACTCGTGCCTCCTTTTATGCTCAACAGTTTCAGAAGTCTACCAATCCATCGAAACTTATTTTTAAAGTATTAAAGGACCTGATGGCGAAGAGAGTAATTGCAGGGGAAATATGCTCGGATTCACATTGTGAGGGTTTGGCCTCTTTCTTTCATGAAAAAGTGCAAGCCATCTATCGCACTTTCCCAACGGGTTCCCTGATGCTAGAGCAGGTTGGTCGCACCTTAGGTGAGGGGGAATGTCTTTCCATCTTACCCCCCTTATCTCTGGAGATGTTTGACTATCTCAGCGCCAAAATTAAGTCTGGCTCTCCGGCTGACCCGTTGAAACCCGCCCAACTTAAGACTCTGGCACCGGTTTGCCGCTCCCCGGTACTGTCCTTGATCAACCTGTCTCTTTCTTCTGGAGTGGTTCCCGTTAGATGGAAGCAGGCAGTAGTTACGCCAATTCTGAAGAAGGCGACCCTTGACCCCCTTAAACCTGAAAGCTACCGCCCTATCTCCCTTCTTCCTTGGGCCACGAAAATAACAGAGGCCCATGTGAATGCCACTCTTACAGACCACCTTGGTAGGTTTAACATTCTTGATCCTACCCAGAACGGGTTCCGCGCGGGTCATAGTACGGAGACGGCCCTCCTCTCGATGGTCGAGCATCTGCGCTCCGTGATGGATTCCGGTCGGACGGCGGCACTGTTGTTATTAGATCTTAGTGCCGCCTTCGACACGGTCTTGCACGGAATTCTGATTCGGCGTCTTGAGGAGGTGGGCGTTTCTGGCTCCGCCTTACACTGGTTTAGTTCCTTCCTTATGGATAGGTCATTCCAGGTGGCGATCCCGCCCGGTAAGTCGTCACTCTACCCGTTAGACCAGGGAGTCCCACAGGGGTCTTCACTGAGTCCCACCCTTTTCAATCTGTATGTGAGACCGTTGGCTGCGGTCGTCAAGCGGTGGGGCCTAACCATGGTATCCTACGCAGATGATACGCAGCTGGCGGTCACACTGAGTGGGGACTCAGACCTGGAGGCTCCCAGGTTTTGTGATGGTCTGCGGGAAGTGGCTAACTGGATGAAATCCAACTGTCTCCAGTTAAACACCAAAAAGACGGAGATTATGGTGGTTGGTAAACAGGTGGTTTTGTGGGATGATAAATGGTGGCCTTCGGAGTTGGGTGTGACTCCCCTCCCAGCGGCAGAGATAAAAAACTTGGGGGTATGGTTTGATTCTTCTCTGAGTTTCATCTGTCATACCAAGAAGGTGGCGGCTTCTTGCTATGGCATCATCAGAGGACTTCGACCTATCCTCAAATTCTTTGATGCACCTACAAGACAGCTGGTGGTTCAAGCATCAGTGCTGTCTAGGTTGGACTATGCCAACTCCCTACTGGCGGGGATAAACCAGTCAGAATTTCGGCGGCTCCAGCGGGTTCAAAACGCTGCGGCCCGACTGGTGACTGGTCTCCCCAGGCGATGTTCGGTGTCCAATACTCTGCGCTCTCTCCACTGGCTCCCTGTGCAGCAGAGGATTAGATTTAAGGTTCTCTGTTTTGCATTTAAAATCTTAAAGGGTACTTCCCCGCAAATCATGGAGAAATTGCTGATTCCTTATGTTCCCTCTCGCACTCTTAGATCGTTAGGCCAGAACTTAGCAGTGGTTCCGCGCTTTAAGCTGAACAGAATTGGGGGCCGCTCTTTTCGAGTCCTGGCAGCGAGTTGGTGGAATTCTCTTCCTCCACAAATCCGGGCCATTGATGAGCTCCTTCAGTTTAGGCGGGCTATTAAGACCTTTTTATTTGTCTAAGCTTATCTGTTGTGTTTTGTCTTCTTTTGCCCGCTTTTAGTGCTGTGTTGTTTTTACCTTCTCAAAGCGCCGGGACGCCCCTTTGCTGGGGCAGCTGTGCGCGGTACAAATAAAAATAACATAACATAACATAACATGTACATAAAAGGTGAGTGTAGATGCGGTTGTGATGAGATATAAGCAGTAATACAAAAGTCTCTACTAATATGAACAGTTGTTTAGAATTTTAGATTGTAAAACTATATTTGCCAGAAGGTATTTTTTCTCCTTGGATGGGAAGCCTTTAGGAAAAGTAGTTCACTCAGGAAATGACTAATTGGATAGAAGAGCCCATCCTGTACTTACAATCTATAAAACTCGAACCACACAGCCAGTCCTGCTATTTTCTTCCTCTGGCTTTAAACAGTCCATTTATTTACCATAGGTACGGAATTATAAGCTTGAAACCTCGTCCCCAGAAAGGAGTTTAAATTTACCAAACAAATAGGTGAGAGGATGGCATATTTTTGATTAGATATCCCCTGCTTTAACTGCTCAGTTTCTTTATGCATCACTTGCGGTGCCTATCATTGAAAAGTTGTCAGGTGTTGTGCCTTCCCCTGTGAGAATAATAGTAGTGGTCCTTGTTTTTCAAGCTTAACAAAGATTCCAGGGTGAGATGCGTTCTAGATTATCTCCGCAAGATATTCAAGAGACATTATTTACCTCTGTAACTGTTTTTTTCCTGTGTCCGTGAAGAAACTTCGCTTGGGGCTAAGTAGAGGACATTAACCTTGGATCAGAACTCTGAGTGATTGTCATGCTTATGTAAATGGGTGTAAATTTGAATCATGGATCAGTGAAACAACACTTATCAGCATAATCCCCTAGGTGTTTTACTTGTTAGTATTGGTGCTTCTCAGAATGCCCTAAACATAAGATTTTGTATCAACCAGGAGTTTGATCCAGAAAAGATTAAGAAGCCAGGCTTAGTTGTGAACAACTAAATTCATCCTTTTAGTGGCGAGGTGAATACAAAGATTTAGTCCTCAGCTCTAATGTCATATCCAGATCCAGCCTGCGATACTGTTTCAGTGTTTGTATTGAAGGTGGAACACAATATTTTCAAAACAGCATGTCATTGTTGAAAGTATTTTGTGAAGCCTGAAACATCTAAAACCAAAGGATCTTTTATTCAGAAAGAGAAGTTGGCGGGTCATTTCAATTATGCAAGACCCTAGGCCCGGGCGAGCCTTAGCTAATAAGCAAAGGGATCCCTGTATGTATTAAGCAGCGTGCCCTGTTTTGACTCCCTGTCCATCCTGGCTGTGTTCTCAGATTTCTATGCCACATTGTATGACTACTGAGAATCGGCGACCACTGCTGAGATAGCCAGTTATCTAAATGATTTTGCCTTGACCTGGCTCTCACAGGGCCAGAGGGAATATCTCATCCAGCCCTTTACCGCTGAAGAAATCAAAGAGGCCATTCACGGCCTACCTAATGGCAAAGTCCCTGGGATGTATGGTATACAAGGGGAGTTCTATAAAGAATATGCAAACCTGCTATCTACTGTGAATGTTTAAGGAAGTCTACATGGCACAGCAGTTGCCCCACTCTCAGAGAAGCGCTCATCATCAAGTTATTCAAACCTGATAAACCACCCGTGCACTTAAAATCATAACGCCAGCTATCCCTCATCAATGTTGATATCAAAATCTTAGCTAAATTACTAGCAACTAGGCTTCAGCTGCTACTTGCTACCATGGTCCTGCTGGATCATGCAAAGTTTATCCCCACCAGTTCCACTACCCAGAATCGCAGTTCTTTCTTTGCCTTATTACACTATTTAGACCCTTCGATGAAGACCACGATGATCCTGCTAAATGCCTCTAAGGCATTCAATTCCATCGCCTGGACATATATGTTTACTATTCTGTAAAGCATGGGAATCCGCCCTGCTTTTATCACATAGGTACAGCTGCTCTATATGGATCTGGTCACCAGGATGCACTTTAACCCCTTCGCTGCCAGGCCTTTTCCCCCTCCTGTGCCGAGCCTTTTTTTGGCTATTTGGAGCAGTTGGCGCTTAGGCCCTCATAACTTTTTGTTCACATAAGCTACCCACTCCAAATTTGCATCATTTTTTTCCAACATCCTAGGGATTCTAGAGGTACCCAGACTTTGTGGGTTCCCCAGAAGGAGGCCAAGAAATTAACCAAAATACAGTGAAAGTTTCGTTTTTTTTAAATAAATGGGAAAAAGGGGCTGCAGAAGAAGGCTTGTGTTTTTTTCCCTGAAAAGGGCATCAACAAAGGATTTGCTGTGCTAAAATCACCAGCTTCCCAGCTTTCAGGAACAGACAGACTTGAATCAGAAAACCCAATTTTTCAACACAATTTTGGCATTTTACTGGGACATACCCCATTTTTACGATTTTTTGTGCCTTCAGCCTCCCTCCAGTCAGTGACAGAAATGGGCATGAAACCAACACTGGATCCCAGAAACCGCAACATTTTTGAAAAGTAGACAAAATTCTGAATTCAGCAAGGGGTAATTTGTGTAGATCCTACAAGGGTTTCCTACAGAAAATAACAACTGAAAAAGAAAAATATTGAAATTGAGGTGAAAAAAACATCAATTTTTCTCTATGTTTTACTCTGTAACTTTTTCCTGCAATGTCAGATTTTCAAAAGCAATATAGCGATACATCTGCTGGACTCTTCTGGTTGCGGGGATATATAGGGCTTGTAGGTTCATCAAGAACTCTAGGTACACAGAGCCAATAAATGACCTGCACCCTGCAGTGGGTTTTCATTCTATGCCGGGTATACAGCAATTCATTTGCTGAAATATAAAGAGTAAAAAATAGCTATCAAGAAAACCTTTGTATTTCCAAAATGGGCACAAGATAAGGTGTTGAGAAGCAGTGGTTATTTGCACATCTCTGAATTCCGGGGTGCCCATAGTAGCATGTGAATTACAGGGCATTTCTCAAATAGACTTCTTTTTTACCCACTGTCTTACATTTGGAAGGGAAAAATGTAGAGAAAGACAAGGGGCAATAACACCTGTTTTGCTATTATATGTTCCCCCAAGTCTCCCGATAAAAATGATACCTCACTTGTGTGGGTAGGCCTAGCGCCCGCGACAGGATATGCCCCAAAACACAACGTGGACACATCACAGAAAACAGAGCTGTTATTAGCAAAGTGCCTACCTGTAGATTTTGGCCTCTAGCTCAGCCGGCACCTAGGGAAACCTACCAAACCTGTACATTTTTTAAAACTAGAGACCTAGGGGAATCCAAGATGGGGTGACTTCTGGGGCTTTGACCAGGTTATGTTACCCAGAATCCTTTGCAAACCTCAAATTTTGGCTAAAAAAACACATTTTCCTCACATTTCGGTGACAGAAAGTTCTGGAATCTGAGAGGAGCCACAAATTTCCTTCCACCCAGCACTCCGCCAAGTCTCCCGATAAAAATGGTACCTCACTTGTGTGGGTAGGCCTAGCGCCCCCGACAGGATATGCCCCAAAACACAACGTGGACACATCACAGAAAACAGAGCTGTTTTTAGCAAAGTGCCTACCTGTAGATTTTGGCCTCTTGCTCAGCCGGCACCTAGGGAAACCTACCAAACCTGTACATTTTTGAAAACTAGAGACCTAGGGGAATCCAAGATGGGGTGACTTCTGGGGCTTTGACCAGGTTATGTTACCCAGAATCCTTTGCAAACCTCAAAATTTGGCTAAAAAAACACATGTTCCTCACATTTCTGTGGCAGAAAGTTCTGGAATCTGAGAGGAGCCACAAATTTCCTTCCACCCAGCGTTCCCCCAAGTCTCCCGATAAAAATGATACCTCACTTGTGTGGGTAGGCCTAGCTCCTGCGACAGGAAACGCCCCAAAGCGCAATGTGGACACATCCAAATTTTTGAAAGAAAACAGAGGTGTTTTTTGCGAAGTGCCTACCTGTAGATTTTGTCCTCTAGCTCAGCCGGCTCCTAGGTAAAGCTACCAAACCTGTGCATTTCTGAAAACTAGAGACGTAGGGGAATCCAAGATGGGGTGACTTGTGTGGCTCGGACCAGGTTCTGTTACCCAGAATCCTTTGCAAACCTCAAAATTTGGCTAAAAAAACACATGTTCCTCACATTTCTGTGGCAGAAAGTTCTGGAATCTAAGAGGAGCCACAAATTTCCTTCCACCCAGCGTTCCCCCAAGTCTCCTGATAAAAATGATACCTCACTTGTGTGGGTAGGCCTAGCGCCCGCGACAGGAAACGCCCCAAAGCGCAACGTGGACACATCCAAATTTTTGAAAGAAAACAGAGGTGTTTTTTACAAAGTGCCTACCTGTAGATTTTGGCCTCTACCTCAGCCGGCACCTAGGGAAACCTACCAAACCTGTGCATTTCTGAAAACTAGAGACCTAGGGGAATCCAAGATGGGGTGACTTGTGTGGCTCGGACCAGGTTCTGTTACCCAGAATCCTTTGCAAACCTCAAAATGTGGCTAAAAAAACACATGTTCCTCACATTTCTGTGGCAGAAAGTTCTGGAATCTGAGAGTAGCCACAAATGTCCTTCCACCCAGCGTTCCCCCAAGTCTCCCGATAAAAATTATACCTCACTTGTGTGGGTAGGCCTAGCGCCCGTGACAGGAAACGCCCCAAAGCCAAACGTTGACACATCCAAATTTTGGAAAGAAAACAGAGGTGTTTTTTGCAAAGTGCCTACCTGTAGATTTTGGCCTCTAGCTCAGCCAGCACCTAGGGAAACCTACCAAAGCTGTGCATTTCTGAAAACTAGAGACCTAGGGGAATCCAAGATGGGGTGACTTGTGTGGCTCGGACCAGGTTCTGTTACCCAGAATCCTTTGCAAACCTCAAAATGTGGCTAAAAAAACACATGTTCCTCACATTTCTGTGGCAGAAAGTTCTGGAATCTGAGAGGAGCCACAAATTTCCTTCCACCCAGCGTTCCCCCAAGTCTCCCGATAAAAATGATACCTCACTTGTGTGGGTAGGCCTAGCGACCGCGACAGGAAACGCCCCAAAGCGCAACGTGGACACATCCAAATTTTGGAAAGAAAACAGAGGTGTTTTTTGCAAAGTGCCTACCTGTAGATTTTGGCCTCTAGCTCAGCCAGCACCTAGGGAAACCTACCAAAGCTGTGTATTTCTGAAAACTAGAGACCTAGGGGAATCCAAGATGGGGTGACTTGTGTGGCTCGGACCAGGTTCTGTTACCCAGAATCCTTTGCAAACCTCAAAATGTGGCTAAAAAAACACATGTTCCTCACATTTCTGTGGCAGAAAGTTCTGGAATCTGAGAGGAGCCACAAATTTCCTTCCACCCAGCGTTCCCCCAAGTCTCCCGATAAAAATGATACCTCACTTGTGTGGGTAGGCCTAGCGCCCGCGACAGGAAACGCCCCAAAGCGCAACGTGGACACATCCAAATTTTTGAAAGAAAACAGAGGTGTTTTTTGCAAAGTGCCTATCTGTAGCTTTTGGCCTCTAGCTCAGCCGGCACCTAGGGAAACTTACCAAACCTGTGCATTTCTGAAAACTAGAGACCTAGGGGAATCCAAGATGGGGTGACTTGTGTGGCTCGGACCAGGTTCTGTTACCCAGAATCCTTTGCAAACCTCAAAATGTGGCTAAAAAAACACATGTTCCTCACATTTCTGTGGCAGAAAGTTCTGGAATCTGAGAGGAGCCACAAATGTCCTTCCACCCAGCGTTCCCCCAAGTCTCCCGATAAAAATGATACCTCACTTGTGTGGGTAGGCCTAGCGCCCGCGACAGGAAACGCCCCAAAGCGCAACGTGGACACATCCAAATTTTTGAAAGAAAACAGAGGTTTTTTTGCAAAGTGCCTACCTGTAGATTTTGGCCTCTAGCTCAGCCGGCACCTAGGGAAACCTACCAAACCTGTGCATTTCTGAAAACTAGAGACCTAGGGGAATCCAAGATGGGGTGATTTGTGTGGCTCGGACCAGGTTCTGTTACCCAGAATCTTTTGCAAACCTCAAAATTTGGCTAAAAAAAACACATGTTCCTCACATTTCTGTGGCAGAAAGTTCTGGAATCTGAGAGGAGCCACAAATTTCCTTCCACCCAGCGTTCCCCCAAGTCTCCCGATAAAAATGATACCTCACTTGTGTGGGTAGGCCTAGCGCTCGCGACAGGAAATGGCCCAAAACACAAAGTGGACACATCACATTTTTTCATAGAAAACAGTGCCTACCTGTGGATTTTGGCCTCTAGCTCAGCCGGCACCTGGGGAAACCTAGCAAACCAGCGCATTTTTGAAAACTAGAAACCCAGGGGAATCCAAGATGGGGTGATTTGCGGGGCTCTGACCAGGTTATGTTACCCAGAATCCTTTGCAAACATCAAAATTTGGCCAAAAAACACTTTTTCCTCTCATTTCGGTGTCAGAAAGTTCTGGAATCTGAGAGGAGCCACAAATTTCCTTCCACCCAGCGTTCCCCTAAGTCTCTCGATAAAAATGGCACCTCACTTGTGTGGGTAGGCCTAGCGCCCACGAAAGGAAATGGCCCAAAACACAACGTGGACACAACATATTTTTTCACAGAAAACAGAGGTGTTTTTTGCAAAGTGTCTACCTGTGGATTTTGGCCTCTAGCTCAGCCGGCCCTTCTCTAAAAAAACAAAAAAAACACACAAAAAAAATTGCCCTGGCGCCTAGCGGTTTCTGCCCCCCCCGGGGGCAGATCGGCCTAATAATAGGCCCAGGGGGGGCAGAAATGGCCTAAAATAAATTTGCCCCCCAACCCCCCCCCTGGAGCAACCCTTTCCTACGGGGTCGCTCCCCCTGCGTGACATTGGCGCCAAAAAACAAATCCCAGGTGCCTAGTGGTTTCTGCCCCCTTGGGGGCAGATTGACCTAAAATCGACCGGGGCAGAAATGGTCTAAATACAATTTGCCCCCCAGGGGAGCGACCCTTGCCTGATGGGTCACTCCCCATCTCTAAAAAAACAAACAAAAAAAAAAAAACACAAAAAAAAAAAATTGCCCTGGCGCATAGAGGTTTCTGCCCCCCCTGGTGGCAGATCGGCCTAATAATAGGCCGATCTGCCCCCAGGGGGGGCAGAATTGGCCTAAAATAAATTTGTATCCCCAACCCCCACCCCGCCCCCCAGGAGCGACCCTTGCCTACGGGGTCGCTCCCCCTGCGTGACATTGGCGCCAAAAAACAAATCCCCGGTGCCTAGTGGTTTCTGCCCCCTTGGGGGCAGATTGACCTAAAATCGACCAATCTGCCCCCAAGGGGGGCAGAAATGGTCTAAATACAAATTGCCCCCCAGGGGAGCGACCCTTGCCTGATGGGTCGCTCCCCATCTCTAAAAAACCCAAAAAACACAAAAAAAAAAATTGCCCTGGCGCCTAGAGGTTTCTGCCCCCCCCCCCCTGGGGGCAGATCGGCCTAATAATAGGCCCAGGGGGGGCAGAAATGGCCTAAAATAAATTTGCCCCCCAACCCCCCCCCGGAGCAACCCTTGCCTACGGGGTCGCTCCCCCTGCGTGACATTGGCGCCAAAAAACAAATCCCAGGTGCCTAGTGGTTTCTGCCCCCTTGGGGGCAGATTGACCTAAAATCGACCGGGGCAGAAATGGTCTAAATACAATTTGCCCCCCAGGGGAGCGACCCTTGCCTGATGGGTCACTCCCCATCTCTAAAAAAACAAAAACAAAAAAAAAAAACCACACAAAAAAAAAATTGCCCTGGCGCCTAGAGGTTTCTGCCCCCTCGGGGGCAGATCGGCCTAATAATACGCACAGGGGGGGCAGAAATGGCCTAAAATAAATTTGCATCCCCAACCCCCACCCCGCCCCCCAGGAGCGACCCTTGCCTACGGGGTCGCTCCCCCTGCGTGACATTGGCGCCAAAAAACAAATCCCCGGTGCCTAGTGGTTTCTGCCCCCTTGGGGGCAGATTGACCTAAAATCGACCAATCTGCCCCCAAGGGGGGGGAGAAATGGTCTAAATACAAATTGCCCACCAGGGGAGCGACCCTAGCCTGATGGGTCGCTCCCCATCTCTAAAAAAACAAACAAACAAAAAAAAAATTTTTTTTTGCCCTGGTGCCTAGTGGTTTCTGCCCCCCCCGGGGGCAGATCAGCCTAATACCAATAGGCCGATCTGCCCCCAGGGGGGGCAGATATGGCCTAAAACAAATTTGACCCCCCCCCCCCGGAGCGACCCTTGCCTACAAGGTCGCTCCCCTTGCGTGACGGCGCAAAAAAAAGATCCCTGGTGCCTAGTGGTTTCTGCCCCCTTGGGGGCAGATTGACCTAAAATCGGACGATCTACCCCCAAAGAGGGCAGAAATGGCCTAAATACAATTTGCCCCTCCAGGGGAGCGACCCTTGCCTAAGGGGTCGCTCCCCTTGCGTGAAAATCACGCAAAAAAAAAAATCCCTGGTGTCTAATTGTTTCTGCCCCCCTTGGGGGCAGGTTGGCCTCATCAAAATCGGCCAATCTGCCCCCAAGTGGGGCAGAAATGGCCTAAATATAATTTGTCCCCTAGGGGAGCGACCCTTGCCTAAGGGGTCGCTCACCACCTAAAAAAAAAAAGAAAACATAACAAAAAGAAAAAAAAAAAGAAATGATCCCTGGTGCCTAGAGGTTTCTGCCACCCCTGGGGGCAGATCGGCCTAATAATAGGCCGGGGCAGAAAAGGCCTTCCCAAAAATATGCCCCCCTGGGAGCGACCCTTGCCCAAGGGGTCGCTCCCTTTTGACAGTTTCAGGAAAAAGAAAAAAAATCCCTGGTGTCTAGTGGGGTTTCAAAAGCCGGATTGGAAGCAATCCGGGTTTTGAAACCCTGTGAGAGACTTCAAAGGGAAGGAAATACATTTACTTCCCTTTGAAGCCCCTCCGGGCCTCCCCCATATGATTGAAAGAGAAATGCTTTGCATTTCTCTTTCAATCGCGCTGGAAGCTCTGGGAGACCCTGTGACTAATCAGCGCGCTGACGTCACAGGGGGGGTTGGGGGAGTCGGGGTGGGAGGGGAAGGGCTTCCCCTTCCATCCCTGACTTGGGAGGGGTGGGAGGGAACCCCACAGAGGGAGCGCTAGCGCTCCCTCTGGGCTCTGTACACAGGACGTAATGGTTACGTCCTGGGCACAGCAGCACTGTGCCTCAGGACATAACCATTACGTCCTGGGCACAGAACGGGTTAACGGTCTTACCTCAGATCCCATTAAAGTGTACAGGGAATCACAACAGGGATGCCTCCTATCACCGATTCTCTTTGCCCTGGCCTTAGAGCCATTGGCTGTTATGATCCGACCGTGTCATGCCAATGCAGCCCTAATATTCTTAGCTATATCGTGATATGCTGATGACATGGTGCTATATGTCAGTGAGCCTGAGGCCCACCTGGCTTCCTTTATCCATGAGTACATGCCTTTCGAGCGGCTGTCCAGTTTGAGCAATAGCTGGGGAAAATGTTATGTATTACCCCTTACCACAAGCACTAAACAATAGTATACAGAGTGCTCTTTGCAGTGGAGCTTAGATCCTGTTACGCACTTGGTTGTCTGGGTACACATAGATCTGGAACTTGTAATAGGATATAACTATGGAAGGGCGAACTACAAACTTGAGGTTAGGGTATATTGGTGGTCACATCTGCCTCTGTCCCTGGCTGATGGGTAGCAGTGATTTAAATGATGATCCTACTCCATTTCCAGTATTTGTTTGTTAATATACCAGTGCCCTCCATTTGGGCCCTTTTCAAAATGTTGCAATCTATTTTGATATCCCTGCCATGGGCGGGGAAACAGCCGAGGATCACCTGCCACCAGCTTAAACTCCCTTTTGACCAGGGAGGGTTCAATGCCTTGGATGTTTGCCTGCATTTTTTTAAACTCAGAAGCACAACATGCACATTATTGGGTACACTCCACATTTGGCGGTTCGGCATGATCGTGCATATCCTATATCACTTTCCTCCCTGCTCCTGCATTTGTGGCTCAAGGCAGTACTCATATCATTAATTATACCCTGAGAGCTTGGCAAGCACTTGGAAAACGTAGAGGCAAGCAACCACTGTATGCCCGGGCGCTTCCAGTGGCTCATCATCCTGCTCTGTCTGTCACACTGGAACTAAGAGCACTGACCCTTTTGTCCAAGGTGGGTCTTAAGACATTAGGGATGTATTTTTGGATAATCGCTGCATAGTAATCTCAGACCTACAAAGCTGCCGCTCACCTGTTCTGCTTTTCGCCTATATGAGACTGCGGGCATCCCTGCATGAGTATTTCCACAAGCTCCCCCCAGCTTGCAGGTTCTTCAGACCTTGTTTGCTAGGTCCACCCACACGGATCTTCTAAATTTACTAATCTTTATGATGCAGTAAAATGTGATGCAGTAAGGAACACTAGCACATTGCTGGACAAGTAAAACACCATCCTAGATTCACCACTCATTAAGACAGAGTGGTCTTTGTGCTGCACCTTAACTGGGAGGCTCACTGCCAATGGAAATGTAGGGATTATTAATTTCAGATTTCAACAGCAGATGTACTACATGCCGCTCAACTGTTTGGGTTCAGACTTAGGCGTGAGGATAACTGTGAGAGATGTGGCATGCCAAGAGCAGACTTTCTGCATCTCTCATGGGGGTGTGCCAAGATTTATGCGCACTCGGAGCAAGTTATGTCGACACTCACTAATATGACGCTTGAACCTGTACCCTGTGACCCACGCACGCGCCTTTTAGGGTATGTTAAACCATTGCAGCCTGCTAACCGTAAGCTGACCGGTATCGCCTTTTTATTGCCCAAGAGGAGGGTGGCTATTCACTGGGGGAAAAAACATGCCCAACAATGAAACAGTGGTTCTGAGACATTACATAGTATAAAGACAAGCTAGAGACCTGTGTGGAGGAACAACAGAGACTGGCGTCTGAAAGACTTCTGGGCATCCATGACAGTGTACCTTTCGACATTGTCTAAAGATGGGCAGGTGGGGCATGTTTCATGAAGAGATGGTATGCTTTCTGGTTGTCCCTGTTGCACTTGTTTTTCTTTTCTGATCGTAAACCTGTGTTTGTGTATATTGTTATGGCACCTGCTGTGTTGTTCAGATTATGGGCAATTATTTATCTGTTGTGTTTTGTAAGGACTACATTGAAAATGCTTAGTAAAAAGAACTTTAATTATGTAAGATCCTGGGCTTGCATGAGGAGCACGGAGAGGTAGAGTTTTCCCCCCAGACAGATTTGTGGATTTAGATTTTTATAGAACTGGGTGGGGCACACCCTGCAGAAATGAAGGGTCAGGTTCTTCAGTGCACTTCAATATGAGCTCTTTGATTCTGGTCTGGAAGGAGGTCGCAGGTCAAGGGGGCATGGGCACATCTGAAGAATGAAATGGGGCTGATAAGAATTTTACTATTTTAAAATTAGGGGACCTAATTAACAGAGAAAATGTATTGTACTCATGCAGACAATTCTCTTTTTAGCTATTTTTACCCCCCATTAAAGTATATTACGTTTCAAATTACTAAAAGCCCACTCACATTGTAACCCACTGGTTTTATACCTGCATTGACACCTCAGTGCCTACTTACTTCAGTCTGCTCCTCAAAAAAGGCTTTAAATTCAGCAGTCCCTATTCCAGCAAAATGGCACTTTTGAGTACTTTACTTTTGTCTTGAATAAAAAATGTTACTGCTCTAGTTATTCAATAGAACTCTGTGGAGACACTGCAGGTGATTACTAGGGAGTAATATGAGGGAATGCTGCTGGTGCTGGAAGTACAGGTTTCAATCTGCATGTCAAAATGGTTTACTGAAATATATGCAGAAGATATTTGAGAACTCAGAGAAAATGTGTACTCATTTTAGCTTTCCAGAGCACTAACTATAATTTTTATTACAAAAACAAACCCTTCATTTAGTTTATTTTCTACTATACCTTCGAAGGAAATTACTTTCAGTTTTACGACTTTGATGCCACCAAGGTGACATACAGGTGTGCCACAATTTTGACACAAACATATCATGTTATCACGCTAGTTGTTCATTAAAAGCTTCAATTGATCACTAGCAAGATGACTGACAGACTGCTGCCAAAAGTACATGTTTCTGGACTTCACAAGGTTTTACTGCAAAAGATGTGGCAGATATTTGCGAACTCATAGAAAGTGTGCCCATATTTTAGCTACCTATAGGACTAACCATAATTTCTATGACAAAATATATTGCGTCATTGTGTTCCTTTAACTCCTAAATTTGTCTTTCAGCACTGTGAGACCTAAATCTACTCTCCCATAGGATAACATTGGGTTACCATATTAAGGGGGTCATTACAACATTGGCGGTAAAAGGCGCTTACCGCCGTGCAGAAGACCACCAACACACCGGTGTGGCGGAAGCCCGCCACAGCTATTATGACACACATCACGGAATCCGCCGAAATTCAGACACCCACACAACACCGCCACACCAAAGGTCAGCGATAAACATGCGGAAACAAATCCTCCACCTCCACGCCAACAGAAACACGCCCATGCCATTACGACCCACAAATCCACGCGGCGGTCTTTCAACCGCGGTATTCCATTGGCGGTACACACCGCCGCGCTCAAAATACACACACAGCTCCAAAACACCGCCACATTGGACAATTCCAAATACACACATCTGATACACATACAAACAACACTCCCACACATCCAACACAATATAAAACACACACCCACATCACCCACAAACCCCTACGACCCAAAATTAGAGAGAAGGCCATAGAGAGACAGCACAGAATAGAGAACCCCATCACACAGAGGCACACTACCCCATCACCCACACAACATCCACGCACAAAACACCACATACCACTACACTCACCACACTCATCAACACATACACCACCCCACACCTCACCCACACCACCCTATGTCACGCCAAAGACACCCCCGCTTCTCTGAGGAGGAGCTCAGGGTCATGGTGGAGGGAATCCTCTGGGTAGAGCCACAGCTATTTGGCTCACAGGTACAGCACACATCCATAGCCAGGAAGATGGAGCTATGGCAAAGAATAGTGGACAGGGTCAACCCTGTGGGACAGCACCCAAGAAATAGGGAGGACATCAGGAAGAGGTGGAACGACCTACGGGGGAAGGTGCGTTCCACGGTATCCAGGCACCACATCGCGGTACAGCGGACTGGCGGCGGACCCCCACCTCCTCCCCCACAACTAACAACATGGGAGGAGCAAGTCTTGTCCATCTTGCATCCTGAGGGCCTCGCAGGAGTCGTTGGAGGAACGGACACTGGTAAGTCAAATCTTAACTATCATATCCCCCACCTTACCTGCATGCTATCACACACCCCCACCCTCACACCCTCCCCTATCACCCTAACTCCTCACTAATGTACACATAACACCAACCACCCATCCCAACCCCAAGACCTGCATGACACAACTAAGCATGGATACCCATCACTAAAGCATGCCCACTGCACATACCCAGAACACCCCCCAACCATCAGCACACAAGCCCCCACACAGGAATGCCTGCAATGGTGTACACGCACACCCAACCATTGCACACCATGAAACACACACATGCAATAATCATGTACTTATACCCCCGCAGGAACCCGAAGGAACGTCACCACACCAGAGGGTCCAGACAACACCACTCCGCCCCCAGAAGAGGCCCACCGTGACGACAGCAGCTCTGCCCTACTGGATCTTGATGACCAGCCCGGACCATCGTGGGCCTCAGGACAGTCGGTTCCCCTTGCCCAGCCACAACCCAACACCAAGCTTCTGGTAACACCAGCACAGCACCCACCCAGCGGGCCCATACCTCCCTACCCAGGACAGGTCAATCAGCGGTGTGTCCACCACTACAGGGCACCCAGGGTAACCCACCACCCCAACAACAACAGGGACCTGGGGGCAGTGGTAGTGGGCACACGGTCCAGGGGATGGAGGCACAGGAACATAGGGGAACTGGGAAGGCTGCTGTTCGACAGAGGGAGGACAGGCCAAGGGAACCTACTCTCAACGAGGCCCTCTCATCCATAATGGGAGCATACCACCACTCCCAGGAGACGATGGCAACGGTCCTGGACAAGTTGCAGGAGACCCTGCGTCTGCAGGGGGAGCAGTATTTGGGGTTCAGGGAGGAGCTCAAGACCATCGGCTCCGACCTGGGCACCATTGTAGGGGTGCTGACGGACATTCAAAAGACCATGAGGGACACCGTGGCACTCCAAGGGGCCCCTGACACTAGCTAGGACGATGAAATGCCCACCACCTCCGCCGGCGCTAGTGGACAGGACGCCCCGCCACAGGACCAACACACCAGCACCCCACCCCCTGCAGACGGACAACCACCACGAAAGCGGTCCCTGAGATCCAGGAACAGGACAGAGCAAGATGGCAAGACCCCCGCCAGGAAATAAGACTACCCTGATTTCCCCCCACTGTCCCGCTTTGTTACCCTGTCCAGATTGGAACTGCCCCAGCTCCACTTCCAATGGCCAGATGTGCAATGTACCTGTGAGACTAATAGACTGGACTCTGCCATGGACATTCTTCCACCATAACCCATCCCCATTTCACAACCCCCCTTCATTTTTATGCACTTAAATAAACACCCTTGAAACACTAATAAAACTGGAGTCAGTCTATGATTTTGAACTTTGTTTTGTCAATTACAGTGTCAAAAAGGGTTACCCATTGGAAGGCCAACATACCAATGTCACACATCACAAGCCTTTCAAGTGTGCAAGCTGTTGACATGTAGGTTACCACATTTGTGAAACTGAAATGGAAGGGGAAAACTCAGTTAACAAATAGTGAGTGAAATGTAGGTACAGGATAGAGGTAGACGTGTGAAAGTTAATGTTATGTTAAACCTGAAAATGTACTCACCTGTGTCTCACTGGAAATAGTGCTGTATGACTGACTGCCTGTTGTCGTTTTCTTCTTCCTCAGCTTCATCCTCATCACTGTCCACAGGCTCCACAGGCTCCACAGCTGCTACAACACCGTCATCTGGATCATCCTCCTGCAGAAAAGGCACCTGGCGTCGCAATGCCAAATTATGGAGCATGGAGCAGGCGATGATGATGTCGCACACCTTCTTCGGTGAGTAGAATAGGGACCCACCTGTCATATGGAGGCACCTGAACCTGGCCTTCAGGAGGCCGAAGGTGCGTTCGATCACCCTCCTAGTACGCCCATGGGCATAATTGTACCGTTCCTCTGCCCTGGTCCTGGGATTCCTCACTGGGGTCAATAGCCAGGAAAGGTTGGGGTAACCAGAGTCCCCCAATAGCCATACACGGTGCCTCTGGAGTTGACCCATCATATCAGGGATGCTGCTATTCCGCAGGATGTAGGCATCATGCAATGAGCCAGGGAGCATAGCATTTACCTGCGAGATGTACTGGTCTGCCAAACAGACCATCTGGACATTCATCGAATGATAACTCTTCCTGTTCCTGTACACCTGTTCACTCCTGCGGGGGGGGACCAGAGCTACATGGGTCCCATCAATGGCACCTATGACGTTGGGGATATGTCCAAGGGCATAGAAGTCACCTTTAACTGTAGGCAAATCCTCCACCTCAGGGAAAATGATGTATCTCCTTACGTGTTTCAGCAGGGCAGACAACACTCTGGACAAAACGTTTCAAAATACAGGCTGGGACATCCCTGATGCCATGGCCACAGTAGTCTGAAATGACCCACTTGCAAGGAAATGGAGCACTGACAGCACCTGAACGTCAGGGGGGATTCCAGTCAGATGGCAGATTGGTGACATCAGGTCTGGCTCCAACTGGGTACATAGTTCCTGGATTGTGGCATGGTCAAACCGGTAGGTCACGATCAAATGTCTCTCTTCCATTGTCAACAGGTCCACCAGCGGTCGGTACACCGGCGGAATCCGCCATCTTCACATATGTCCCAACTGACGGTGCCTAAGAAGGACAACAGCGAAGAAACAGTCACCATTCCTCCAGGTATGTACCCACAGTCACACACAAGACTACAAGCGACAATTAACCCTTCCGGGATATGTTTTGAGTGTGGGCCTCAGTATGTGTGACGCAGTAGTAAATGAAGCCATGTGGGCCCCTGAAATGACGGCTGCCTGACTTCTAAACTGGGACAATGGAATTGTGGGGTAACTGCGCTGGCGTTGGACACCGTCGCGGTAGGCGGTCGTAGAGCGCGGCGCAATGCTGCATTGGTTAACATTGGACCCTATGGGTCCCAGGAAGCAATGAACAGGTGCGCCGGCAGTGATGATGCGCCCCGCCGCGGACGTCACCGCCGCGGACGTCACCGCCATTTTCTATCTCTTCAATCACTAGATACCTGACCTTCGACAGGAGAGGACCTACACTGCTAGTGCTGCTGTGACCTCGGTCTGGAAGCGACGATGGCTGCTGCGTCTGGGGAAAGGGCCCCTGCCTTCACTGCACAGGAGTTGGAGAAACTTGTGGATGGCGTCCTCCCCAGTACATGCTACTCTACGGTCCTCCAGACCAACAGGTCAGTACACAGGGAGCACGTTGGATGGGCAAGGCCTGGGTGGACATGGCTGCGTGGGAGAGGGAAGGGGGCAGAGTTCTAAGAACAGAAATGCATGGGGATGAATGGGCCACATGGCCAGAGTTGGGAGGGGGCCACTCACATTGATGGTGCAGTAGGTAATGACTGTTCCTCTTTCCTTGTGCATGTCATGTAGGTCAGCGCCCACCAGAAGAGGGACATTTGGTGTGCCATCGCCAAGGAAGTCCGGACCATGGGGGCCCACCAGAGACGGGGCACCCACTGCCGTAAGAGATGGGAGGACATTCGCAGCTGCAGCAAGAAGACGGCGGAGGCTCAGCTGGGGATGGCCTCCCAACGTGGGAGGGGTGCCCGTCGCACCATGACCCCCCTGATGTTCCGGATCCCGGCGGTGGCCTACCCGGAGTTGGATGGGCGCTTAAGGACATCACAGCAGACACAAGGGGGTGAGTACAACCTCATTCTGTGGACTTTGCGTGCAGTGGAGGTGTCTGGGTGGGGGAGGTGGGCTGTGGGTGTCCCTAGGCTAGGGCGAGTTAGGTAGGCAAGGTCCCTCCGTAATGTAGGCCATGTGGGACTCTACCCCAGCTCAGAACAGTGGCAAGTTGATGTATAGTTGCCCCTTTGCCTTCCATGTGCGCAGATTTCTACCATTGCCATGTAGGCCATATCCCAGAAATTGCATGTGCAGAGGGCAGGAGCACGGCGTAATGCATGGGGCTGCTGCGTTTGTCTTGTCCGCCAACGGTAGCGGTATGCCATGAACTAAAACTCTCTTTCTTCTGTCTCCCCCCCTTTTCCTGCTCTCCCTGTCCTTTTGTACATCAGCATCATCAGGCGGAGGTACAGTGGCACCGGAGCACGAGGGAGCTGCATCCCACATGGCCATGGAGGGCCACACCACAGACTCTGAATGCACCAGTGGGACGGAGGGCGAGGGGAGTTTCACGTCGGCCACAGGATCACCAACCAGCGACACTGACTCTTCCGCCGATGTGAGCTCCCCTGTGGTGGCGGCACCATCTGTGCGCCCCACTTCTACAGGTACAGTCGCCACCTCCCTTACCAGCCCCGCCCTCCCAGCAGCCCCTCAGCGTTCGCCCCGTGCCCGCTCACCCAGGAGGGTGGGCATCACCTTCGCCCCAGGCACCTGAGGCCCTGCCCCAGTCACCCCTGCTGCCCTCAATGAGGAGGCCATTGACCTCCTCAGGTCACTCACTGTTGGGCAGTCTACCATTGTGAATGCCATCCAGGGTGTAGAATGAGAGTTGCAACACGGTAATGCATTCCTGAAGGGCATTCATTCTGGTCAGGCTGTCCTTCTGCGAATCCTGCATTCTCTGGCCTCAGCACTGATGGCAGCCATTGTCCCTGTGTCCAGCCTCCCCCCTCCAACTTCCTCCACCCATACCCAATCCCCTGTACCCCAGCCCATCCCAAGCACACCTACAGACCAGCATGCACACAAGTCAACACCCAAAAGTAGCTCAAGCAAACATAGGCACCACACACACCACAGGCACTCACACAAGCATCACACCCATACAGACACAGCAACATCCACTGTCTCCACTGTGTCCCCCTCCTCCTCTTCTCCCTCCTCCCTCCCAGTGTTGTCTACACACACAACTGCATGCACCACATCTACAGGCACTAGGACTCGCACCTGGACACCCAGCACCACAAGCCGCTCACCTGCACTCACCACCTCCACTACCATTTACACGTCCCATGTGTCCCCTCCCAGTGTGTCTGTGACGCCCCCTCCCAAAGTACACAAATGCCGCCAATCACTCACCCAACATCCATCCACCTCATGGCAGCCTCCAGTACCTGCACCTGCACCCAAAACACCTAAAGTGACACCTCCTACAACCACCTCCTCTTCCTCCACTCCCAGACCCCCTCCAGCTACCCATCCCAGTGTCCGTCAGAAACTGTCCCTATGTCAAATTGACCTTTTTGCCCCCACCCCCTCTCCAATTCATCAGTCCTGTCGTCGCGCCTCAGCCAAAAAGCCTCCAGTACCATTGGTGCGTGTTCCAGGTTTTTGGAGTGCACCGTCCACCAGGGCAGGCAGTAGGACCCGGAGCCAAGGCACTGTCAGCCCACCCCCTGTAAAGGCTCTGAAATTGGAGAGTGGACGACGGGACCGTGTCAAGACTTCTGGTGGGACTACAACTGAAATGGGATCGAAGGCGATTGGTGAGTCAGCTGTAACTCCAAAGAAGGTGGGGAAGGTCCCGAGGAAGTCTCCCCAGCCTGTTGTGATTGTCACGGCGGAGAAGTGCGCCATAATTTCCGGCGGTCCAGACACAACCGCCAGCACCGTTGTTACTGGTCAGGAGACCACCGCCAGAGTCACAGCCCAGGAGGGCCCAAGTATCGTTACTGGTCAGGAGACCACCGCCAGAGTCACAGCCCAGGAGGGCCCAAGTATCGTTACTGGTCAGGAGACCACCGCCAGAGTCACAGCCCAGGAGGGCCCAAGTATCGTTACTGGTCAGGAGACCACCGCCAGAGTCACAGCCCAGGAGGGCACGAGTATCGTTACTGGTCAGGAGACCACCGCTGGAGTCACAGCCCAGGAGGGACCAGGATCCCACAGCCCCGCTGGGCAATGATGGAACGTCAAGCCACACACCAATGTCCAGTGTGGAGTTCGTCATGCCACACACCAATGTCCAGTGTGGAGTTCGTCATGCCACACACCAATGTCCAGTGTGGAGTTCGTCATGCCACACACCAATGTCCAGTATGGAGATCGTCATGCCACACACCAATGTCAGCATCCGAACCGCCATGTCAGAGCACTGCTGAACAGTCCATAGACCAGCATGGCTAAGCACCGCTGAACAGGGCAAAGCCCGCCATGGTGAAGACCGCTGAACAAAGCAAAGACTGCCATGGTGAAGACCGCTGAACAGGGCAAAGACCGCCATAGTGAAGCCCGCTGAACAAGGCAAAGACTGCCATGGTGAAGACCGCTGAACAAGGCAAACACCGTGTGGGTATGAATAGGCCGCCACATCAGGCATCCTTATCCCATGTGCAGCTGGGACAGTGACAGGACAGGGACTTTCACGGGGAGACTCATCCAGTCTGGGCACCAGTCCCACCCAGTACCAGTAGAGAACTGCATCTACTTGCGAAAATGTGGCTGTGCATTCCCCAGGATGGTCCAGTGGGCAACCCACCCACTGTAAAGACTTGTGAGACTGTGGCTTTGCACTCCCCAGGATGGCACAGTGGGCAAACCACCCACTGTAAAGACTTGTGAGACTGTGGCTTTGCATTCCCCAGGATGGCACAGTGAGCAAACCACCCACTGTAGAGGCTTGTGAGACTGTGGCTTTGCACTCCCCAGGATGGCACAGTGGGCAACCCACCCATTGTAGAGACTTGTGAGACTGTGGCTTTGCACTCCCTAGGATGGCACAGTGGGCAAACCACCCACTGTAAAGACTTGGGAGACTGTGGCTTTGCACTCCCCAGGATGGCACAGTGGGCAAACCACCCATTGTAGAGACTTGTGAGACTGTGGCTTTGCACTCCCCAGGATGGCACAGTCGGCAACCCACCCACTGTAAAGACTTGTGAGACTGTGGCTTTGCACTCCCCAGGATGGCACAGTGGGCATGGAGCCCCGTCGTGGATCTGGCTTCGCATTCATGTGGCTGAGGTGCCCCCCCTTCCCTTCCCCCTGAGGTGCCTGTAGTGTTTCTATCTGATGCCCCGGCAGTGTTCTCTCCGATTTTGGTCAGGTATCTATTGTGGGCCTTGCCCATGCATTTTTGGACTGTTGGTGCACGGACATTGTTGTGTACATATCTGCACTACTTCTTGTATTGTATATATAATTATGACAGATTTCGAGATATATATCAGTATATTTTTGTATGACATGTATATTGGCACATTACAATGTTTGACCGCAATTCGCTTTGTCTTTGCATTCTTCCGGGGGGATTGTGGGTTGTTCATGTGATATTTTTGACCGCATTGGTGTGTATGTTGTAATATGCGAGGGTGGGGGTGGGGGTGTTTGTTGGGTGTCCCCCTAACATTTGCCTCCCCCGTGTCGTAGATGCAGTACTCACCGGTATCTTCTGCGCCTACGTCGCTGTTGGTCGTAGAGGAGCAGAAAGACAAGGGCAGGTAGGATTTGGAGTTCCGGCTCCATGGAGTCGTCGTTCCTCGTGGAGTGTGTTCAGGTGAGCGTTTTCCCATAGCAAAAGCTGTTTCCGCCGTGTTTTTATCCACGGAGAATCCGCCCCGGAAAAGGTGGCGGATTGGTGTGTTGTGATACTATGGGCGGTACATTGTCTCCCGCCTGTCTGTTGGCGGTGACCGCCGCACTGTTTGTCTGTACCGCCGTGGCAGGCGGTGTGTTAAAGTGGCTGTCTTTGTTGGCGGGTCCGCCAGGGTCACAATTCCCTTTTTTTGTCCGCCGGCCTGTTTGCAGTGTTTCCGCAGCTTTAACACCGTCCGCCAGGGTTGTAATGACCACCTAAGTGCTAATATTTGATTGGGAGCAGGTACAAATGTTATATTCTGTCTCAAAAGGATTGAAATGTAAAAGCCTCTTTAATGGTAAAGTCAGAAGTTAAGTCACACTTCTGAAAAAGTTGGCATTTTCTTGTCCTAACCATTTGGTGCTGCAGCGTGTGTCCTGGGTCACATGATAGGGTATAGTTGGCCTTTATGAATTCCTCCTAGACAGTGAGACAACGGGGAATTAAGTGTTGGCAGGAAGGGAGGGGCCCAGCTGTTCCCTGCCCCACTTACATTTTAAAGGCCTGCCTCCTATGCATCCACAAAGAAAGTGACACTAGTCTTTTGTCACCGTAGACCTCTTGGAGCCTGGGCAGAGGAAGGGGAAATCTCCAGAGCCAAATGTAGAAAGGGCTAGAAGTTTCTCCCACTTCAAAGGCTGGCAATATGTATAAATATTGGACACTCAGACCAACTCTTGAGTTCACTCCTGGACCTAAGGAGGATCCCCAAAAGACTGCCTTGTAACTCAGAGGACTTCCCTGCTGCATGAAGCCAGTTTTGTTCCACAGAGGGCTATGTTCCTGCTAACAGAGGACTGCCCTGCTGCTTGAAGCTTACCTTGTACCCTCAGAGAACTGCCCGACTGATTGAGACCTGCTTTGCTGTTTGATCCCTGGACTACCAGATTGAATCCAAGGTCTAGTTGTTTGGCCTCCTGTTCTGAGCTACAGGGACACAAGAAGCTTTAACAGCCTTGAATCTACACCTGGACCCTGCCTGAAGTGAGTCCTAACCTCCAAGTGGTGCCCAACCAGTCATAGACCATTGGAAATGGTGCTATGGGTGGCCAAAACTGAAGACTGAAACCTGGGACGTAGACATTTTTCCACAAAAAAGTGTCCTGAGATCCTACAGGCAAATTGGACCTACCTGCTCATCGATCCACCCAAGGTGCATCACTGGTCAACCTGACTTTGAAGTAGCTCTCAATATGTTCTTCTCTACAGCAGCAAAACCTGTTCAGCGTCATCTATTAGAAAGGGTATTAGGACTCTTGGAGCCCTCATCCACCACAAACCGCAGCTTTGTCCCACTGGAGATTTTCGACTTCCAAAAAAGTGACAAATTCTGAATGTAGGAATCTTTACTGTGACTTCACCCAGTGGGTCCCCGATGATGACACCTCCTCCTCAAATACCATTGGCTTCCTTGCCCCGCTGGAATGTACCTTCTCAGGAACTTTTCTTCAATGTTTCTTCTAAGTCCAAAGGGAGATCGGGCCCAGTATCCCTCGTCTTTTCGAACCCCACTCCTTCCACAGTTGGCCATAACTTGTTTCTTTGCCCCGGTCTTGGGTGACAAGTTTTCCACACTTGGTGCTTTGATGTTTTAGGTGCTATTTTTCACTATAAACTTTAGAACTTAATAAAGCTGGTTCTTCTAATTGGATTTAATTCATATTGGTGTCATTTTTTTAATTGAATGTTTGTCTAGTTTTCTAAATTGGTGTGGGATTTTGTTTACCTGCATCATAAATACTTAACACACTGCCTCTAAGTTAAGCCTGACTGCTTTTTGCCAAGCTATCAGAAGGTTAAGCTCAAGTTAATTTTGAGTCTTTTGTGGTTCATGCTGACAAGGATTGTGGTTGTTGCTTGAGAAGGATCTTCACCTCACTCAATCAAACATCCAATTTTCTACAAAGTGCCTATGCAAAGTTACCTTTAATATTTTAATGGCAGTAGAAGAAGTGTTATTTATGTGTTCTTAAATATTGTGGTATGAGTCGTATAGGTTTTTAAAAAAGCTTATAACTGACTTTAAATTCAAACAATAAACATGCTTTCAGGTAAAACATTGGTATGAGACTAGGAGGTTAGCAGGGCGATAGGTAATGGCCTTCCATCCAAAACAATGTAGCAATAATATACTTAATAAAGAATAATCACCTCCCACCAAGTTTTTTGTTTCTTAGTTCATTTGTATTTTTGGTGTTGTTCCAAGGAAAACCAGATTGCACTACTCCCAGTCTCCATTGTGCAGCACATTAGGATCCCAAAACCAGAGAGCACACCACATAACTTTGTGTGCTTTTTCATTTTGTCACACACTGATGAGTGCAATAGAGTTAGAGCAATCAATGAAGACCCATTGCTTCATCTATCTCACATGGTTTGTCCATTTAGACTTAGGGTCTCATTTATTTATTGGCAGATAAAGTTCATTCCATCAGGGCGATGGAGTAAATTACTTTGTTGCCCTGATGGAGTCCCCCCCGCCAAATGCAGAAATCCATAAGCAGTATTTTATTTTTGAAAATAAAAAAAATGTCCCCCTACCCGAGGGGGTATCAGACTATTTTCATTGTTTCTTACAGTCAGGGTTTTTCTGGCTCTCAAGGGCAGTAGAAAGTGACCTGTATGTCCACCACCCATCTAAATTAGGTGGACAGACATAGGGGCCAAACTCTGAAGGCTCCGACTACATAGTTCCATCAGAGGAATATAACCATGGCCGAGACAGAGTATTTTCCACCATAGATACACCAATGGTCTGCCCACATTAAAATTGGGTGGGCGGACCATTATGTTGGCAGTAAGGATACTCCATCAGCGTTGCTTAGGAGTATCTTTACCTCCATCATATAAAGCAGCCCCTTAGTCACGAACTTGTTCAATCTTTTTTCTATTTCTCCTTTTATCTCCATACACCTAAATACTTATTCTATGTTTTCTAGTCTGGTGGCTGCTGGGTCCTATAATTATAACATTTTAACATTAGCAGCCAGTTACTATCTGAATTCATAATTACAGTCATGCATCCAGACATATCAGCCTAAGTTTCCTATTAAAGGATAGATACAGCATAACAGAAATAATAACATTAACATGAGATCACATAGGCTGCAACCTAACTTGAGCAGACGTAAGGTTCCATATGTTAGGCAGTGAGTAAGTTCCCAAGGTTCTTCTGACTTCCTGTGTCACAAGATAAAACGTAATTCTTCGAAGAGTTTAATACACAGAGTTACAAAATGGGCATTCGTGATCTACATGAGGATATTATGAACGAGTAAAACTTCAGGGGATCCCTCGTAGCATGACTGGGGTGACCTAACAACACAACCATATGTACCTTGATCTCACATAAATGACAGTGTCTATCCCTGAGCTACAGATGCTTGCAGAACCAACCATTCCTCAAAGAAATTAATGTATCTTGGTATCTTAGCTGGTGCCACCTACTCAACCCAAGGGAGCAATAAATTAACTAATATCTGAATTTTATCAAACTAACACTAAAGTTCAAGGGTTTTAGAGTGGGATTTGGACTTAACCATGCACAGTCACATGCTGAGGCTGCTGTGAGATGGAGGCCATCCTATTAAACCTTTCAAGCTATACTGCTATAAATTCACCAAGTCCATGCATCACTGAATTTGTCTGCAACCTGGAAGCTCCCAAGCACAAATAGTTTCCTTTGGATACCATACATCCCTTCTGGGGAGCATTTTAAATATCTATTTTAGGTGAAAGATTCACTGTTAATAAACCAATACCTTCACGATCTTGGCAACCAAAAAACTAAGCTTAGTCTTGGCTCACAGACATATGTGCATACCTGCACTACCGGCTACTGTGACTTTGCTTCTCAGGTGAAATGAGAATCATATTTGAAGTGTTGGTGTCATTTCGAAAGATGCAGTATTGTATATCTTTATACTGATCTCAGTCCATAACTGAGCACAGTACTTCAGAGACCTTCAGGAGCCATTTTTTTTTAGAAAAGTTTTCAAAATACAAGCCAATGCCAGAGAGTCAAGGAGTGAGTTCTGCTGCTGGACTCCTGCTCTGGATTAGTTATCCACTCTTCCTTTCCTGGGACAACAAATCAACCTCATGAAACTTAACATATTAATTGTTGTTTTATTCTCTTGTACATTTTAAAACAACAATTTCAAATGATAGCTGAGTGATTGTGTTCAGCGAAGCATATGAAAGTGAGTTCTTACAAGAAGCTCATTATAAGAAAAAACACTTCATCATATGTCAAATCATGTGTACACGTCCAATTGTTGGGGCTTTGGGGCATATTGGCTGATGGACTACTTAATAGTACCAGTTTTAGATTAAACCCTGTTGCCCTTCAGAAAAGTACCCAATATGTGACCAAAGTAATGTGCATTGTGTTTATCAGTATTACAACTACTGTGCCTTTTGAGCATTACTGATACACTCAGTTAAAGGCATTTTTCAAGGATGTGAGTGGACAGGATGAAGCATCATTGGGTACAAAATCCCCCTCCAAATTTATGGGAAATCTGTTCAGTACCAAAGCTCCTTCAGATCCCCCATGCACACATTTTAACCCAGAAAGCAGGAAGAGGGGTTTGGATAAAGACTCCATATATGGGTCTTGTTAGAAACTGGGTTTCTAGTTGGCAGAGGTATGCACCCTGTCCAAGCAGGGACCACAATCCTAGTCGGATTAAGTGAAACCAGTGGGATGGTATCAGCAAACAGATAGGTTTGTGAAACTTGCAAAATGTCTATGGGAAGATTCAAATACACTATTGGAAATATTTGTACAAGGAGCGAACCCCTTTGAGATTCGTGTATAGGCGCTCGCTCCATCTCCAGAAGTAATGAAGTATTATTACAAAGTGATTGAATTTTTGAAGGCAATAATTTCTCCCAAAAACATTGATTGGCAGAGAATAGACAGGACAGCTCAAGAGGGAAAAGAGTATTATGAGAGACTGTTACAGGCATTCAAACATTACAGTGGCACAGAAACTATTGAGCCAATAGATATGATTCATTTTGTGTTCAGATTTGTTGAAGGATTGAGGCCTGAAATTAGTCAAATGATAATGAGTCTTTTGATTTGCTGGCAAGCAAAGCTGACTGATGAAGTATTGCAATATGCTAAGTACTGTAGTGACGAGATTGAATTGAAGCAGAGAAAGTTGAAGGAGAAGGCAATGGTGATGCAGATTAAAGCGTCACAAAAAGGCATGCAGGGAATTTTTCCTCAACAGCAGCAGGGAACCACATTGTTTCAGAATCAGGCAAAAGATAGCGGTCATGGTGGAAATATGAATGTGAATCACGGACCAGACCTGTGTACAGTGGTTACTCAGAGTGATGTACAAGGAATGAAAAGGTTGTCCTTGCCACGCTTGTGGCAGCCTCGGGCATTGGAAACAGGAGTGTCCGATGTTAGGACAGGAAGGTGTTGTTACACAGGAGAATGAAACCAATCCTTTTCCAAATATGAAAGGACCGAGAATTAGAGGTAAAAAATATAATTTCCAAAACAATGCAAATCAAATGCTAAATATTCAGGACATGCAGCAGATGAAAATGCCCCGCTTGCAAGTGCCACAGTTACAGCAAATGCAGCCCCAAATTCAAATGGTACCTAGATAACAAATTTAATTACCTCAGGCTCCGATGGACCAGCAGCGAATGATGCTTACTCAGCAGGGCACAGGTCAAAGGTTTAATAACAGTAATAACACAATACACCAATATCCTTTACACAGTGAAGATTGATCAAATAATGAATGGGTGAGCAAGAGTTCAGATGAAGAGGATTGTGTACTAGCAGCTTCTTTAGAAGTAGAGCAAAAGGGTCCATACATAAAGGGAAAAGTGATGGGTCACAAGGTCTCATTCCTAGTTGACACAGGTGCTACACGCTCTACTGTGAGAGCTGCAGAAGTTCCTAACTTACCTCTTTCAGGGAAGACAGTGCAGACTGTAGGAGTTGCAAACCAATATTTGACAAACCTGATTATAGAAGTTTCAGTTAAAATTGGAAATTTGAAAGGCCTGCATAAATTTGTGGTTTGTGATATGAGTCTGGTATGCCTACTGGGAAGGGACTTGTTATGCAAAACAAGGTGTTAAATTACCTGTTCAAATGATGGGATTGCCATACAGACAAATAGTGATGATTAGAATAATCAGCCTGAGATCACTGAAAATAATTCAGTAAATGAGGAATGCCCATTGATCAGTTTCTTTCTGGTCTTTACAATACAAGACCTTCCTTCTGATTTCCATGGAACAGTAAATATGAATGTTTGGTATTTTTCAAGAAAAGACATTGGTCTGATGAAAGGAGTTGAGCCAGTTAAAGACTTAGTCAAGCCAAATGCAGTTTATCCCCAGATTCCCCAATACCACATGACCCAAGACGCAATCAAGGTGATTGCACATATAATTGCTGAATTTGTAAAACAAGGTGTTCTAAAAGAAGTACTCAGCAGCCCATATAACTCACTGATATTGGGATTAAGAAAACCCAGTGAGAAATTTCAAATTGTTCAGGATTTGAGGTAAATCAATGACATTGTGATCAAATGTTGTCCAATAGCTCCAAATCCAGAAGTAATTTTATTTCAGATCCCATGCGATGTTGAATGGTTCACTATAGTGGACCTATCACAGGCATTCTTTTATGTGCCTCTTCATGATGACAGCCAATTTATTTTCTGTTTTAAAATTCTGAATCGTGTATATTGTTGGTGCAGAATTCCTCAAGGTTTTTCAGTCTCCCTCAATTTTCAATCAGATAATGAAAAAGAATCTGGAAGCATTCGAATTGCCTTTTCTATCTACATTAGTCCAACACATTGATGACTTATTGATTGCTTCAAAGACAAAAGAACCTTGTAGGCATGATACTATTGCATCGCTAAATCATTTGGCCAAAAATGGACATAAAGTGTCCCCAGCAAAATTACAATACTGTCAGAAAGAAGTGAAATACTTAGGGCATTTGATTGAAAAGGGAGTAAGGAAAATCTCCAGAGAGAGAGTCACAGCCATACTGTAGATGAATCCCCCAGCTACTCAGAAAGATGTCAGGATGTTTCTGGTAAGGGTGAATTATTATCGCCAGTGGATTCCCATTTTCTCAATTATTTCAAAGATACTGCAGAAGCTGACTCACAGAGATGTTACCAATCCTCTAGAATTGGACCAGGCATGTGTGAAAGCATTTACTGAGTTTAAAGAAAGTCTGTGCAAAGCTTCGGCTTTGGGGATGCCAACCATTCATGTTGTTTTGTCAAGAGCGTAATGGTTGTTCAGTTGCAGTGTTGACCCAAGTACATGGTGGTATAAACCGCCCAGTAGCATATTTTTCAGCTACTTTGGACCCTGTTGCAGCAGCTTTAGCTGGCTGTTTGCGAACTGTGGCAGCAGTTGGATCGAGCCTCACTCAGAGTGAGAGCATTGTGATGAGACATCCCTTAACTGTCTTGTTATCTCACTCCATTGAAGTTTGGCTTATTTGAACAAAGACGCAACACCTTACAAATGCCAGATTGGCCCGATACAAACCTATAATTTTGGGTTCACCAAGTGTTACTTTGAAAAGGTGTATAGTGCTTAACCCAGCAACTTTGCTTCCTAAAGAAAATGTTGAAATTGATAAACTGAAAGAAGTTGAACGTGACTGCCTGGAGGTGATAGAATTGTGCACTAAACCTAGATTTGATATTCAGGGTATCCAGTTGGAAGGAAATGACAAAAGTATTTCTGTTGATGGTTCCTGCTTAAGAGACAACACAGGAATGCTAAAAGCAGGATATGCAGTGTGCACAATATCTGGAATACAGAAAGCTTTCTGGCTCTGAGGAGTCTGTTCTGCTCAAATGGCTGAATAGGTAGCTCTTACGAGAGCATGCCATGTTTCTGCACAACTTAAAGTTACTAGCTATACAGACAGTCAGTGTGGATTTGGAATAGTGCACAACTTTGGCCAGTTATGATCACAGAGAGGTTTCATGACCTCTTATGGCCCACCAGTAAGAAATGGTGAAAGAATTAATGATTTGTTGCAAGATTTACAGATGCCTGAAAAGATTGCTGTGTTGAAATGCAGTGCACATCAGAAATTGCACGATTTTGTGTCAATGGGAAACAGATATGCAGATCAAGTCGCAGGAATTTGTGCACTGAATTGTATATCTTTCAAAGACAAATGGAAATTGTTACCTGAAGAAGAAATCCGTAACTATACCTTGTCTGTGATTGACACTTGGCAAGAGCTGGAGGCTCTCCAAGAAGCTGTTGACAGGGAGGAAAGAAAAGCATGGCTTAAAATGAAATGTGTTTAAAGAGAAGATGATGTGTGGGTATCTGGGAAGGGATAAGTGGGTCTTCCAAACTGCTTGTTGACACAAATGGCTAGATACTATCATGGTCAGCACATGTTGGGAGAGATGCCATGATTCACACATTTAAACAAGTGCGGTTTAATCAACAATTTAGATAGGTTGTCAAAGCAATTTGCCACCGCTGTTTTACCTACCAACAAATGAATGTAGAAAAGAGAACAGTTGTCAGCATGAGCCATATTGGATGAGGGGGAGGTCAATTTAGCAGGATGCAGATGGATTTCTTTGAAATGCATGTGTGCGGAGGATTGATATACCTGTTGGTGATTGTTTGCATTTTTAATAATTTAATTGAAGCATAACCCATACTTAGAAGTGTCAGCCTTTCTTTAGCCAAGCTATTGCTTAGGGAATTAATTCCAAGATTTGGTTTCCCGGTCTCTTTAGAATCAGAAAGAGGAAGTCACTTCAACAATGGGGTGACTAAATTACTATGTTCAGCTTTAAACATTGAGCAGAAGTTGCATTGTATCTATCACCCAGAAGCATTAGGACTCGTAGAGCAAATGAATGGCACCCTGAAGATGCGACTTGTAAAGATGTGTGCATCCACGAATTTGAAATGGCCAGATGCATTACCACTAGTTCTGATGAGCATGAGAAACACACCTGACAGAAGAACTGTACTGTTGCCACATGAAATCCTCATGGGCAGAGCAATGAGGTTGCCGGCGGTTCTTGCCAATACTCTTGTAACACAGATCATATGGTGTTGGACTACTGCAACGGTCTAGTTGATGTGGTTCGCTCTTTCTCTCGTCTGGTAGAACCAACAACTATATTGCCATCACCAGAACAAAACGACAACCTGAGAGCTGGCGATTGGGTTGTACATTGAAAGCACAAGAGGAAAACACGTTTGGAACCTTGTTGAAAGGTCCCTACCAAGTAGTACTGGTCACTACTACAGCTGTGAAGTGTGCAGGGGTTCCAAACTGGGTGCATGCCAGCCATACCCGGAAGGTACCCTGTCCCCTAGATGGCAAAGATAAGTTGTTGAGAGCACCAGCAACATCCAAAAAAACTCCAGAAAAGGAGAGAGAAACTGGAGATTCAGAGACACACTCTGAGCACACAGAAAACATCTTGGATACACCTGTAAGAGACAAGACTAAAGGCTTACAGGAAATTGAGACAGAAGAAGAGCCTAATCAGAGGAAGGCTCTCTCAGAGCAGATGACTTGAGTGAACTATCAGAGCAATCCACTGACTCGGCAGAAGGGGTTGAAGCAAACCAGAGTCAAACAGATCTGCTCCCTCAAGAACCAGTTGTAGGTACCTCAAGTCAAAGTCCTGCAGAGCAAGAAGAAAATGCCAGTCCAACCTAGAAAAGAGCATTGGCAAAAGGGGCACGAAAAGGAGATAAGTTGCTGAGATCACAAACTAAGAGAAAGGAGTCAAATATATTGACAACAATCGAAGAAGAGACAGGCACAACAAGAAAATAAGATTTGAGCAATGGAGAACTGAGTGGAGATCGAAAATTGAAAATAAAACGGATCACAAGGAGAAGATAATGTGGTCCTGAATAGGCATATGCAACAACTAGTGAATGGCAAAGTTAATGTTTGTCTTTTTGTTTTAATCGAGAAAACCCAGGTCAATATTTTGGCATGTGAAGCTGGCCCCTGAACAGAAAGTTGAAAGAAAATATTTTGAGAAACTTGAGGAAAGAGAAAAACATTAAACTGAAATGAGATAAAAGTAACCTGGAAGAGACATTTTGTAATTAACTGATTTTTGACAAGCTGCTAAACCAATTTTGACAACAGTCACTGATTTTTTACAAAAAGCTCTGAAAGAGAAGCCGCCAGCTGTAAATAATTGCAGGAAGATTTTTGTTTTTGAATTTTTGCTGCATTGTTACATTTTTCTTTTTTCATCTTACTTATTCTCAATAGATCATGAAAAACCATAGCAAGAGGTTTAGGTGTAGTACGTATTGAGGTATTGAATCAGCAATTGTATGTGTGACAGCATGTTTGTTATTGATTGTGAGTATGAGTTTGCATAACAAGGTAGAGACAAATCATACTTCTTTAGAAATTACCACTCTTACAGAATTAGATAAGTTTAGGTTAGACAAAAAGTATTTCACTTAGATAATTCACAAGGAATTTCTTTCTTCTAATGTTTTCTATCACTTGCTGTATGAATATGTTGATACGATGAATGTGAGGGAGTCTTATGTTTGCACGCAAATACCTTTATCAATGGAAGAAGGCATAACATTCCACAGCTTGCCACTAACCTCTGGAATAAGTTGCTGTATTCTATTAACAAGATTTTATTATCAGGAGCACATTTAGTATTTTTACTCCAACCATGTTTTAGTGTTTTCTTTTGTTCCTATTACAAAATACTTAAGTAGAGTAATTAGAGAGGAGCACATAGATTTAATGAGAGGTTTCTTTGAACTGACATTGACATTTGGGACAACTTATGTTCATCGGAATAACCTCACCTGCTTACTAACACCAGCAGAGAAATCATTTTTAGATCAGACTGATGACAGGAGAAAAGCATTGAAGGACAAAATAGACAAAGGATTGGTGTAAAGGACATTTAAAAATGACCATGCTTTTAGTGTCACTAAGATACAAGAGAAGTTAGCTTTAGATGCACAACATATAGGGAAAATTTGTGTATATAGTCCACAATCTAAGACGGACACATTGTTCATGGGAACGAGTGAATGGAGACGTGTTTTTGTTTCAGAGCACATGGACTTTCATACTAAATGGTCAAGACCCAGAAATTCCTTGAGCATATTACATTAGTGGATAAAATGCCTATTACCGTTTTCCTAGAGGATGGTACGGTACATGCTATTTGGGAGTAGTTTTCGCAAAGATACATCAACTTGACAAACTGAATGAGACACCTAATGTGAATGATGTTCATCTTGCTAGATCAAAGAGAGAATCATACTATAGTATAACTCGAGATCTATTTGTAGCTATTTTTCTTTCAGTAGGGGTAATCCTAAATTCTTTGAAAATTCGAAAGTTGTCTACTATTGTGGATAACATGTTGACAAGTTTTTCAGGAGCCATAGTACTAATGGACACAGAAATGGCTGCGGTCAAATCTATGACTTTTCAGAACCACCTTGCCTTAGGCATCATTTTAGCAAAGGAGGGCGGAGTCTTAAAATGCTGAAATCGCAACATTGTTGTACTTATATTCTTAACAATAATAAGGAAATCAAAAGCTTCATTAGCAATCTGACTAATGTTAATGCAGACTTAAAAGACTTGAAATAACCTCGAGTTTGGGAAATTGTTGGCAAAGGTTTTGCTTCTGTGGGAAATTGTCTGGGCAACCTAGGCACAGGGATAATTGTGAAAATAATTCAGGCAATATTGATTATTATAATTTGCACATTTGGCATATGGGGAGTTTTTAAATTGTATAATTTATTTAAAAGGCATACATTGAAAAATGAACATAGGAGGGAAGAAGCTGAATTAAGAATGATAAGGAGTAGATGTTTTAATGAGAACTGGAGAAATAAAAGAAATGTTAAATGTTATCAAGAAACAAGATTTTAGTTGAACAAAAATGTATGTAAAAGTGCGATTACATATTTATTCATCAGAGGAGAGATTGTGAAAGCTGATTTAAATAATAATGAGTTTACATTAATAAGTGATTAAGAATTCTACATGTTTTAGATTAACATAGAGAAAAATAAATGTTTATGTAAAGATGTGCCCACCATAGTGGCCACCATTATATGTTTGACTTACTTAAATACATGATTTTAATGGGCTAGATAATATGCCATAATTAAATCAAATGTACTAACACACCAGATTGACATATAATTAATAAGTATTTGATTAAACTTATTATGCATAGACAAATTAAGAATTCTAGGCCTACTCATTTAAGACTCATACTAAGTTTCATCAGTATTGAATAAATGTCCAAAATTGTTTTTCCAATGCATGGAGAAATGTTCATGCTTCATTTGTCGTACACGCAGAATTGACCAAATAGTTTATAATGTTGCAATGTTACTACATGATGTGTTAACTTTCTCATGAGACTTTTTCCCCTGTAATGCAGAGGAACTTTTGTGTTATTTATATTCAATTGACGCATGAGAAGCAAATGTTCTTCCAGGTTTAACAATGGACTCACTGACAAAAGTACAAATTACAACTAAAAAGATACCTGGTGGAACTGGTAACAGGAAAAGGAGATGAGCAGCGAATCAATGATATGTGAAAGACTGTCTAACTATAACATACATTTGAGGAATAATACTCATTGGTTCAACTGTGAACAGTTAATATTCTGACCAATGTCAACATGGAAAATACTTGTACATTTCCAATATACCCACATTACCTTGGGAAAAGTTAGTTCATGATTTGTGCAAAGGAAGGGGGTGTACTAGAAGGGACAAATCCCAACTGTGAGAACTGCTTAGTATCCTATATTTCCCTATACTTTTTGATGGAGTGATTTGTGCAATGGAATGCAGACAGCACACAATGAGTGTGTCCTAACATTACCTCCCCCCAAAGGTCTCCTTACTGAGCGTGGTTTAGATGGCTAGCGAGCATGGATGGGGCATGAACATCAGCTGCTGGTTCCTATGACCATTCTTCAGGTGGGTAACCTTTAGAGTCAATTAAATAAACTAATCGCCTATGCTGTCTACGGGAGTCTAGAATGCGACGGACTTCAAAATCTTCATGTTTGTCGATGATTATTGGAGGAGGAGGAGGAATAGGTTGGGTGGAGGGATGGAAGAGTTTCACTAGGGACACATGGAATACTGGTTGAATTTGATGCTCTTTGGGAAGGGCTAATTTAACCGCTATGGGGTTGATTCTCTTCAGTATTGGGAAAGGGCCAAAAAATCTGGGTTGTAACTTTGTGGGACCAGGCATGGATGAACGTCGGGTGCATAGCCAAACTAAATCTCTTTGAGTGTAGGTAGGTGTAGTTGGCTGATGTTTATCTGCTTGATTTCATTTTGTCCTTAGTGTCTTGTAAAGTGATTTTAGCCTTTTTTTAAAAAAAAATTAGGACGGAAACGTATGTATACACTGCAGGTACCTTTTGAGATAGCTGAATAGGTAGAAGTCTAGGATTGTATCCCATACTGCAGTAAAAGGGGGATATATTGTGTGCTGAATGAATACTGTTACTTTATGCAAATTCTACTAGTAGTAAAACCTGTGTCCATCTAATAGTTAAGTTAGCTAATAAACATCTGAGGAATTGTTCCATAGTTTGGATAGTTCATTCTGTTTGACCTTCGGTCTATGAATGAGGAGCTGAGGATAACCGATGGTTGATGTGAAGTTTGACACAGAATTCTTACCAAAATCTGGACACGAACTGCTTCCCATGGTTGGAAATCATTGCAGAGGGCAAACCGTGGAGTTGAATGATGTGCGTTAAAAAGGGATTAACTAATTCTTTAGCTGAGAGGAGATTAGGAAGGGGAACAAAATGGGACATTTTAGAAAATAAATGTAGTACTACTAATATACATGTGTGTCCCTGATCTGTTGGTAAATTGGTCACAAAATATATACTAATGGTGTGCCAAAGGGTTGGTGGAGCTGGGAGGGAAGTAATTGACCCGTAGGTGCTGATCAAGAGGATTTATTGGTGGTACACACTGGACACGATTGGACATCATAAGTTCTAATGTCTGCATCAAGTGATTCCCACCAAAACCATTGTGAGCACAGGTCTTTAGTTTTAAGTGTCCCTGGATGTCCACTTAGAGGAGATGCATGACACCATTGTAAAACTTGTTCTCTTAGATTCGGGGGGACTTATAGACACTGCTTGTGATAAAACAATTCCTCCGAAATTAACTTTTTCGGTTGCGTTAACCACTGCTTACTGCCTTCTTTTTTAAGGCTATTTTTAATTGTTGTCAAACGAAGGATTAGAACACAAGCCACTTATTTTTTCTTAAGAAATCATTAGGACGGGTTCTTGTGTCTTTTGATTTTTCTGGGAGGAGGGTGCGTGAATCCCCAAGAGGGTATCGGCTTTTAATTGTTGAGCCCCTGGTCTATAAGCAATTACAAAATCAAATTTGTTAAAGAAGGACACCCACCTCACCTGAAGGTGGAATAAGTGCCCTGACTGATTTAAGATTTTTTAAATGTTTGTGGTCGGAATAAATTGTGATTGGAAATCGTGCCACCCCCCCCCCCGTAAGTGGTGCCACCATTCTTGAAAGGCCAATTTTATTGCCAAAAGTTCTCTTTCAGCAATAGTGTAATTTTGTTCCGTGGGTAAAGTTTTTTGGGAAAAAAAAGTTATTGGATGGTTTTGGGATCTCATTGAGAAAGTACACCACCCACTGCCACTTGGGAAGTATCCGCTTCAACATAATACAGTAGCAAAGGATCAGGATGTTTAAGAACAGGAGCAGAGGTGAAGCTTGTTTTAAGCTTATCAAACGCTTGTTGCGCTTCTTGGGTCCACAGGAGGGGAACCCCTTTTTGTAATAAACTTGTGATTGGAGTGACTACATCAGAAAAGTGGGTAATGAACCTTCGATAAAAGTTAGCAAAACCAAGTACAGTTTGCACTTCTTTTATTGTCATAGGCTCTTGATATTTAATGATGGCATCTATCTTTTTTGAGTCCATGTGAACCCTTTGAGCAGAAAGCACAAAGCCTGAAAACTCCACCTGAGAGACATGAAATTGACATTTTTCTAGTTTTGTATATAGTTGGTGTTCCCACAATTTCTTGAGAAGTTTCAAAACATGGAATTCATGTTCATTCTCGTTGTCCGAGTATATTAGTATATTGTCTATGTAAACGATTACAAAGTGATCAAGGAATTCTCCTAAAACCTCATTGATAAAAAACTGGAATTCCACTGGGGCATTGCATAGGCCAAATGACATAACGCAATACTCAAAGAGGCCGTACTTTGTGCAAAAGGCCATTTTCCATTTGTCACCTTTGTGGATTCGTCTGAAATGATAAGCTCTGCGAAGGTCTAATTTGATGAAAATAGTGGCCTTCTGGAGCTGATCCAATAACACTTGGATTAGTGGAAGTGGATACTTATTTTTCATAGTCACTTATTCCTAAGTTCTCCCCATATTTTTTTGCAATGAAAAACAGAGGGGAAGGAACAGGAGATGTAGAATGTCATATGAAACCAATGGCCAAAAGCACATCTAAATATTGTTTAAGATAGTTATTCTCCGGTTCTGACAAGGATTAAATTCATTCTACTACAGGGCAAGGTAGTGCCAGGCACTAAATCTATGCAAAAGTCAAAGCAGCACTGAGGAGGTAGGGTGGTTGCTTTAATTTTGTTAAAGACATCTAAGTAAGCTTGATATTGTCTGGGAAGGGCTATGGTTTCTATGGTGGGAGATGCTGCGCATAACAAAGCTCAAAGCTACTTGATAACAGTACTGTAAACAGAAAGAGGAATTCAGAGTTACTGTACGGTTTTCCCAATCAATCCTTGGGTTGTGTTGCTGAAGCCATGGCACTCCTAATATAGCTCCAAAAGTTGGGTTATCAATAAGATAGAAACTAATGGATTAGGAGTGACCATTGTCACAAACTAGAGTGATGGGCTCGGAGTAATAAGTGATTAACCCAGAAGATAACTTAGAACCATCAACGGCTCAACAGGCTCAGGTTCTTGTTTACGCAAAAATGTGATTCCTAACTTTTTGGCCAACGTGATATCTAAAAAATTACCAGTCGCTCCTGAGTCTAGATAGATTGAACTCTCCTTACCTGATTTTGCAATATCATGGTCACAATTATAAGAAAATGGTGTGGAGGTCTCAAGAGAGTATGTTTTAAAAGCTTTGGAGCCTGTTGTGTTGTACCCAATGGATCGATCCCTACTTTCCTTGGGCTATCTGGTTTTCTGTACATTCTATGGGGACATTTACAGCAGCAACTGGTATCTTGGGGGTGATAGCTTTGGTTTTGGGTCGATCAGGACATTCATGAGCAAAGTGTCCTGCTTTACCGCAATATAGACATAAATTCTGAGAACGACGTCTCTCTTTCTCTTCACTAGACAAAGGTGAGCAAAGGCCTCCTATTTGTATAGGTTCACTGTTATCATGTGTTTTCGAACCTTCTTTCTTTTCACCACAGAATCTCCCCCATTGCTAATTTCCCCCTTCCTCTCACTTAAGCGATGGTCGAGTTTCACAACCAAATCTATAAACTCAGAACAATCATCTGGGGGTCCTCAGGCCAATGGGTCTCAGATGCTAATCTGTTCAAATTGGTAACATAGGTTAACAGATCTTTAAGGCCATGTTTTAAATTCAATAATTGTGTGTCACTCTCTTGCATGAAGGTATGCTTGGAAAACAGTTTTTTCATGTGTGTCTTGAATGCCGTAAAATTATACAAAAGGGGGTCATCATTTTGGAATAGTGGGATTGACCAGTTGGCAGCATTTCCTGCTAGGTAAGATATAACGGAAGCCACCCTTGCAGCGTCACCAGGGAAGGCAGCGGGTCAACACCAAAACTGTAGGTGACATTGATTCATGAAAATATCAAACTTTGTACTATCTCCGGTAAATCTCTCAGGTGGGGCCAAAGGGACAGGTACAGGAGTTACCCCAGTAAGTTTCACAGGTGCAATCTCATCTGTTTTACCGAATTTGTTAGCTGTAAATGTAGGTTGTTTTAAATAGGTTTTATCAGTTTTCACCATTGCACCAGACCAAGGATCAACTTGAGGTTTATACCTCTCTAATTGAACCCTAAGAGAATAATTCTCCTCCCTTAATTGTGCTACTTCCACCTGAACCTCAACTAAGGCCTGCGCCATGTCTACCATATTAACCTCAGCCTCTGACATCTTCGCTCTGACAGATTTGTCTTTCATGGGCTTGGCTTACTGACAAGGCCAGAACCACTCACCTGAATTCCAGGTATCTGCAGGAGCAAAGAGCTAACCCACACACCTATAAATTATCCCCTCAAAACGTATCTATTACATTGCAATGCCTATGTGAGAGACAATTGATAAAATAAGCCCTTCAGTGTGCGGAGAACAATCTAACATCAATTAAAACATACATTCACACACCGAAGTCAATGCTGTAGTTAATACTGGCAATAAGTACTGACAGATAAAGATAAAGTTTCATTAATGTTCATTTCTTTCCATTGATGTAGGCAATATTGTCTTTTATTTCACATCTATTTTTTAAACAATATTCCAGGATCCTTTATAAGTTATTCAACAAAGGAAGCAAGTTAAAAAAAAAGACTATTATAGCCTTAGAACCCGCCGTAGCGGGCTCTACCGGCTATTAAAGGCCCGCTCCCCGCGTTAAATGCCCGAGCCGAAGGCGAGGAGGGCATTTAACGCGGGGAGCGGGCCTTTAATAGCCGGTAGAGCCCGCTACGGCGGGTTCTAAGGCTATTTGAACATTCTGCCACACAGGGCAGAATGTTCTATTAAAAAAAAAAAAATTTCACGGAGCCCGAGGGGATTTAAATCCCCTCGGGCTCCGTGAGGCTTTGTTCACAGCTGTTGCTGTGAACAAAGCGAACATTGGAATGTTGGCGCTGCGGGCTTTTACCGGCCAGTAAAAGCCTGCAGCACTCCATTGTTTTCAATGGAGCCTCCAGCATTCCAATGTTCTAATACTGCATAGTCAATTCAAAACGTGCCATGATTAACTTTTACCACGTAGATAATGTTCAAAGGTTCAAAAATAAAAGACAGCAGTTCTTTTAAATAAACGTTCTCATTTATCAATTGTCTTTCTCTGGGAAATTTTGATTCATTTCTCTCCTTTTTGTAAAAAGAAATGTGCAATAAAACTGATCTTGACACGCCCAGGGTGCGGGGCGCAATAAGAATCTTACTAATAAAACTGCAGGTTTTGCCTTTTCCTTACTGGAGGAAATGATTATATTAACAAGATACAGCTGTCCTTCTTGCCTGAAGGATATGCAGAAGAAAATCTGCTTACTTTCGAGAAAAGGATCGTCACAGGAACACTCTGACAGGTGAGCCAGAACTCTCGAAGCCAAGCAAGGGAGTGATGATCGCTACGGCTTAAATAGCTTTTTAATCACATTGCTAGACACGGGAACCAAGTAGGTGGGGAAAACGTGCAGAGGATGATGAGTCACCTGTAGCACTTTAAAGACTTTATTTGTGGGGAAGTATTTAACAGGGCTTGAGCGCACAGAAAGAGTCAGTGGGGGTCATTCTGACCCTGGCGGTAAAAACCGCCAGGGCCGTGGTCCGCGGGAGCACCGCCAACAGGCTGGCGGTGCTCCTTTGGGCATTCTGACCGCGGCGGTACAGCCGCGGGCAGAAACGGAAAGTCAGCGGTCTCCCGCCGGCTTTCCGCCGCCCAGGGGAATCCTCCATGGTGGTGCAGCTTGCTGCGCCGCCATGGGGATTCCGACCCCCATACCGCCATCCTGTTCCTGGCGGTTCCGGCCGCCAGGAACAGGATGGCGGTATGGGGTGACGTGGGGCCCCTGGGGGCCCCTGCAGTGCCCATGCCAATGGCATGGGCACTGCAGGGGCCCCCGTAAGAGGGCCCCACTTAGAATTTCGGTGTCTGCTTAGCAGACACTGAAATTCGCGACGGGTGCTACTGCACCCGTCGCACCCCTTCCACTCCGCCGGCTCCATTCGGAGCCGGCTTCCTCGTGGAAGGGTGTTTCCCACTGGGCTGGCGGGCGGCCTTTTGGCGGTCGCCCGCCAGCCCAGTGGGAAACCCAGAATGACCGCTGCGGTCTTTTGACCGCGGTACGGTCTTCTGGCGGTTCCTGCTTGGCGGGCGGCTCCCGCCGCCCGCCAAGCTCAGAATCACCCCCAGTGTGCTTTTGTATAATTTGTGACCAACAACACAAACATTCACACAAAACAATACCAAGTAGGGTTTTCTATACTTTCTGATCGAGTGATTTCTGCAAAGGAAGGGTGTGTTCTAGAAGGGACCATTCCCAACCACGAGACCCGCGCAATATCCTATATTTCCTTTTACTTTCAGATAGATTGATTTCTACAAAGGAATACAGACAGCGCACAATGAGCGCATCCTAACAGGTATAATAAGATGCAATGCTATTTTCTGTTGCAGGTTTTTGTCTTTCATTTCTAGGTACCAACCGCTGTATTTTTAATAGAGCCATAGATAGCTCTTTTTCCTAATTACTTTTCGTCTGACTTTCGCTTTTTGCATCAAGCCCAACATGCTCTTCGAATAAAAGGTTTAGGTAGATTTCAGTCCCGTAATCAAATTATTAAACGATTGATTGTATTCAGCTGTTGATGACTAAATGTATGCCATATCTTTAGTTCATATATTACTGATATATAGTAGCCATTGAGGCCCGTATTTATACTTTTTGACGCTAAACTGCGCTAACGCAGTTTAGCGTCAAAAAAATTTGCGCCGGCTAACGCCATTCTGAAGCGCCATGCGGGCGCCGTATTTATTGAATGGCGTTAGCCGGCGCAAGCAGACCGGCGCTGCCTGGTGTGCGTGGAAAAAAACCACGTACACCAGGCAGCGCCGGCGTTGGGAAAAATGGCGTTAGGGCGTCTTAAAATGGCGCAAGTCAGGTTGACGCAAAAAAATCGTCTTAACCCGATTTGCGCCATTTTAAACGACGCCCAGACGCCATTTACATGACTCCTGTCTTAGTAAAGACAGGAGTCATGCCCCCTTGCCCAATGGCCATGCCCAGGGGACTTATGTCCCCTGGGCATGGTCATTGGGCATTGTGGCATGTAGGGGGGCACAAATCAGGCCCCCCTATGCCAAAAAAAAAAAAAATTATACTTACCTGAACTTACCTGAATGTCCCTGGGGTGGGTCCCTCCAGCCTTGGGTGTCCTCCTGGGGTGGGCAAGGGTGGCAGGGGGGGTCTCTGGGGGCATGGGAGGGCACCTGTGGGCTCATTTTGAGCCCACAGGCCCCTTAACGCCTACCCTGACCCAGGCGTTAAAAAGTGGCGCAAATGCAGGGTTTTTTGACCCGACCACACCCGGGCGTGATTTTTGCCCGGGAGTATAAATACGACGCATTTGCGTCGCCGTCATTTTTTTAGACGGGAACGCCTTCCTTGCATCTCATTAACGCAAGGAAGGCGTTCACGCAAAAAAATGACGCTATTTGCCCATACTTTGGCGCTAGACGCGTCTAACGCCAAAGTATAAATATGGCGTTAGTTTTGCGCCGAATTTGCATCGAAAAAAACGACGCTAATTCGGCGCAAACGGAGTATAAATATGCCCCTGAATGTTTGACGTTAAATGGGTTAGTGAGATTAAGGTTCTTTAGTCATTTTGGTCAACCTGTGTTGTTCATGTATGTTTATCGGGTAATTTTGAGATTGCTTTACATGACTTTAGCTTTGTTAATATAGAGAAATAAATATTTTAACTTTATCAAAAGGTGTGGTTATTCATGGCCACATAGGTCATAGTGCGTGGTTACTGACGCATATCTTTATTAGATATGACAATTTGAAATCTTATTTGGAAATATTGTGATGTATGAGGTTTGTGACGATGGTAAATAACTCTTAGCAGAGTCAAAAGGTCCATCAAACCTCTATCACGTCCCTTTATCAATTAAACCATAAAAGGCCAAATAAGGCAAGACGCGCTCACACGTTATACCTCTGTACTCACCATAGAACGGTAAATAAGGGCACTTGGCTATTTTACTTTGTCTTTGTTGATTTGTTTAGACAACACTTTGGCCTCTTGAAGTCTATTTATATCCTATATGTATTTGATCGCTTGAATGTCTGCCCTTTGCGTTCTACTTTTCATACTGCGGCAATTTTTATAGGATCTGTGCGCCCACAAGTCAAGGCCGTGGAATGGGAGCAACGCTTGGAGGAGGATGTCCAAAAACCTCACCAGTATCCGTTACATCTGTCTTGGATTGGCCAGCTATTTCATAATGAGGATACATGCACGACGCCCATGGGGAAATAGAGTGAATGGAATATCCTGCAATGGAGGAGGTGGTGGAAAGCGCATTAACATGTACAGTAGAGAATGATAGACACAATGTCCGGCTCACTGATTGATCGCCGATATAAATGGACGTTACAGACTGTCACCGACCTACTCGATAACTTAATGGAATTCACATCTATTTTATGTTTTGAATATCTGTTCATTTGCAAGATCTTTAATTTTGAGATTTTGGGTTAAACGACAAATGCATCACGTCATGAAGTTAGAGAATATTCTAAGCACTACAACTAAGGATTGAAACCCTACAAAAATAAACGAAGCATCAATCTGTTTTCTGCCAGTGCCAAGTCTCTTTGTTAACATATGTGTACAATCTAACCCCTCGCCAATTTTAGACTCAGTGTGTGAGCACTGTCTCAATTGAAGCAAGGCCTTCGGATGTAACTGGCTTAATTTCAAATGCTCTAAACACTACAATTATTACAATAGATGTAAAACTACATCTCTATCTTTCAACGAGGTGGGATAATTTAGCGGGATCAGGCACTGACCTCCAGTGAATAATCTTGATGAGAAATGTTTAAATCCACCATAGTGACTCAGCCTTTCTTGCTTTGGGAACGTGTGCAAAAAATAACGCTTTTTTGTGAGTTCAAAAAGACAAATCACTTTGAATAGTGTGGTTTAATATTGTATCCTTTGTGCTTGAGAAACGTGACAAAAGATCGCCTCTTTTCCTCACGAATGCCGGACCCTATATATTCTTTCCCATGCGTTATATGTATTTCCTGTTGAAAAGATTATGAGTGGGAGGTACCACATTCATAGAACCGATGTGTGTTGGACGTTGGGCACAAGGCATTAGGAACCAGATGACGAAGCATTCATTAATACACACACGGGACACTACTCGCTGTGAGGATGAGGTGTCAAATACCGGGGGAGGCACAGGGTTTGATGACAGATTATATAAGGGCAAAAATATTGTTCGGACAAAATATCGAGGACAATGATCCAAAAACAAAGCTTTCACAGCTACTGAAGAAAGGTATGCTTTTGACTTTGTTCAGTCCCTATATATAAGACATATGCATGCACTTTAAGAATACTAGATGTGTTGGTCTGTCTCAGTACTCACACAAGTATGAATTTAAATCCCTCTATTTTATTTTTATATATCACTACTCATTCCCACGCAGGGTGTCAGATTCGCTTTACATCACGAGTAAGAATTATAGATTGACAATAAAGCATGTAATTCTGTAGATTAATGTACAAGATGTGTTATGTAAGACTGTGGGGGTTGCAAGGTGTAGGAGTCACATGTCTTACTTAGCTCACTGTGCTATATTAGAACAATTAAAATGTATCAGCTGCAAGTAACAAAAGGATCTCTGTGTTAAAAGCAGTAACCCACTTACATATCTACATACAATAAAAATCTGTCCTCTGCATGTTTCATGGCGTGCTTGGCAGGTGACACTTTAACCCTGTCTTCTTCTTTGATTCAAAACTGGAACTAAACAAATCACAGCTCTTTCCGGCAAATGCATTAACTCTAGAGTCATCTTCCAGTTATTATTATTCGCTGAGATTTATTGGGCATAACAAATTCTCTGCAACAGGTGTGTTAATCCCATAAAATATTTTAAAATGCAGACCTTGCAACCAATCGGAAGAACAGATCTAATCAGATGTCCCCCCCTTGTTGCTAATTTCTTTGTGGAGTTTAAAAAGAAAATAAATGTATTAGTTGAGGTCCAGATTTTGTGTCGGGTTGCAGCACTTTTTTGGCACAACCTCGACATACAATCTCATTTGTTAAATCTTATAATGACCTTAAATGTATTCATGACAGACCTGCTAAACATACGTGTGAGATCTTAATATCTGATGTCACTTCTTGTGAGGTCAATTCCTGTGATGCACATGCGATTTCACGTGCTGTGAATCATGCGCTGTGACGTCATGTTCCAGGATGTCTCTTGCATAATGCCTAACTTGGTTAGTCCCTTCAACTTTTTTAGAAGTTGTGCCATGATTGTCAAGGTACATATATGCAAAGTTAGTTATAGTAAGCTTGTAGTTACCTATATATGCCTACCTACACAGTATTTGGTTCTTGATATTTAAGGCTTGATATATTGGACCTACTATATTTTGCAGTCAGTATTCTGGTAGAATACTATGCCAGGACAAAGCAGCACTTGAATAGTGTTAGCGCGTCTGACCTTATTTGGTTCTCTATCATTAGGGGACACATTAGAGGTTCAGTGGACATTTTGATTGCACTTGGAGTAGTACCCACCATAAAACTCAGTTCTGGTACAAATCAATAACAATAACAATGCCAATCAATAACATCAATAATCTTGGGATCCAGTCATTTCCACGCACCATGACCACTTGGCCATGAATAACCACACCTTTTTGTAAAAGTTAGAATGTTTATTTCCCTATATTAACAATGCTAGCATCACGTAAGTTACTTTCCAAATCAAATGGTAAACATACAGAAACAATACTGGTTGACCGAATCTTCTAAAGAATCTCAATTTAATCAAAGCTTGGATCACTACACATTCTAAAGTTACAGTACGAATCAATAGCAAGAATAATCGTGCCATAGAAATGGCATACATTTAGATTCAGCAAAGAAAATACATCAACTGTTGTTAATATTTAGTAGGCATCAATCAGTGAGTATCCCAACTATCCTTCTGATTAGAATACCATGTTTGTGCCTTCATGGTCAACACAAATTTTGAAAACATCTAACTTTGGCTCTATTCCAAATTAGCAGTTGGTACCTAAGGGCAAAAGCAAATAGACATAGCAATCACTAACATTGTCGTATACCTTGCCTCGGTATGGTTCAGCAAGCTGCAACTGTCTTCGTCAATTGGTCATCTATTCGGTCAGAAAAGCATCGGAATTCAGCTTTAAAGTTCAAGATAGGAAATGTCTCTTCATGCAGTTCGGAAAGAATAATGACTATCCTCTTGGGATGGTTAGGAAAGAATGGGGCAAATGGCCTCTCTCCTCCCAATGCAGTCTGGCTAAGTTACTTCCCATGTTGCTATTGGTCAAAGAGTCGTTTTTTTTATTTTTAGTCCAATGAAAGTAGAACCTCAAATCTAAGAATTTACTAAACCGTTGTTCACATGTTGATGTTTGGCTCCTCTTCGCCTGTTCCCGTTGTTGGGCTCTTCAAGTAACAAATTTGTATCAGCTTATACTCCAGTCAGTGCAACCATTGTTAGCTACTGGGAACATTGCCTTTACACACACTAAGTTACACAAAGTATCCTTAGCTAGTACAACATATTCTAGCAAGCAGTTCTCATGAGAAAGGATTCTAGCTACTACCATTCGGTCAGCGTAGTAAAAAATTACAATTTAATTCTCTGAGCAGCCATTTTATGATTCGCCTAAGCAATGCAACTTGACATGAGGCCTTGCAACTAGGCCCAAGACCTTGCTAAATTAAGGCCTATCATTAATAAAGCAAATATATAATAAATAAACATAAATATGTCATACTACTACATTAATCCAAACATGAGCTTGACATTTTACATTAATTAGCTGTTAATAAGTACACTTTGTGATTATTGATGGTCACTCAAGTAGGCACATTTTCAAACTTGTGTATTATTTTTCTATGTTAACTCATTTTCTATTCAGATTTAATATTCAGAATACATAAATATTCATCAGTAAAATTTCAGCGTTAACAATAGCACAAGCCAGACAAGCTCCCACAGATTAAGAGCATTATTGTGTTGAAGAGGAGATAAGTGTTAACGCGCCTGATCTTAATTTAGGTTCTTATCTTTAATTCATAAGGGGACGCGTTAGAGGTTCGATTTACCTTTTGACTGCGCTTAGCGTAAATCCAACCATAGGACTCAATTCCAATACAAATTATTAATAGTATCAATAATCTTTGGAGTCTGTAATTTCACGCACCATGACCCTTTTGGCCAAGAATAACCACACCTTTCTTGTAAAAGTTAGAATGTTTATTTCCCTATATTAACAATTTTAATATCACGTAACTTAGTCTCAAAATCAAATGGTATATATACAGAAACAACACTGGTTGACCAGGGGCCATATGTACGAACACTTTTTCCCATAGACACAGAATGGGTAAAAACCTATGCTACATCTGGCCACAAATCTTCTAAAAAACCTCAACTTAACCAAAGCATGAATTACTATGCACTCTAGAGTTACAGTACAAATCAATAACAAGAACAACTGCACAATAGAAATAGCATGCATTTAAATTCAGCAATTGAGAAACACCAATTATTTATTAATAGCAACCTAATAGCATTTAGGGTCATCCCTCACTAACCTTCTGATTAGAATGGCATGTTTGGGCTTCATGCAAAACAATTTAGTCAACACAAATTTGGCAAAACATCTAGCTATGGCTCTCTCAAATATAGCGGTTGGTATCTAGGAACAAAGACAAATTACATCAAACACTAACAATTGAATAATACCTCTACTCAGTATGGGTCAGCAAGGTGTGATTGTCTTCGTCAATTGGACATCTGTTTGGTCAGCATCAGCATCGGACCATGAAAGGGAATGCTTCAGAACAGGGACTCTAAACTGTCCGAACCATTTGTAAAGCATAGTCTAAGGATCAGCATTCGGCATCAAAAGTTTAAGCAATACAGTTGAAGTTAGAATTCTCTAAGTACGAGGATCAAATAAGACTGACAAATGGGCACATCTCAGCAAAGGATTGAGGAACAAATGAGCCTCTCTCTGTGTGTGTGCAGTCGGGCTAAGTTAAAATCATCTAGAACACTTTCCACGTTGCCATTGGTCGAAGAATCGTACATTTACATAAAGTCCAATGAAAGTAGAATTTCAAATCTAAGATACAACTAAACTGTCTATCACATGTCGATAACTGGCTCCTCTTCTCCTGTTCCCATCGTCACACTTGTCAGGCAACAATTTTGTATCTCTCTGTCCGCCCATCAGTGCATCCATTGTTAGCTCCTGGGAACATTACTTTCTCACCCACTAAACTTTACATTGTATCAGTAACTATTACACGATTTTCTAACAAGCAGTTCTCATGGGAACAGAAAACATTTGCTAGCATTTGGTCAACTCAGTGGAAAAGAACAATTTACATATTAATTTCTTCAAGCAAACATTTTTTCACAGCATTATCTTAACAGTACAGTTTAACATGAGGCTGTGCTTGGGCCATGCCCAAAACTTCGCTAACTTAAGGCTTACAATTAATAACATAAATACATAATAAGAAATAATTAATATAACACACTACTACGTTAATCTAAACATGAGCACGTCAAATCATTTTAATAAGCAATTAATAAGGACACCTTGTGATCACTGACGGCCACTCAAGTAGGCACATTTTCCAAGTCATGCATTATTTTCTATATTAAGTCAAATTCTATGCAGATTCAACATTCATTCAGATAACATGAATATTTATTAGGAAAACTTCAGCGTTCACATAAGCAATAAAGCAAATGTTAGGTACAACCACATAACAAGTGTGATGTGAAAGAATTTTCAAGGGAAATAATTTCTAGATAGGGAATTGGTAGTTATTTCCAATACATTCAGAAACAAAGTTTCTGATTGCTCACACTCACTGGGCTCTAAATCATGAAGAACATTTTCACTGGGAGTATTTACCTTCATTTTTCCACCCACCAGGTGTTAAGAGAGTAGGTGGCACATACTTTAAAATAGGAGACAGCAGTAGTGGCCAATGGACATTGTAAATAGAGAGTCTTAAATATCTGCCACAAACTGCACCATTGAACTGAGAGTAAAAAGCAGAGTGTGTGAATTACTCCAGTAGAATTAGTGGAGGTTCTGAGCAATTCTGGAAAAAAAATATGAGCCAAGATGTGCATAATACTAAACAATTTTCAAATATATTGAAAACATCATAGTTTTACAAGTATTTCTAAAATGAGATCAATGAAATATTCCTATTGATTAATAGGGTGCCATGAAAGTCTGGCCCGCCCCACCAGTTGACAATTTGTGGGGACATCTCGTTCTCTAGCCCCCCCATAAAAACACTTTTTTTAGAATTGTTCATAAATTGTGTATTTGCAGCATCACTCCTGTGAAAAGTGTTTGAAAAGCTACAGGATACCCAGCCACTTCAAATAATCTGGGTATGCAAATTCACATGGATTCTTATCATATTTCAAAATGTATACATGATGTAAATACCTATTGTGATAACATTTATGTCACCAATGATGTAATTAACATTATCATTTGAGATATCATCAGTAGTGTTGTCAATGGTGTCCTATAAAATGTCAAGTTATGTGAAGTAATAGGTGAGGTCATAAGCAGTGCATGGTGGGGTATAGCTATAGTTATCAGGGTGAACTTTAACTGTTAAATTTCAGTGTGTTTTTGGTATTTAAACATCAACTTTGGGTTATTTTGACAACTAATTATAACATCACTTTAACCTTTAGGTTTTTAGATTAGACTTTTAGGTTTTTTTAACGTAAGCTAAAATCTTACTAGCAAATTTTACTATGACATGTCTTGCAGCCAAATCAACAGTCTAAGGCTTTGCATGGAGGGGGTTTCTGTGCTTTTGTGAGTACGGTGCAGTGCTGGTGCTGTGCGCCAACCCTTTGACACACATAGCCAAAGGCCATGTGCAGTTGGAGGGGTTGGCCATCTATAGGGGATTGGACACACCCCAACGCCAGGCTAGGTTTAAGGAAAGGCTCTGCTAAAAACCTCGTACTGCGCATGCGAAAAGCCCCCTACAGCAGGACGTTTGCCACACACAGGGGTTGGGTGCAAGGCACTATTGTGCATGGCCAAAAGCTGTGCTCAACAAGGAAGCTAGGTGAATATGATAAAACACCCCATGGATTCATTGAAAAACCAATATCAAGGTGACATTATAGTTAGGTATGGTAATAAGACCTTACCATACTATTAGAAATTGGGTTGTTGGGTGACTAGGACGTAAACCTTAGTCAAACAGCAGCCACAGCCCTAGCCAGGGTAGGTCTCATGCAAACCCTTAATTAACCTTTGCTCATCCTCTGGTAGATTAGGCAAAAAGCAGTCATGCTTGACTTAGAGTATTTGTGCAACACTTGAAACTGTCAAACAGTAAAAACACAACACAAAAAGAATTCAAATCAGTTTGGATAAATAGGATACGATTTAACAAATAACACAAGATCAAAATGACAAAAATGTAATAAGTAGAACTTGAGTTATGAATTTTTAAGAATAAACTGTGAAATAGTGCTTAGAAGCAATGAGTGCCAATCGGGGCGAACTGGTTGTGCCAGATCGGGGGCAAAGTCAAAAGTTCAGGCCGACCGTGATGGGGTGTGGGCCGGCTATAGGGACGTAGTTAGGCCTGTTGAACAGAAGTACCTTAATCCGGGTTGCAGAGCGCTGCGTCAGTTCTGAACCATGCAGTATAGGTTTTCTACACACAATAGTGGTGATGTGTCAGATCCGAGTTTGGGTGGAGTTGGTGTGCAGGTTCCTGCTGCATCAACATTGAGGATCTAGGTGTCAGGGCTTGTGATGCTTTGGGCAGCCGAGAGGATGTGTTGGTTCCAATGAATGCAGAGGCTGCAATGCAGAGATTTGTTGTCGTAGTCAAGGCTGCCATCAATAGGGATGTGAGGACCTTGCACCACAAAAAGTGTTGCAGTAGAGGTTCCAAAGCAGATTTGCCAGTTCTGTTTCATACAACAGCGGCAATGCATCAGTTCTACCTCTGAAGCAGAGGAGGCATCAGTTCCGCTACAGCAAACATCTTAGGCCCACTTCCAAGGCTCCAGGACTGGGGTGGCACCACTTGGCAGGGCAGACTCACAGACAACCGAGTCTAGGTGCAGGGGCAGGGTTGTTGGACATCTTTTATGTCCCTGTGACTTCAGACCAGAAGGCCAGTCAACTAGCCCTTGGAGTCACTCTGGGTTCAAGTGATGCAGGTCCAGTCCTTCTCACCCAGGCAAGGGAACAGCAAACAGCAAGGTAGCACAGCATGTCAGGAGTCCAGAAAGCAGCAGCCCAGCAGAGTGGCAGTCCTTAAGCAGCAAAGCAGAGACTTCAGCGGTCCAGACATGTAGTGAGTTGGTGGTGTCAGAGGTCCAGTACTTATACCCCGTTGGGCCTCTGAAGTGGGGGGGGTCTTCAAAGACAGGCCTTTGAAGTGCACATCCCTGCCCTTCCTGGCCTGCCTCCAGACTCACTACAGGGGGTTATGCAACCCTTTGCGTGGGAACAGGACATAGCCTATTCGGGTGCAAGTGAGGCTGCGACTAATTCCTCCCTTCCATCCTTCCTGGACTGTCCATCAACTCACACCTAAGCTCCCATTGTATGTGACAGTCTAGAGGGAATACACAAAGCCCAGCTGTCACCTACTTCAGACAAGTGATCAGAGACAGGCAGGAGGCACAAAGTGGCTAAAGTAAGAAAATGTCAACTTTCCAAGAGTGGCAATTTTAGAATTACAAATTGAGTTCACCATAAATTGTGATTTTAAATTGTGATTCCAGAGACATCAAACTCAAAAGGTTTATCTCTTCTAGATTGTGAATTACACTTACAAGATGAAATAAGGTAATCCTAATGTTATCCTACAAAAGAGCTAGGCCTTGGTGCAGTTCAAAAACAACTTTAGGAGTTTTTTACTACCACAACATGTAAAACGTAAACATACATGTTTTGCCTTCTAAATACATTGCAATGTGCCCTCTGGGTGTCTTGGCCCTAATTTAGGGGTGCCCAACATGTATAGAAAGGGAAGATTTGGGCCTGACAAATGGGTTACATTGCCAGGTCGACATGACTGTGTAAAACTGCACACACAGGATCTGCAATGGCAGGCCTAAGACATGGTTAAAGGGCTACGTAAGTGGGTGGCACAATCAGTGCTGCAGGCCCACAAGTAGCATTTAATTTACAGGTCCTGGGCACCCATAATGAACTTTACTAGGGACGTATAAGTAAATTAAATATGCCCATTGGGGATGAGCCAATGTTACTGTTGGAAAGTGGAGTATTATGTGGTGTGTGAGGTTAGTCCTCACAATATACTGCTCTCACAATATCCCAAAGATGGTCCTTGGGTTCACACTAATAAATCCTAAGCTCAGTCCTGGTAGTGTGGCAAAGAGCAGCTTCACTAAGGTAACATGTGTTAAGTATTTCAGAACACCAACATAAACAATATGTAACTGACACAGCACAAACTAATTTTATCCTGTTTTAGAGATCAAAATGAACAGAATTGTATCACTACAGCAGAAGGTGTAGATTTTAGAAGCAATATTAAATCACAGTAAAAATGCACATTGAAAACATAACGTTAACTTAACTGACTATTACTTATAGTGTACTTTAATGTTAAAGACATTGTGGAGACATTGAGGCTCATGCTTACATCTCTACACTTTAAATGTAATGCACCCTGCCTCCTGGGCTGAAGCGGCCTTCCTTAGGGGTGTCTGACAAATACGAAAGGCAGTGCATTTGACTGTGCCACACACAGTGAGGCACAGTCAATTTCAAGCAGTTTGCCCTGCTCCTGCCGTCTGTAATGACAGGCCCGAGGTCAGTAGTTTGCTTGGGTCACTTAGGGCGGCACAAAAAGTGTTTCAGGCCCTGGTGAACCCTTTAACACCCATGCCCTGTGTCCCCCTGCAACTATATTTGGGACTAATAAGGGAGTTAAAGTGCATGCCAATTGGGGATACCAATTCACATTTACGAATATCAGGAGCAAGCACAGGCACCTGGACCTGGTTAGCAGATTCCAGTGTGCTGTCAGGTTAAAAACCAGCATCCAGTAATCCAAATGGCAGCAAAAGTGGGGTGCCATCTGTAAAAAGTCTAGTTTTCTTACAGTTACCATGTTTAGGAAAGAGAACACAAGCAATGTATCACTGTTCTAAAAAGTGGAGGAGGTAGACAACATGTTGGGGAAGACAGCCTAAGGCTGTCAGGTCTAACACTTCTGCTTAAAGACCAGCAGTCATATCACAATATCCATAGAAAGAGTGTTTTTTTGTTTTACTAATAACTTTGGGACCATTTGAGAAAACTTTACAAAACATTCCAAAAAATGTTCATCTATCTCAGCTCCTTCCTGGAAAGTTTTGGGGTGATCCGTCAAGCAGGGGTCCTAAAACATCGTTCTCCTATGTTAATTCCCATAGCTAATTTTGTGATGTGATACAGAATTATACCAAATTTGGCAGAAAGTTAGAATTTTGCTCAGAAAGTGTGTTTATTCTGATTTGCTATAAATCTGTTCAGTCATTTTCATGAAATTTGCATTTAAACACATGCTTGGGGTGGGATTGAAAGTAAGGACGATAGTCAAATCTGGATTGTTGGTTTCCATATATGCTTTGATTGGCCTCATTAAAGGTAGCTAGTCAGTCCTGACTGGCTAGCCACAACATAAACAGTATGTTGTAGCAGCCATTACATAACTCAGGGCCATGGTCCTTGCATCCTCAAAAAGAATTTTAAAAATTATAAGGGTGCATGATGAGCATACCTTGACTCAAAGGGTTTATGGTGAGGTCCCAAAGGTACCCCTTTGACTGGCTGGCCTCAAAGTGTACAATATTTTTTGGCAGCTATTACAGGAGTAGGGGGACTTGGTCCCCATTGAAATGTAGGGTAGTGAATGCCAGGTTTTGAAGGTCACAAAAAGAAGCATGAATAGACAGTAATAACAGATTTAAGTCATGATCCTCTGTTGGACATGTCCCAGGGATTGAACAGTGGAGGCCAAGTCTGCGGCGTAGTGCTGGGGGCTTCTGTGTCTGTTGTGTCTGCCAACGGTAGCAGTAATGCATGCACTCAACATGTCTTTCTTCTGTCGTCCCCCCCTTTTTGTGGTCTCCCTGTTCTTGTGTGCATTAGCATCATCAGGCAGAGGAGCAGTGGCACCGGAGCAGGAGGGAGCTGCATCCCACATGGCCCTGGAGGGCGACACTATGGACTCCGAGTTCACTAGTGGGATGGAGGGCGAGGGGAGCTCCACGGCGGGGACCGGAGCTGACACCAGTGACACGTACTCGTCCTCTGATGGGACCTCCCTTGTGGTGGCGGCAACATCTGTGCCCCCGCATCTACAGGTACAGCCTCCAACCCCCCTACCAGCACCGCCCTCCCAGCAGCCCCTGAGCCTTTGCCCCGTGCCCGCTCACCCAGGAGGGTGGGCATCACCTTCGCCCCAGGCACCTCAGGCCCTGCCCCAGTCACCCATGCTGCCCTCAGTGAGGAGGCCATTGACCTCCTCAGGTCCCTCACTGTTGGGCAGTCTACCATTTTGAATGCCATCCAGGGTGTAGAAAGGCAGTTGCAACAAACAAATGCATTCCTGGAGGGCATTCATTCTGGTCAGGCGGCCCTTCAGCAAGCTTTTCAGACTCTGGCCTTAGCACTGATGGCAGCCATTGTCCCTGTCTCTAGCCTCCCCCCTCCAACTTCCTCCACCCAGACCCAATCCCCTCTACCTCAGCATATCCCAAGCACACCGTCAGACCAGCATGCACACACGTCAACACAAAAGGGAAGCTCTAACAAACATAAGCATCACACATCCCACAGGCACTCACGCAAGCATCACACACATGCAGACACACCAACATCCACTGCCTCCACTGTGTCCCCCTCCTCCTCATCTCCCTCCTCCCTCCCTGTCTCGTCTACACTCACACCTGCATGCACTACATCTACAGCCACTACTTCCATCACCAGCACACCCACCACCACACCCCGCTCACGTGCAGTCACCACCCCCACTGCCATTCACACGTCCGCTGTGTCCTCTCCCAGTGTGTCTGTGAAGCCCCCTCCCAAGATACACAAACGCAGGCACACACCCACCCAACAGACATCCACCTCACGACAGCCTCCAGCGCATGCACCTTCACCCAAAGTCACCAAACGAACACCTCCTACAACCACAACCTCTTCCTCCACTCCCAAACCCCCTCCAGCTACCCGTCCCAGTGTTCCCCAAAAACTTTTGCTGTCCAACCTTGACCTCTTTCCCACACCTCCCCCACCCCGTCCGTCTCCTAGGGCCCGACTCTCCAGGTCCCAACCTAGCACCTCAGCCACAACATCTCTGGGACCAGTGGTGCCTGTAGTCACCGGAATCTGGAGTGCACCGGCCACCAGTGCAGCCAGTGTGGCACAGAGCCACAGCACGGACAGTCCCCCACCTGTCAAGCATCAAAAGTTGGCCAGTGCCCGGCGGGAGAAGGGGAAGACTCCAGCCACCAAAGCGGCTCCCAGGGGTACAGGTGGGAGTGTGGATTCAGCTGCGACACCTTCCAAGGTGGGGAAGGGCCACAAGAAAGTCAACAATGCTGGGAATAGCAGCACGGCGGAGAAGACCGCCATCATCCCCGCTGCCCAGGAGGCCACCGCCATCATCCCCGCTGCCCAGGAGGCCACCGCCAGCACCATCCCTGCTGCCCAGGAGGCGACCGCCACCAGCCCTCCTGCCCAGGAGGCCACCGGCATCATCCCCGCTGCCCAGGAGGCCACCGCCATCATCCCCGCTGCCCAGGAGACCACTGCCAGCACCAGCCCTGCTGCCCAGGAGGCGACCGCCACCAGCCCTGCTGCCCAGGAGGCCACCGCCATCATCCCCGCTGCCCAGGAGGCCACCGCCAGCACCAGCCCTGCTGCCCAGGAGGCGACTGCCACCCTCACAGCTGCCCAGGAGCCCTCCGTCTGCACCAGCCCCGCTGGGCCATGAAGGACCGCCAGCACCAGCCCCACTGGGCCAGACAGAACCGCCAGCAGCTGAGTCACTGCAAAGGACCCCGCCGCAACAAGCACCGCTGAACAGGGCACCACCGCCACAAGCACCGCTGAACAGGGCATGGCCGCCCCTAGCACCGCCGCTACAAGCACCGCTGAACAGGGCATGGCCGTCACTAGCACCGCTGAACAGGGCACCGTCGCCACAAGCACCGCTGAACAGGGCACCGCCGCCACAAGCACCGCTGAACAGGGCACCGCCGCCACTTGCACCGCTGAACAGGGCACCGCCGCCACTAGCCCCGCTGGCCCATGGGCACCAAGGGCACTGACGCTACTGAGTCCGTCACGAGCAGGATGAAGCACTCTTGGCACCAAGCCCCCTCCAGAACCATTGGAGATTCACATCCACTACCTCAGTCCTTGGCAGGATGAAGCTCTCTGGGCACAAAGGTCCCTCCAGACACAAAGCCCCCTCCAGAACCAGTGGAGTATCACATCCACTACCTCTGTCCTTGGCAGGATGAAGCACTCTGGGCACAAAGCCCCCTCCAGAACCAGTGGAGTATCACATCCACTACCTCTGTCCTTGGCAGGATGAAGCACTCTGGGCACAAAGCCCCCTGCATAACCAGTGGAGATTCACATCCACTACCTCAGTCCTTGGCAGGATGAAGCACTCTGGGCACAAAGCCCCCTGCAGAACCAGTGGAGATTCACATCCACTACTTCAGTCCTTGGCAGGATCAAGCACTCTGGGCATAAAGCCCCCTCCAGAACCAGTGGAGATTCACATCCACTACCTCTGTCCTTGGCAGGATGAAGCACTCTGGGCACAAAGCCCCCTGCAGAACCAGTGGAGATTCACATCCACTACTTCAGTCCTTGGCACAATGAAGCACTCTGGGCACAAAGCCCCCTCCAGAACCAATGGAGAAAGGCATCCACTTGAGAGACTGTGGCTTTGCACTCCCCAGAATGGAACAGTGGGCAATATTAGTGAGGCTGAGTGGGAAGGTGATGTTTCTGAACACAACAGTTTATGGAGCTGTACCCAGTTAAGCTGCGTTGCTGTGAAGCCAATTTGTTGTAAGTTGTGGACTGCCAGCCAGTATGCGAGTTACTGTAGTTGTCCGGCTATGAAGTCTGCCTTAATATCTGGAGCACTTATTCCACCTCCTATCACTGGTAAATGTATTTTAAACAGGCTCACTATATAATGGATATTACCCCAGGCAAGTTTGACCAGCAACATGTTTAATACTTTAAGTACCTCAGCCGGTACCACAATGGGGAGATTTATAGTGATACAACAATCATGGGAGAAAGACCATTTTTTCCAGCGCTAGCCGTCCAGCCACTGATAATGGCAACATAATCCAAAAGCCAACTTGAGCTTGAAGGGAATTAATTGTGGACATTAGGTTTCCCACCAACAGGTCTTGTGTCTCCCAATATACTTGAATTCCTAAGTAGCAAAATGTATGTGGTGCTAGTGTAATGGAAGTGTGACCAAATGTTCATGGTAAATGTATTTGGGTGTCCGAGAAGGAGAAAGTGCAAGACTTGTCAGTCTTTGTCTTCATGCCTGCTATTTCTCTGAATCTATACAGTGTTTGGGCCACTCCAGAGACATCTTCTCGTAGGTCTTTCAAGTCCAAAGCATGTCGTCTGCATTAAGCGAGACAGCATGTATTGTGCCGTCAATAGGGATTCCCCAGGGTTTTGCCTCATGATGAAGCAACTGTGCTATAGGTTCAACTGCCAGTACATAAAGCAGTGACAAAAGGAGACAGCCCTGTCGGGTCCCCCGAGGCATCACGTAAGGTACCAAAATATGGGAGCCAGTTTTGGCTCTCACAATCGGTTCTCGGTATAGGAGTTTCACCCAGTTAATACATGTTGGGGTATCCCGTAGTGCTCTAGTACCATAAGCATGTATTCCTAGCTTAGTGTGACAATTGCATGGCGGCTATCTAGGGAAAGGCAACCTGCATGCGGATAGCCGTTGCACATTGCAACAATTATTCAGAACTGGCACCTTATATTTAGTGACGTATTACGCTTTGGTATAAAGCTGCATTGATTTATGTGTGGGAGACATTGGAGTAAAGGAAGTAGGAAGTATCAACGTGGCAGAATTTTACGCAGCATTTTATAGTCAGTATTCAGTATAGATAAGGGTCTGTATGAGGACAATTCTTCAGGAGGCTTGCCTGCTTTTAGTAGGGAAGAAACTATGGACAGCCATATAGAAAGGGGGAGGCAACCCTCTTTAAAAGATGCAGCATATAGTTTTTCCAATTGCAGGGCCAGCCTTGCTAGTTATGTAGACTAGAATTTAATGGGAAACCCATCCAAGCCAGGCATTTTGTTGCGGGCTAGTTCCTTAACTGTCCCATTATTTGATTTACTGTTATGGGAGCTTTCAAGGTTTTCTGGTCATCAGGAGTCACTGCGGGCAACCACAACTTCCTAGGAACCAGGTTGTTTCTTTAGCCTTTAACATTGAGGGAGCTGCGTAGAGGTCTGTGTAAAACTCTTGGAAGGCTGTGTTAATATCCAGCTGCATTGTCACTGTACCCAGGACTGGTGTATTAATGGATAGGATAGGGGTCGGTCGAATAAGCTGAGCTAAAAGAGATTTGTGAGCTTGGGCATGTGTTTTTTGTAGGTATGACCTGTGGTATATTATTCTGAGGCGTTCTCAGAGGTCAGCATGTTCGATATTCTTGTAGTTGTGTAGAGTCAATTTCGCATCTTCCTACTGCCTCCTCTAGCTTACCCATATTGTTTTCCCTTCTTTGCAGGGCTGCCAAGACTTCCTTATGCGCTCCCACTAGGATATTTATGGAGATGCGCTGTATAACAACTTTAAATGCCTCCCACTCCCCCAGGGTGGAGAAGGGTGTTCCAGACTTTCCAGTGAAGTAGTTGTCTATTGTAGCGGCGAGGGAGTTAGGAAGGGCTGCATCCTCCAAAAGTGACAGTTGTATTTACCAGTAATGTATGTGTGCAGGTATTCAGCCCCAAGTCAGCGTGATCTCTAACAAATTATAGTCTGAGAATGTTTTGGCTAAATACATGGCATGTGTTATATTGGATTGGAGATGGGAGAAGCATAGAAATGTATCTAGGTGAGAGTGTAGGGCATAAGGATAAGGGTAGAATGAATATTCCCTACATCCTACATTGCAACTATGACAGGTATATCTGCCAGAACCCAGCCCTCCATCCATTGCTGTGGGGATTTACCTTGCTTTATGATAGCCGCACCAGGTAAGGGGGGTGCAAACGATCTAGGGAAATGTCAAATACTGTATTATAATCCCTACCCAGTAACCAGGGATAGTGTGCCCTTTCCGCTAACACAGTGGACAAATGTGACCAATATATGTCTTGATCTGTTTTGGGTGCGTATATTCAACCAAGCACTAGGGTTGAGCCATACAGGGTCCCTTTCACTAGTATGTACCCCTGAGTGTCAACATGAGTATCCTGGGCAGCAAAAGGAACTCCTGCTCAGATCCAAATTGCCACGCCATGAGCAAAGGAAGAGTGGGACAAGTAAGGCAGTTGCGTTCTCCACTTTTTACAAAGCTTCTGGGCATCTATGTCTGTCAGGTAGGCTTTTTGCAGATAAGCTAGTTGTGTTTACCTTCTGTGTAATTGAGCTAGTACTCTGTGTCATTTATGAAGCGTCCCTAAGCCCTGCATGCTCCAGGTAAAAACGTTATAAAATGTTAATATAGTAGCCATGATAAGGGGGGCATGACTTATGGGGTATTACCTACCAGACATTTTGTGCAACACATTCAACATTTAGTGTAGGTGTCTGCGAGGGCATATTAAACATAATTTCCCAATACTCAGTCTTGCGCCTTGTTGGAGCTGACCAAACTGAATAACAAACCATATCATTATAGTTCACACATAATTGGTGCCTACGCATGTGGGGTAAATGTGGGCAGTCTGCAGAAACATTTAGACGTTACACTCCAAAACCATTTTGGTTCAAAAAGAGAGGCCACCCGAGCCCCGGACTCCCAATGAGAAGTATCTCTAATGGTGCATATGGAAGTAGCACAATGTCTGCTTTAGGGCATTGTATACTCTGATTGGATCTCCAAGCTCTGCAGAGCTCCCAACAGTGTTCACTCAAAGACGCTAAGCTATATGTCTCTCCTCCGGCAGCACCCGTTACTGGGCATCCACCATTTCCCTTATCCTTATGGCTGGTACACAGTTTTTCTCATAAGTCGTTAGCTGCCTTTGGAGTTATTGATGAGAACAGTGCCAGACTCCCCATAGAATCTGAGTCTGAGGTATTACTGTGTGATGTGATCGAGCTGCTGTGCACTATTGTAGAATGAAAAAAGGACGCCGATGGGTGCGTCTCTAGTTGACTGGCCAATGCTTGGTGTGGGGAAGGCGTTCCATCTTGGGTTTTACAAGCAGTCTCACTGGGCTGACAATGATGCAGTCTCTGCTGTGGTTTTGGAGGGTACTCTTCTTTGGTTCACCCGCACAGGCAGTTGGGAAATTTTCTTCCAGCCACTCAAGTGATGAGTCAGTAGAGTAAAAAAAGAGGGCGCGTTGCTGGTGTATTATCTTGAGTTTGGCTGGAAAAAGGAATGCATAGGTAAGGCCAGTTGACTGCATGTATTTATTTTTTACTTCTTCGAAGGAGGAGCATTGGCACTGCATTGCCACAGTATAGTCAGGGAATATAGAGATTCTTGTATAAGGATGGGTGCTTTTTCGCAAGCTGATTTAAACAAAACAGCGCAGTCATTCAAGTCTGAAATTTTTGCCACAGTGGGACTAGGCAGAGCTCTTGGAATAGGTTTCCTGGTAGGAACTCGGTGGACTTGTTCAACTAAGAAGTTTGATAGCCCTGCTGGGGTCACCGTTGTCTGAAGTCAGGTCTCAATAAATTGTACTGCATGTGGTCCTTCCACACCTTTCGGCATTCTCATAAGTTGGATGTTATTTCTACGTGCCCTACCTTCGGCATCTTCTGTGCACTCCTGGAGAAGTTCTATGTGATGCAAGGGTAGGTCGCTCCCCCTGCCCCTGCAGCTCCACCAGCCCAGGCTCCTGAGACCTCCTAGCAAGCCCAGCGAATTCACAGTAAGTACCCCCCCACCGCCCAGCCCCTCGCACTGCCCCGCGCTACTCACCTCCTCTCCTGCTTCTTTTCTTCATCTCTGTTCTTCCTCTGTGCTCATCTTCTGTATTCTTCTTCTGTACTCTTCTTTCTTCCCTGCTCCCCGTCTTCTATCTTCATCTGTGTTCTTCTTCTGTGTGCTTCTTTCTCTCTCCTTTGCACCGCGACCTGCGTGTGCTCTCTTCTTCTGTGTCCCTCTTCTTGGCTCTTCCCTCTGCTGCTCGTCGCTCCTCTTCTTCTTTACCTTCTTCTGTGTTCTTCTGTCTTCTGATCTTCCGCTCCCTTTCTTCTTTACCTTCTTCTGTGTTCTGCTCTTCCGCTCCTCTTCTTCTTTACCTTCATCAGTGTTCTTCTGTCTTCTGATCTTCCGCTCCCCTTCTTCTTTACCTTCTTTTGTGTTCTGCTCTTCCGCTCCTCTTCTTCTTTACCTCCTTCTATGTTCTTCTCTCTTCTGATCTTCCCTCTTCTGCTCCTCTTCTTCTTCTACCGGCTTCTTGGTTCTTCCTGCGTCTGCCCTCCTGCTCCTGTCTCGTGTCTCTGACCTGCCTCACTCGATACCCCCTCTGTAACGCCCCTATCTACCTATCTCTCTATCTTTCCCCCTCACTCGCCACCTCCTCTGTAACCCCCATCTTCCTATCCTTTCACTCTTCTATCTCTCACCCTCACTCACCTCCACCTCCACCTCTGTAATCCACCTCTGTAACCCCCCGTCTTCTATCTCTCACCCTCACCCACTTCCACCTCTGTAACCCCCCCTCCCCTATCTTCCTAACTTTCCTCCTAACTTTCTTCCTAAACTCCCCGCCACCCTTAACCCCCTCCCCCATCTTTTCTCCGCTCTACCTGTCCCCCCTCCCTCCGCTTTCCCGCCGCCACCTCCTGCACGCCCCGCCCCCCCAGCTCCCATTCATCGCCCCACTCCCGTCCCCCGACCCCAGCTGACCCCTCCCCACCTCCTCCCTCTTATGGCGGCCGCTGCGCGACAGAGGTAGCGACCCTTGACCCAAGGGTAGGTCGCTCACCCTGCCGCGGCAGCTCCACCAGCCCAGGCTCCTGAGACCTCTTAGCAAGCCCAGCGAATTCACAGTAAGTACCCCCCCCACGCCCAGCCCCTCGCCCTGCCCCGCGCTACTCACCTCCTCTCCTGCTTCTTTTCTTCATCTCTGTTCTTCCTCTGTGCTCTTCTTCTGTATTCTTCTTCTGTACTCTTCTTTCTTCCCTGCTCCCCGTCTTCTATCTTCATCTGTGTTCTTCTTCTGTGTGCTTCTTTCTCTCTCCTTTGCACCGCGACCTGCGTGTGCTCTCTTCTTCTGTGTCCCTCTTCTTGGCTCTTCACACTTCATCTTCAATAAAGCCAAGGACATCATTGCCCCACACCTCCAGACCGTCATCAACTCCTCGTTTTCATCTGCCACCTTCCCCGAGAGCTGGAAACACGCTGAAGTCAACGCCCTACTGAAGAAACCTACGGCTGACCCAAGCGACCTGAAGAAATTCCACCACATCTCGCTCCTCCCCCTTCCCTGCCAAAGTCATAGAGAAGACCGTCAACAAGCAACTTACCATCTTCCTTGAAGACAACAACCTTCTTGACGCCTCTCAATCCGGATTCCGAGCCAACCACAGCACTGAAACCGCCCTCATCTCAGTCACAGACGACATCAGAACCCTGATGGACAACGGAGAAACAGTTGCCCCCATCCTCCTCGACCTTTCGGCTGCCTTCAACACCGTCTGTCACCGCACCCTAATAACCCGCCTCCGCTCCACCGGGATCCAAGGCCAGGCCCTGGACTGGATCGCCTCCTTCCTCTCCAACCGCTCTCAAAGAGTCTACCTCCCACCTTTTTGCTCAGACCCCACCGAGATCATTTGCGGCGTCCCACAAGGATCCTCGCTCAGCCCGACACTCTTCAATGTCTACAGGAGCCCCCTCGCCGACATCGTACGCAAACACAGCATCATCATCACCTCCTACGCCGACGACACTCAACTGATACTCTCCCTCACCAAGGACCCCACCAGCGCCAAGACCAACCTGCAAGATGGAATGAAGGACGTCGCAGATTGGATGAAACTCAGCCGTCTGAAGCTGAACTCAGACAAAACGGAAGTCCTCATCCTCGGTAACACCCCGACCGCCTGGGACGACTCCTGGTGGCCCACGGCCCTTGGCACCGCACAGACCCCCTCAGACCACACACGCAACCTCGGCTTCATCTTGGACCCTCTTCTCACCATGACCAAACAAGTCAACGCCGTATCATCCTCCTGCTTCCTCACCCTCCGCATGCTCCGGAAGATCTTCCGCTGGATCCCCGCCGACACCAGAAAGACCGTGACCCACGCCCTCATTACGAGCCGCCTAGACTACGGCAACACCCTTTACGCTGGGACCACCGCAAAACTCCAGCAACGTCTGCAACAAATTCAAAACGCCTCTGCCCACCTCATCCTCGACATACCCCGCAACAGCCACATCTCCGCCCACCTGAGACACCTGCACTGGCTTCCTGTCAGCAAAAGGATCACCTTCCGTCTCCTCACCCACGCACACAAAGCCCTCCACAACAAGGGACCAGAATACCTCAACCGCCGCCTCAGCTTCTACGCTCCCACCCGTCTTCTCCGCTCCACCAGCCTCGCTCTCGCCGCCGTCCCTCACATCCGCCGCTCCTCGGCGGGTGGGAGGTCCTTCTCCTACCTGGCGGCCAAGACTTGGAACACCCTCCCCACCATCCTCAGGACCACCCAGGACCACTCCACATTCCGGAGACTCCTCAAGACCTGGCTCTTCGAGCAGCAGTAACCCCTTCCCCCTTCCCCCTAGCGCCTTGAGACCCGCACGGGTGAGTAGCGCGCTTTATAAATGTTAATGATTTGATTTAGTTTAGTTATCTGTGCCGAGTGATCTGCACTGGTGGGCAGCAAGGAGGCAATGGATGTTTTGTTTGTTTTGACTTTCTCCGCTAAGTTACGGTGATCATCCTTTAGCAGGTTTATGTCTGTGGTTATGACACCTAGTTGTGGTTCTATGGCAAGGCGCGAGTCACAGACTTCTTGAAGAATAATATCAAGTTTGTATGGGAGGGTTGCTTGCGCAGTGAGGGTAACACAAGTCTATGAGGTGCAGAACGAAGAGCAGTCAGCAGGGACTGAACCAGTGTGCATGTAAGAGGGGGGTTTATTGGTTTTTATCTTGATGTTCCAAATTCTGTTGCTGTTCCTCAATGAATTTTGATCCAAGAGCCCGCTGGGGATATTGTGGTTCAGAGGTAGGTGGCACTGGCAGCTCCTCATTGAGTTAAACACTGTGTCCTTACGTAAATGGAGGCTTCATGTAAAAGAAAAGCAATTGTTCACCAGTTAGTTTAGTGCAGAGTTAAGTGTGGTATATGACGTTATGCAAAGATATGGCAATCCAAGCTGTTGTGTATCAGGTCTGTAACAAGGGCTCGATATTGGTGTTCAGAGTGTTGCTCCTGCATCACAAAATAGAGGAAGCCACATCTTGAGAGAAAAGGTTCATCGGGATGAGGAGTGGGCCACCAGGCCTACGAGAACCGAAGCAGCCCTTCAGTTCCCACTCACTGCCGACGGCCGGCGCTTACATCGTTCTCTGACCTACCAAGTGCACTGAGGCCCCCTTAATTATGGCCTCTTTTATAGTATGTGGCCAGCAATAGTTTGGAGCAAGTCAATTTCAGGGTGGGTTCCACTGGGGATGGGGAGCAGGCTCCTCAGTCACATAACAGAGAAGAAATACTTCCGCTCATCCACACCCTCCAACCCTAGCACCACAGAGATCTTGATTTCAATTATGCTGTATAGGCCAAGGCCTGCCTAGTCCATTTATGGCCACAGGAATGTGTTCAGGCTGCTGCTCATTGTAGTTAGACAATGGATGATGTGCTCGGGCCCTCTATGGGTGAGGAGCGGGCCGCCCGACTTCTAGTACTGCTGCGTCCTGTCTGCTTCCACTCACCACCAGAAGGGCCCGCCTAGTCCAGTAAATGTTGCAGGAGTGTGCTCTGGTTGTCACACATTGCTATTAGGCAACTGTTGTGCTTGGAGGAGGGTGCTCCAGGGGTGAGGAGTGGGCCCCCGGGTCTCCCAGTATCACTGCGTCCCACCTGCTCCCACTCACCGCCATCATGAACTGCGTACCCACTTACTTCGAAGTCAGCGTGTGGGAACCAGACAGGCCCAGCTTCTCATGATGTCAGCGACCGGGGTGTCCCACTGTATCCCCCAGAGCAGCACCCTGACCCGTCACCTTCTGCCTCTGAAGTGGTTGTGTGTCGAGGGGTACCACCCCAGGGGCTGACACTCGTGTGGTAGAGGCCTCCGCTCAACCTCTCAGGCCTCGCGGCCGCATGACTCTTTATTGAGCAGTCAGTCAAAGTTACAATCTTCCTCTCTGCTCACCGTCGCAGCTCAGTTGAAGTCTCCAGCATAACGAGATAACACTTACAGCCCCCGTTTAAGTAACACTAGCCACCGGGTATGGAATTAAGCAGGATGAAGGGGGTCCGGGCTCCAGAGCTGTCACGCTAGGCATCTACAGTGTTGCACAGCTAGACATCCCCTACCCAATGAGAACACTCTTATTATCTCTAGATCTAAGGAGTGTTTTAAGATCTCATTAATGCTAAACTTCAATATAATAAATTCTCCACTGATGCTGCATCCTCCTTTCTCCTCAAATCCAGTGCCAAGTATTATGGGGTCAGAACAAATCGGGCAAATTGTTAGCGAAATTTTCTCAAGATTAAAATGAATAGAAACAAAATTGAATCAATTAAAGATGCTCAATTGTATTTATTATATAAAGATGAAGAGATCTTGGAGCAATCTGTTCAATTCCACTAACAACTGTACACCCCTGAACGCACCCCACAGACTCAGACATTGCTCAATATTTATTTTACCCACAGAAGGATTTTGATAAAACTAATGATTTTTCTGAACTAAAAAAAGGCTATTATCTTATCCGAACTTTGCACTGCTTTATTTTCTCTTAAATCAGAAAGCACCAGGACCTGATGGCCTTACTGCTGAATTTTTCTCACATTGTTCTTAATTACTTCTTCCTAAATTATCTTTTCTCATCAACAACTTCCTTCAATCGGGCAAATCTTCTAGATCTTTCTTGGATGCACTCATATTAATCATTCCAAAGGAAGGCAAAGATTCATATTAAAGTAAAAATTATCAGCCAATTTCTCTTGTCAATATTGATTATAAAACATTTTCAAAAATGTTAGTTTTTCTTCTGAAATCCCTTTTACCTAATTTCCTTGGAAAAGAACAACTCAGATTTGTCAGGTTGGTGTTATATAGCTGACAATGCTTATTTATTATTTGGCGTACTTTCTAAATCTCAGCAATCACATTAACACTTAGCAGCAATTACCATCCGTGCAGAGAGGGCATTTGACCATGTTAACTGATCCTTCATACATTAAAATGGTTTGGTTTTGGACCTACAATTATCTCACTCCTTTCCTTCTTTAGTCCTCCCCCATGAAGCGACCATGTACGCAAATGGGCACACTTCCTCCTATTTCCCTCTGGATAGGGGTGTTTGCTAAGGTCATCCCCTTTCTCCTTTCCTTTTTACTATTGCTCTTGAACCTTTCCTCTCTCAAATTAGAAATAATCCTATAATACAGGGTTTCTTGTGGAACACTTAACAAATGAACACAGCAGTCTATCCTGATGATATTCTTCTATTTATATCTCGCCATCATACTTCACTTCCAGCCTTCTTTCAAGAAGTCTCCTCTTATTCTCTTCTCTCTGATTACAAACGTAATCATGACAAATGCAAATTTTATCCTTGAATGGATACACATTCAGACATAATTTTTCAGACACTAGTTTATTGTGGAATGTTCCCAAACTCAAAAATGTAGAGTTATAGTTCTCACCTTCGCTTAAAACTTTGGGTTCTCTGACTACCCATTGTTCTTTATACCATGTCTAATATCTCCATTTCTTTTCCACTAAAATGTTTTAAACAAAATAATTCCATACTTTCATCTTTCCTATGGAATGGAAAGGAATCACGCCTCTCGCAAACAAAATTAAAACAGCTGTAATCAAATGGGGTTGTTAACTTCCCTGATTTTCAAAAATCAATTTGGCCTTCCTATTAAGACAATCTATCACTGAATCCAGGACTCCAATAGAACCTCTTCTTTATGGGTACAACTGAAGGAACCTTACTTTTCTTCGGTCTTCTCAAAAAACCTCAGAATCTTTATTCTACCATTTTTAAACATCCTTTCATTTTCCCTCATGTTTTCAGAACACATTTCTCCTTTTGCAAAATATCATATTAAAGCCTCTTACTAGTTTACTTCCTTCTCAGTACAACCTTCCTCACCTCCTTCTACGTTAGGTAAATTTTTACATAATAATCCTAAAAGCTTCTGTTTTATATCGTGCTTTATGCCAAACTCTCACTGATAGACCTAAATCAGACACTGAACTGACATGGGAGAATGATTTGGGAACGATTCGGACCATTTCTTTTTGGAAACAAATTCGGACGAAAATAAGGTCTTCCTTTCAAGCTGCCAATACCACTCAAACGCTAGTCTATATTTATAACAGGCTTCTCTTTTTCCAGTCTCTTTACATTGTATTTAGCTGGACGGTCAGGATATGTCTTGGTCATGTTACTCACAACAAGCAAACCTCAAATACATGCTTTTTGATTGCACACTTGTTCACCCTTTCTGGACACAAGTTTGGAATCAGATCAATACTATTTTTGACACCTCTGTTTCATTATCATTTATCAGCAATTTCTTAGGAAGCCTATCTACTGATTGAGACACGTATCATCACACATAAAAAATTATTGACCTCCTTTTAGCAGTCGCATTTCAGCAAATTACTAAAAACTGGAAGGATTTCTCTAACCTGTCTTTTCATGCCTGGTGTTATGCTGTCTGTTACCATCACAGACTTGATACAGCATATATTTACACTATTTCACTTGCCATTAAAGGTTCTATTGTATGGATTCCCGTCACAAGTTTTATACATCGTCAAGCTAAATCCTCACTTTATCGTCACCCCATTAGCAACAAGGGGCCTGATAATGGCCTTGGCAAATGGGATACGCCATCAGAAACATGACGGATATCCCACCCACCGTTTTACAAGTTCCATAGGATATAATGGAACTTGTAATACTGCGGACGGGATATCCGTCTCGTTTGTGTCGGCGTATCCCATCCGCCAAGGTCATAATCAGGCCGAAGCTTTCTAAATCCCCCTGACGTTCATATGTTGTTTTCAAAGTTATTGTAGGGGTTTTTAGAACTTTACAATGTTTTATCTATTTAGGAGCATGTATGTTATCATTGCTATTTCTCTACCTAAATTGGTTTGTGTATATGTATGATTAGGACAGTGCATTTCCATCCCTCACCCTACCCTCCTTTCTTTACACTCTCTGTATTAGCTGTTACTGCATTATTCTGTTTGTATCTGCTTGTACTCAATAAAGTTCCTATAATCTTATAAAAAATGTCTTTCAGAATGCAGCTCTAGAACTAATAAGATATGAACTAAATTGAAGGAACTCTTTGAAGCATTATACATTTTAAATCATCTGTCTCTGGACCTCGGAGAGTTATTGTCTATCCCTGTTTTTTTACAGTATTATTCCATGGCTGCCCATCATAATGCCAAAAATAGCCAAAGATATTAAATATTATGCGAGGGGTGGCATCCATTATGCCTGAAATTACCTTCATTATGATCAAGATACATGCTGTATACCAAGGATGAGCACCAAATGTACAGGGATACCCATTATATCAAAGATGGCTACCATTATGTTTGAAACGAAAAGTAGTGAGTATGCCACCATTTCACCATTGATAGTCATTATACCTGAGGGAAGACCCACCATATTTCACGGGGGATCAGGTTAGCCGGCATGCATGCTTTGGCTCAAACCCAAACACACCCAAACGCACATCGTGGGTGAAGTACGCAACACACAGTGAAACGTAGATGCTCACATGCTCAGATGTGTGCGCTAATATTCAAACACACAAATTCATAAATTAACATTCACTCATGCACTCGCTTGTCTTGCAGATGCATAGCACCCACACATTAATATCCTCAACCACAACCTCCCAACAAAATGTACCTTTCTTTGTAATGCATCCTTCGTTTGTCATGGGGTCGTGTCTGCATTAACCTTTTCTTGAGCAGTGAGCTTGTGCCTGCCTCTGCAGAGCTAAGAGTTCCGGCTCATCGTATCACAAGCCAGGTCAGGGGTAGGAGCAGATATGTCTCATCATCCTGATCCCACTCCTCTGCATTCCAGTTTCAGAATTAACCACATGGCTGACCACGAACAACACCTCATATGGCCACCATTAGCAACATACTTTACAATCTGAGCAAATGTAAAATGGATTGTTCATGTTTGAGGAGTGTGAAACTGAAGTGCATTCCTCACACGTAAAATCTACCGATCCATCTGGAAACAGTTCTGAATGTGAACTCTGCAGGAAGGTTGGTATTCTTAGTACAAGTCCTTACCCTCCCTTCTTGCATGTTCAGATGCTTATCGTGCAGTGTTCAGGCTAGCAAATTATCTGGTCCCATTGGCTGGACTACGTGTGTGTCCATGGGCTATTGCATTTACTTTCCCTGTGAATTATACATGGCTGAGACTATGGTTCTTCAAGGACCAAAGGAGGATTAGTGGCTTGGAGGGCAGTCGCAAACAGCAGTCTTTTAAGTGAGTTTGCTCTGCCATGGGAGATTTTAAGATTGAAAAAAGAAAGTGTTGGAAGCCTGATAAACCTTTGGGAACTCGTATAGCCCTTAGATGGCAGTCTACCAGCCTGCATTTTCCACAGACATTATGGCCAACACTATCCATAGATCCCTGCCTGCCTACATACGTATATATATATCTGCATGCCAAATAGGACAGATGGGACTGTCCTCCCTTTTTAGAGTGTATATTCTCTAAATAGGAGGGAGCAGACGTCTGCCAATGTGTTGTCTAGTTAGAGTGCACAACAATGTTTGAATGATATTCCACATCTGTCTAACTCTAAATTACGACCTACGACTCAAGGGCGCAGGATACTTCCAGTTGCACATCATGGACATCAATTCTTCTCCTACGAGATGGGCAAGAGGCAATTCAGGCCATGATAGTAAGTGGATTCCATGATGGAAACACTGCTTCCCAAAAGTAAACGAACCACTGTACAGGGATAGCTGAATCTAATAAAGACGTTAGCAATATATATATATATATACATATATATATACATATATATATGTTAGAAATGGGGTTTCTGGTTGGCTAGGGTATGCACCTCAGCCAGGCAGAACTTACCCACTCTAGTCAGGGCAAGGGAGTTACACGTCCAAGATAACCCCTGCTCACCCCCTTGGTAGCTTGGCACGAGCAGTCCGGCTTAACCCGGAGGCAATGTGTAAAGCGTTTGCACAACACACACACACATGTGATGCAATATCCCCACCACAAAGGAAACACAACACCAGATTATATGAAAATATACTGTATTGTACACAACGTAATTATCAGACCAAGATCACATAACAGTACTATCCTGCTACCTTAGCAGTTGTCAGAACATTACACATTAGTTACTCTGCAAACTAGCAGTAGTCACACATAACACACAGGTTACTCAGTATTCTGCAACATAAGCAGTAGTCAGGAAACACGTTATCATATTAGCACACTTGTCATAAGAATATCATAAAACGCCCATAGTAGGAACATAAGAAAATCTATGGCAAGTTAAGCAAACATATTAGCAAGTCATGCCCATAAAAGGAACATGTGCACACATATGTAAAAGCATCATAGAACAGGTAGGCAATATATCATAATAGCAAAGTCTGTAGAAAGAACTTTAGATTATCGTTATATTGGTCCCTTTAGAAAGTACCTGTTTTGATGAGGAGGCACTTCCAGTGCCTAAAACAACTAATGGGGCCCCGGGCGCTCCTCTGCGCAAAAAGGGGGCCTCCTTAAACATGGCAGACCGAGAGGGGCGGCACGCACCCTCTCTGAATTCTTGATGGGCCCCTTCTGGGACCCGTGATCACTGGGGGCCCCCCGGGCCTCCACCGGCCCTCTCCAGGGGGGGCCCAGGTCAGGGAAAGCCTTTGAAGGGGGAGGGGGGTGGCTCGCGCTCCCTCCTCTTTGCAACACGGGCCCCTCCGGGGACCCGCTAACTTCTGGGGTCTCCCTGGACCTCCGTGGGTCCTGCCACTACAGGAGACCCCGAAAGAAAATACTCCTGGCCCGCGAGGGGGCCAACACGAGAGCTGGGGGCCAGGGCGAGCCTCCAGTGAGGCTGCCGCCCGGCCCGGAGTAGCAGGAGAGTCCTCCGGGACGCCTGCACGCGAAGGAGAGGCGTCCTCCTCTCCCTCTACTTCCAGATGACGTTGCGGCCCAAGGTGGGGCCTGCTGGTGCCCCGGGGGCGCTCCTCGGAGCGATCCCTACCCCGGGGGCACCGCTAGGAGCGCGCTGGCTCCTACAAACACAAAGAAGGTTGTCTTCGTGCCCTGGGGGCACCGGTAAACGCGCAACACTCGCGTTTTACCAAATTAACTTCTCCGGGCTGCGGCGGTGATTCCTCTTAGTAGAAACGCGCTCCAGGAAGCGCGAGGGCACAATTTAAAGCCCGGGCTGCGGCGGTGATTTCCTTTAGTCAAAGAAAAGCGCTTTCAAAGCGCGATGGCACATCAGCAGCCTCAACAATTAAAAGAATGCCTTTTTCTCTTAAAGCATCCTGGGCAAAGATGTAAAAGATCGTTGCAGGGGTCAGGGGCCACAGCACCCTGCCCCTGGGAACAACTCAACAAGAAGGAGCACAGGGCTGGTGGGCCCAGCTACAGGCCAGCACAAGGGGTGCAGATGGTGGCAGTTCCTCCTAGTGACCAGGCAGGTCACAGGTCAGCACAGCAGCAGCAGTCCATGGCGGTTTCCTGGTGAGTCCATTCATCAGCGTTCTGTGTCCAGTTTCAAGTTCCAAGAATGTTCAAATTGTGGGGAAAATTCCCCTGTACTTATAGTCCTGTTTTTACAGTGTTTTACAATGATAGGGCCAGCCAGTTACAACTGGTTCTGGGAGTGCCCCCTCTCTCCTTTCAGCACAGGCTCCAAACATCAGTGGGGGGGTTAACGACCCTATTGTGTGAGGCCAGGGCACAGGCTTTACAAATGTAGGTGTGCCCCGCCTCTCCCTTCTCTCAGCCCAGGAAGACTATTCAGTATGTAGATGCACCTCAGTGACACCTCCACCCTCCCTGTGTACAGGCTGTCTGAAAAGTATGCACAAAGCCCCAACTGTCACTCTGCCCAGACGTGGATTGGAGTCAAGCTGCAAAACACCAGAATCATAAGCACAGATAAATGCGCACTTTCTAGAAGTGGCATTTCTGTGATAGTAATAAAAAATACACCCACACCAGTAAGCAGTATTTATTATCCACATCACAACCATACCAAACACGCCTACGCTACCCCTCATAAATCAGACAATACCCCTTACACATAAGGCAGGGCATTTCTAATGCAATCCTATGAGAAGGCAGCACTCACAGCAGTGAGACACCAAGTTAGGCTGTTTGTCACTACCAGGACAGGGCATGCAATATGGCACATGTCCTGCCTTTCTACATACATGGCACCCTGCCCATAGGGCTAGCTAGGGCGTACTTTAGGGGTGACTTACATGTAGTAAAAGGGGAGTTCTGGGCCTGGCAAGTAAATTTAGATGCCAGGTCCCTGTGGCAGAAAACTGCGCACACAGGCCCTGCGCTAGCAGGCCTGAGACAGGTTTGAAAGTCTACTTCAGTGGGTGGCGCAAGCAGCGCTGCAGGCCCACTAGTAGTATTTAATTTACAGGCCCTGGGTATAGAGATACCACTGTACAAGGGACTTATAGGTAAATTAAATATGCCGATTAGGTATAAGCCAATCATACCAACTTTAGATGGGAGAGCACCTGCACTTTAGCACTGGTCAGCAGAGATAAAGGCCCTCATTCTGACCTTGGCGGTCTTTTCGCAAGACCGCCGAGTTACCGCCGCGGTGAAGACCGCCGACCGCGGCGGTGTGCCGCTGTGCGCATTCTGACCGCTGGGAGCGTTCCGCCGGGAAACCGCCAGCAGCCACACTGGCGGTCGGCGGGAAAGTGGAGACTGGTCAACCTCCACCGCCACGCCAGCAGAACACCGCCCACAGAATTACGACCCACATTTCTGTGTGGCGGTCTTCTGTTGGCGGTCTTCTGTTGGCGGTCACCTCCCCATGGCTCCCGTCGCCTCCCGGAGGACCAACGCACAAGGTAAGTTGATCGTCCGTGAGGGGAGGGGGTGGGGGGTGTTGTGTGATGTGGGCGTTCATGGGGGTGTGCGTGTGAGTGTGTAGAGGGGGTGTGTGAGTGCGTGCATGCGGGCGGGGGGTGCTGCTGTGTCTATGGGTAATGTGTGCTGTTCGGCAGGTGCGCATGTCTGCATGTATGTGTGCGGGTATGTGTCCCCGTTGTGTATGTGTGTGTAGGGGGTGTGTATATGTGCATGTTGGGGGTGTGTGCATGTCGGGGTGCATGTATGTGCATGTCGGGGTGGGGGTGGGGAGGGGGTTCGTACCACCTCTGGGGGGTGGCAGGGGGGGTGGAGGGTGTGGGGGGAGGACTCGGGTGGGTAGTGGGGAGTGGGGGAGACCCCTATCAGTGCCAGGGAAGGAATTCCCTGGCCCCGATAGTGCTTACCGCCATGGTTCGCACGGCGGTTCCCGCCCGCAAGAAACCGCGGCGGTAGGCAGGGTCATAATACCCTTGGCGGTCTTGGGACGACCGCCGGGCCGGAGTGCGCAAACTCCAGCCCCGCGGTCATGACCGCCGTGGCGGTCGGAGTGGAGAAGTGGCGGTCGGTCGCGGCGGGGACCGCCGCGGTCAGAATGCCATTTTTAATACCGCCGGTCTGTTCGCGGTCCGACCGCCGTCTCTCCGCCGACCGCCAGGGTCAGAATGAGGGCCAAAGTGCTCAGAGTCCTAGAGCCAACAGCGAGAGGTCAGAAAAACCAGGAGGAAGGAGGCAAAAAGACTAGGGATGACCATGCGTATGGCCAAAAGTCCAACAATATATATATATATATATATATATATATATATATATATATATATATATATATATATATATATATATATATCTATATATATAGTTATCTTGTTAGTATTCAGCTAAATATATCAACTGCTGATGAAAAGGAGTTATTTGGAACCAATGATCTCCCATTAAGGGGCGACACTGCTGTATGGGCATGATGAGAACTGTAGTGCTGACTGATTGGTGTTTTAAAATATGTACAGCATTATGAAGCTTTGCTATGCAGTCCATTGCCTGGTCCTTGCAGACGTTACTTTAATGCAGCGCATGCCTACAACTTGAACATTCAGGAAGTGCATTCTATTAGCAGAGCTCTTCACTGTGGTACTTATTGACTGCAATTGTACTAGCCTTTTAGAAGTATGCCAAAAATGATCCCTGTACAGAAATGGTGGAGGCAAACGGAGTAAATGGAGTAACAATAGGAGGCAATAGTACTGGCCAAATCGAGGAAAGAGCTGGGGGAAGAGGCAAAGAGGAATAACAGGGTGTGCGTGTCTGTAAGTCAGCAAGTGAGTCAATCAAGAGTATGCTGAATGAAAATGCCTCCACTTTCTGCCATAAAACTCCAATAGACAAGGGGCAGAGTTATAACCACTCTAGACTGGGGAGGTCTGCCAGATGGTGAAAAGGTGTCAATCACTTTCTGATGTGTTTCTTAATTCACAGTCACCGACTGTCCACTTTAGGGTGCACTGATTATGTTTCTGTGTTGGGTAGATGGACGCCCTTTGCTCTGCTGCTGGAGTTTATCCTGGATCTTTGTGTGAAATCTTGCTGCTTCCTCTATGGCTCATACTGGATTGTATGTGAAGAAATGCTGGTGGTGTGCCAGGATTAAGGGCATTTGGACAAATTCTGGTTCTTTGAAATGGTCAGTGTGCTGCAGTGACAGGTGGAAAGGCTAGATGGTTACAGCTATTGTGGAGGAATGCTTTGGATAGATGAGAATACTCAATAGGCATGCAGGGGCTTTGAAGAGAGTCAAGTACTGTGGAGAAGTGATAAGGTTATGGAACTAATTTAGAGCAATGAGATGACTGTGGATGCTGGGCCGTGGATAGGGGTTTTGACTGTGGGGAGATGTGCGTCTGTGTAGATTGGGGGGGGTAACAGTTTCGTTTAGCACATTCTATCCTGATGGTGGACACGAAATATCCAGTTTCTTGCTGCTCATATCTAGCTGACTGATGAAGCACATCGAGTGGCCTAGCAGAGGATCCATATCTCACTTTTTGAGGCATGTATGAACTATGCTAGAAGTGGCTGTCTGTATTTTGGGAAAGAGAAGCTCCAGAAAGGGTTTGGCACAACGCAGCTTCAGGAACCTCATCACCTGCAGGGATTCTAATAGGGAATGTGGAGACCTATAGCTGAAAAAGCTCTGAATGTATACATGAAAACTGTGATGGAAACCTGTTCTGGGAATATGCCTTTAGGGTCATTTCTTCCATTAAGCCTAATTCAAGGTGTACAAATACAATCAGATCAGGAGGCAGAGGCACAGGGTGAGTGTGACTTGGTCAATACCTAACAATTTGCTGATTCTGGGGCTCTGTGATTGTAAAGCAGTACTAATTGTTTTGTATGCTATTATTTTATCACCATATTAATTTTGGTGAATAGACCTTGACTGCGGGCACTGTCCTGAGATAATATTCTGTCTGGGTTTTCTTCTCTTTTTTACCACTTACTAACAACTTAGTGATTTATTCCAACTAGTCCCAAACTTGGCCAAAAAATGGGGACAAGTCTTGAGGCTGGGATATAAAACCATGGGCCTCGTTCCACAGTTTCCATCTAACTCAGTAGTTCACTCTTCTTGGGAGACAGCTATTCTGATGCAAAGGCCAGGGTACCAACTTTCCAGAAAAAGACCCTCATTTTATATATATATATTGAGCCCATGTTTAGCTCTTGATATCCCGTTTCCTTGTTAAGCATAGTTCCTAATGCTATTACTGGTAAACATGATAACTAAAAATTTTAAAAGTGGCTTTGTCTCCCACTGGAAATTGTACAAGTCACATTAGCAAGATTATAGGAAGAGGAGGTACCCCAGCAAAATATTGAAGAAAAATATTGTAATATAAAAATATTAGCGCACTGAAGTACACAAGCTAGTGATGGATAGAATGCTTGAATTAATCTCAGCCACTGGTAGTCACTCATGTAGCATTACAGTCCATCATTATTTTATACACCATGCTATCCCAGTTTCGACCCAGTCATATGCAAATCAGTTTTTACCCTTCTCCAATGGGTCAGTCCAGCCCAAACCGCCATGCCAGGTCCTCCCTGAAATGGCAACCCAAGACCAGTTTTGTTCTGATTGAGGCTTATCAGTTGGATGTAGCAAGTTCTCAGAGGCACAATGAGAAAGGGACCCACGTCTAGGCATACCTTTGCTGCTTAGAGCAGTACATAGAACACACTATAAATTGCTCAGGTCACATTCCAGTGAGGCTACTCCCACCTGACAAGCCCCAACTAGGTTGAAAACAGTCTTTGATTGCTTATGATCCCTTCTGGAGTGAGGGACAGACTGCTCCCATGAAGAACAGGGTTGGAAGTGATTTGCAAAAGGCAGACCTTCCTCTAGAGTGGCATGGTGAGCAAAAAACGATGGTTTGGAATTCGGCTCCAGGTGATTGGCAGTGGCTGAGATTAATCTAAGCACTCCATTCATCACCTTATTTGTTTCAGTTGACGCCCTAAGTGCAAGGGGTATGCCCAGACATGGGTGCCTTTCTCACTGTGCCATAGAACGCAAGCTACACCCTATTGATGGGCCCCAACTAGGGCAAAACCGGGCTGGGGTGATTGTTGTCCCTTCTGGAGGAGGTTTTGCCTGGCACTTCAAGATGGACTGTTTCCATGAGGAGCAGACTCAATACCGATTTGCATGAGGGGGGGGGTCTTTGTCTGGAGTGGCATAGTGGACAATAAAGATGGACTTCAATGCTGCCATAGGTGATGGTCAAAGGCTGAGATTAATTCAAGCATTCCAACCATCACCTTCTACTTGAAACAGTAATATAGGCCCTCATCACGACATTGGCGGTCACAGTACCCCCACACCGGTGCTGACAGTCGTACCGTCGCCAGGCTGGTGGGACAAACCACCAAATAATGACCCTGATGGTTATACCACAGCAACACAGCCAGTAGCCAATCAATAACACCAGTGCAGTATGAACGTCAACAACAGCAGTAGCCATCACCTGTCCGGCTGAAAGCACAGTAGCGCCCACCCAATAACGAGTCAGCAGACCGCCATGATTTCCAGGGCGGTATAAACACCACAAAAAGCTGGGGGAAATGAACTGAAAGAAGGAGACACTCACCTCCAGGGGTACAGAAGAGTCAGTGGACGCCATGGAACGTGCACTACAGGTCTTCCCTGCACTATTGTACGACATTCTCCTACAGGACCAGCAACGCAGACCAAGACGCAATAGGTAATTACACCCGCCTAGCACACAATGGAGGAAAGGGGAGAGTCACACACGCACACGTGACACAAACACCAAGCACAGACTGCAACGCTCACACAGCCGCTTACCACCATGCAGAAGACCGGCAATACACCGCCGCGGCCGCAGAATCCCGCCACAGGTATTATGACACACATATCGGAATCCGCCGAAATTCAGACACCCACACAACTCCGCCACACCAAAGGTCAGTGATAAACTGGCAAAAACAATTACTCCACCTCCACGCCAACAGAAACACGCCCATGCTATTATGACCCACGAATCCACGCAGCGGTCTTTGAACCGCAGTATTCCATTGGCGGTACACACTGCCGCGCTCAAAATACACACACATCTCCAAAACACCGCCACATTGGACAATTACAAATACACACACCTGATACACATTCAAACAACACTCCCACACACCCAACACAATATAAAACACCCACCCACATCACCCACAAACCCTTACGACCAGAAATTTAGACGAAGGCCAGAGAGACAGCAGAGCAAAGACAACCCCACCATACAGAGGCACACAACACCATCACCCACACAACATCCACGCACAAAACACCACACACCACTACACATCACCACACACATCAACACTCACACCGCCCCACACATCACCCACACCACCCCATGTCACGCCAAAGACACCCCCGCTTTTCCGAGGAGGAGCTCCGGGTCATGGTGGAGGAAATTGTCCGGGTAGAGCCACAGCTATTTGGCTCACAGGTGCAGCACACATCCATAGCCAGGAAGATGGAGCTATGGCGAAGAATAGTGGACAGGGTCAACGCTGTGGGACAGCACCCAAGAAATCGGGAGGACACCAGGAAGAGGTGGAACGACCTATGGGGGAAGGTGGGTTCAACGGTCTCCAGGCACAACATCGCGGTTCAGTGGACTGGCGGCGGACCTCCACCTCCTCCCCCACAACTAACAACATTGGAGGAGCAAGTCTTGACCATCATGCATCCAGAAGGCCTCGGAGGAGTCGGTGGAGGAATGGACACTGGTAAGTCAAATCTTAACTATCATATCCCCCACCCTACCTGCATGCTATCACACACCCTCACCCTCACACCCTCCCATATCACTCCAACACCTCAGTAATGTACTAATAACACAAACTACACATCCCAACACCAAGCCCTGCATGGCACAACTAAGCATGGACACCCATCACGAAAGCATGGCCACTGCACATACCCATAACAACCCCCTAACCATCATCACACAAGCCCCCACACAGGAATGCTTGCACTGGGATACACGCACACCCACCCATTGCACACCATCACACACACACATGCAATAATCATGCTCTTATGCCCCTGCAGGATCACAAAGGACCGTCACCACACCGGAGTGTCCAGACAACTCCACTCCACCCACAGAGGAGGCCCACAGTGACGATAGTAGCTCTGCCCTACTGGATCTTGATGACCAGCTCGGACCATCGTGGGCCTCGGGACAGTCGGTTCCCCTTGCACAGGCACAGCCCAACACTGACCTTCCAGCCTCTGGTAACACCAGCACAGCACCCACCGAGCGGGCCCAAACCTCCGTACCCAGGACAGGACAATCAGCTGTGTGTCCACCACTACAGGGAACCCAGGACAACCCACCACCCCAAGAACAACAGGGACCTGGGGGCAGTGGTAGTGGGCACACGGTCCAGGGGACGGAGGCACAGGAACACAGGGGAACTGGGAGGACTGCCGTGCGACAGGGGGCGGACAGGCCAAGGGAACCTACTCTCCATGGGGCCCTATCCTCCATCATGGGAGCATACCACCACTCCCAGGAGACGATGGCGGCGGTCCTGGTCAAGTTTCAGGTGACCCAGCACCTGCAGGGGGACCAGTATTTGGGGTTCAGGGAGGAGCTCAGGACCATCAGTTCCGCCTTGGGCACCATCGTAGGGGTGCTGAAGGACATACAGCAGACCAAGGGGCCCCTGACACTAGCATGGACGATGAACTGCCCACCACCTCCGCCGGCGCTAGTGGACAGGACGCCCCGCCACAGGACCACCACACCAGCACCCCACCCCCTGCAGATGGACAACCACCTCGCAAGCGGTCCCTGAGATCCAGGAACAGGACAGAGCAAGATGGCAAGACCTACGCCAGGAAATGAGACCACTCTGATTGTCCCCCCCACTGTCCCACTTTGTTACCCTGTCCATACTTAAACTGCCCCAGCTCCACTTCCTATGCCCATATGGGCAGTGCACCTGTGAGACTAATAGACTGGACTCTGCCATGGACATTCCTCCGCCATCACACATCACCATTTTACAACCCCCCTCCATTTTTTAGCACTTCAATAAACACCCTTGAAACAAAAAAACAATCTGGAGTCAGTCTATGATTTGGTAAAATGTAACATCTATGACAGTGTCAAAATGCGTTGTTAGTTGTAAAGGCAACATACCAATGTCACACATCACAAGTCCTTGAAGGACGCATGCAGATTACACACGTTGGTAACCACACCTGTGAAACCGTAATGGAAAGAACCAACTCAGTTACCAAATAATCCCATGAAATTACACACAGGATAGAGGAGGACGTGTGACAGTGAATGTAATGGTAAAAATTAAAATGTTCTCACCTGTGTGTCACTGGAAATATTGCTGTATGACTGACTCCCTGTTGTTGTTGTCTTCTTCCTCAGCTTCCTCCTCATCACTGTCCACAGGCTCCACAGGCTCCACAGCTGCCACAACACCGTCATCTGGACCATCCTCCTGCAGAAAAGGCACCTGGCGTCGCAAAGCAAGATTGTGAAGCATCGAGCAGGCGATGATGATCTGGCGCACCTTCTTCGGTGAGTAGAATAGGGAACCACCTGTCATATGGAGGCACCTGAACCTGGCCTTCAGGAGGCCGAAGGTGCGTTCGATCACCCTCCCAGTCCGCCCATGGGCATCATTGTAGCGTTCCTCTGCCCTGGTCCTGGGATTCCTCACTGGGGTCAATAGCCAGGACAGGTTGGGGTAACCAGAGTCCCCTAATAGCCACACACGGTGCCTCTGGAGTTGACGCATCATATCATGGATGCTGCTATTCCGGAGGATGTAGGCGTCATGCACTGAGCCAGGGAACATAGCATTAACCTGGGAGATGTACTGGTCTGCCAAACAGACCATCTGTACATTCATGGAATGATAACTGTTCTGGTTCCTGTACACCTGTTCACTCCTGTGGGGGGGGACCAGAGCTACATGGGTCCCATCAATGGCACCTATGATGTTGGGGATATGTCCAAGGGCATAGAAGTCACTTTTCACTGTAGCCAAATCTTCCACCTCAGGGAAAATGATGTATCTCCTTACGTGTTTCAGCAGGGCAGACAACACTCTGGACAACACATTGGAAAACATAGGCTGGGACATCCCTGATGCCATGGCCACTGTTGTCTGAAATGACCCACTTGCAAGGAAATGGAGCACTGACAGCACCTGCACGTCAGGGGGGATTCCAGTGGGATGGCGGATTGGTGACATCAGGTCTGGCTCCAACTGGGTACATAGTTCCTGGATTGTGGCACGGTCAAACCTGTAGGTGACGAGTAAATGTCGCTCCTCCATTGTCAACAGGTCCACCAGCAGTCGGTACACCGGAGTATTCCGCCATCTTCTCAAATGTCCCAGCTGACGGCACCTAGGAAGGACAACAGCGACGATCAAGTACATTTTTTTCCAGGTATGTACCCACAGTTACACAGAAGACGACACCAAACACAAAACCCTTCCTGTATGTGTGTTGAGTGTAGGCCTAGCTATGTGTGACGCAGAAGTAAATGAAGCCATGTGGGCCCCTGAAATGGCGGCTGCCTGACCTCTAAACTGGGACAATGGGATTGTGGGGTAACTGCGTTGGCGTTGCACACCGTCGCGGTAGGCGGTTGTAGACCGCAGCGCAATGCTGCATTGGTTAACATAGGACCCTATGGGTCCCAGGAGCCAATGAACAGGTGCGCCAGTGGTGATGATACGCACCACCGCGGACGTCACCGCCGTGGACATCACCGCCATTTTCTATCTGTTCAATCACTAGATACCTGATCTGTGACAGGAGAGGACCTACACTGCAAGTGCTGCTGTGACCTCGGTCTGGAAGAGACAATGGCTGCTGCGTCCGGGGAAAGGGCCCCTGCCTTCACTGCTCAGAAGTTGGAGAAACTGGTAGACGGGGTCCTCCCCAAGTACACGCTACTCTACGGTCCTCCAGACCAACAGGTTAGTACACAGGTAGCACGTTGTATGGGCTAGGCCTGGGTGGAGAGGGCTGGTTGTAAGAGGGAAGGGGGCAGAGTTCAGGGAACATTAATGCATGTGAATGAATGGGCCACATGGCTAGAGTAGGGAGGGGGCCACTCACATCAACGGAGCAGTTGGTAATGACTTCTCTTCTTCCCTTGTGCATGCCATGTAGGTCAGCGCCCACCAGAAGAAGGACATTTGGCGTGCCATCGCCAAGGACGTCCGGACCCTGGGGGTCCACCAGAGACGGGGCACCCACTACCGGAAAAGATGGGAGGACATTCGCCGCTGGTGCAAGAAGACGGCGGAGGCTCAGCTGGGGATGGCCTCCCAACGTGGGAGTGGTGCCCGTCGCACCATGACCCCCCTGATGTTCAGGATCCTGGCGGTGGCCTACCCGGAGTTGGATGGGCGCTTGAGGGCATCACAGCAGACACAAGGGGGTGAGTACACTCTCAATCTGCGGACTTTGCGTGCAGTGGAGGGCTCTGGGTGGGGGAGGAGGCCTGTGGGTGTACCTAGGCCAGGCAGAAAAAACGTAGACTAGGTCTCTCCGTAATGCAGGCCATGTGGCACTCCACCCCACCGCAGTAGAGTGCAAACTACAGGTATAGATGCCCCTGTGGCATCCATGTGTGCAGATGTCCACCATAGCCATGTAGGCCAGATCCCAGAAATTGCATCTGCAGAGGCCAGGAGCACGGCGTAGTGCAGGGGGCTGCTGTGTCTGTATTGTCCGCCAACGGTAGCGGTATGCCATGCACTCAACCTGTCTATCTTCTGTCTCCCCCCCCCTTTTTGTGGTCTACCTGTTCTTTTGAGCATCAGCATCATCATGCGGAGGTACAGTGGCACCGGAGCATGAGGGAGCTGCATCCCACATGGCCATGGAGGGCCACACCACGGACTCAGAATGCACCAGTGGGACGGAGTGCGAGGGGAGCTTCACGTCGGCCACCGGATCACCAAGCAGCGACACAGACTCGTCCGCCGATGTGAGCTCCCTTGTGGTGGCGGCACCATCTGTGCGCCCCACTTCTACAGGTACAGCTGCCACCTCCCCTACCAGCAGCACCCTCCCAGCAGCCCCTCAGCGTTCTCCCCGTGCCCGCTCACCCAGGAGGGTGGGCATCACCTTCGCCCCAGGCACCTCAGGCCCTGCCCCAGTCACCCCTGCTGCCCTCAGTGAGGAGGCCATTGACCTCCTCAGGTCACTCACTGTTGGGCAGTCTACCATTGTGAATGCCATCCAGGGTGTAGAAAGGGAGTTGCAACATGGTAATGCATTCCTGGAGGGCATTCATTCTGGTCAGGCTGTCCTTCAGCGATCCCTGCAATCTCTGGCCTCAGCACTGATGGCAGCCATCGTCCCTGTGTCTAGCCTCCCCCCTCCAACCTCCTCCACCCAGACCCAATCCCCTGTACCCCAGCCCATCCCAACACACCTACAGACCAGCATGCACACAAGTCAACACACAAGGGAAGCTCAGGCAAACCTAGGCACCACACAACCCACAGGCACACAAACAAGCATCACCCACATGCAGACACAGCAACATCCACTGCCTCCACTGTGTCCCCCTCCTTCTCTTCTCCCTACTCCCTACCAGTGTCGTCTACACTCTCACCTGCATGCACTACATCTACAGACACTAGGACTCGCACCCGACACCCAGCAGCACACCCTGCTCACCTGCACTCACCACCTCCACTCCCATTTACATGTCCTCTGTGTCATCTCCCAGTGTGTCTGTGACACCCCCTCCCAAAGTACACAAACGCAGGCACCCACACACCCAACATCCATCCACCTCACGACAGCCTCTAGTACCTGCACCTGCACCCAAAACACCTAAAGTGACACCTCCTACAACCACCTCCTCTTCCTCCACTCCCAGGCCCCCTCAAACTACCCATCCCAGTGTTTGTCAGAAACTGTCCCTCTGTAAAGTTGACCTTTTTGCCCCCACCACCCCCTCCAATTCATCAGTCCCGTCGTAGCGCCTCAGCCAAAAAGCCTCCAATACCAGTGGTGCCTGTTCAAGGTGTGTGGAGTGCACCGGCCACCAGGGCAGGCAGTGTGACCTGGAGCCAAGGCACTGGCAGCCCACCCCCTGTCAAGGCTCTGAAATTGGAAAGTGGCCGACGGGACCCTGTGAAGACTCCTGTAGGCAAAACAACTCACAGGGGTACCAGGGGGTTGCAGAGTCAGCTGTGACTCCTCAAAAGGTGGGGAAGGGCCAAAGGAAGTCGGCACAGCCTGGTGTGAGCATCACAACGGAGATGGGCGGCATCCTTCCCCGCGGTCGGGACGCCACCGCCAGCACCGTCGTCACTGGTCCGGAGACCACCGCCTAAGTCATTGCCCAGGAGGGCCCAAGTATCATCACTGGTCAGGAGACCACCGCCGGAGTCATTGCCCAGGAGGGCCCAAGTATGGTTACTGGTCAGTAGACCACCGCCAGAATCATTGCCCAGGAGGGCCCAAGTATCGTCACTGGTCAGGAGACCACCGCCGAAGTCAGTGCCCAGGAGGGCCCAAGTATCATCACTGGTCAGGAGACCACCGCTGGAGTCATTGCCCAGGAGGGCCCAAGTATCATCACTGGTCAGGAGACCACCGCCAGAGTCAGTGCCCAGGAGGGCCCAAGTATCGTCACTGGTCAGGAGACCACCGCCGGAGTCATTGCCCAGGAGGGCCCAAGTATCATCACTGGTCAGGAGACCACCGCCGGAGTCATTGCCCAGGAGGGCCCAAGTATCGTCACTGGTCAGGAGACCACCGCCGGAGTCAGTGCCCAGGAGGGCCCAAGTATCGTCACTGGTCAGGAGACCACCACCACCACAAGAGTCAGTGCCCAGGAGGGCCCAAGTATCGTCACTGGTCCGGAGACCACTGCCAGAGTCATTGCCAAGGAGGGCCCAAGTATCGTCACTGGTCAGGAGACCACCGCCACCGCCAGAGTCAGTGCCCAGGAGGGCCCAAGTATCGTCACTGGTCAGGAGACCACCGCCAGAGTCATTGCCCAGGAGGGCCCAAGTATCGTCACTGGTCAGGAGACCACCGCCAGCGTCATTGCCAAGGAGGGCCCAAGTATCGTCACTGGTCAGGAGACCACCGCCAAAGTCAGTGCCCAGGAGGGCCCAAGTATCATCACTGGTCAGGAGACCACCGCCGGAGTCAGTGCCCAGGAGGGCCCCGGCTGCCACAGCCCCGCTGAGCAATGAGGGAACGTCATGCCACACACCAATGCCCAGTCCAGGAAACGTCATGCCACACACCAATGCCCAGTCCAGGGAACATCATGCCACACACCAATGCCCGTTCCAGAACAGCCATGGCAAAGCACCGCTGAACAGTCCAGAGACCGCCATGGCAAAGCACCGCTGAGCAGTCCAGAGACCGCCATGGCAAAGCACCGCTGAACAGTCCAGAGACCGCCATGGCATAGCACCGCTGAACAGTCCTAAACCGCCATGGCAAAGCACCGCTGAATAGTCCAGAGACCACCATGGCAAAGCACTGCTGAACAGTCCTGAACCGCCATGGCAAAGCACCGCTGAACAGTCCAGAGACCGCCATGGCAAAGCACCGCTGAACAGTCCTGAACCGCCATGGCAAAGCACCGCTGAACAGTCCAGAGACGGCCATGGCAAAGCACCGCTGAACCGTCCAGAGACCGCCATGGCAAAGCACCGCTGAACAGTCCTGAACCGCCATGGCAAAGCACCGCTGAACAGGGCATGCACCGAGGAAGAATGAAAAGACCGCCACATCAAGCATCGTCATCCCATGTGCAGCTGGGACAGTGACGGGACAGGAACTTTCACAGGGAGACTAATCCAGTCTGTAGAGACTTGAGAGACTGTGGCTTTGCACTCCCCAGGATGGTACAGTGGGCAAGCCACCCACTGTAGAGACTTGAGAGACTGTGGCTTTGCACTCCCCAGGATACAGCAGTAGGCAACCCACCCACAGTAGAGACTTGAGAGACTGTGGCTTTGCACTTCCCAGGATGGTAAAGTGGGCAACCCACCCACTGTAGAGACTTGAGAGACTGTGGCTTTGCCCTCCCCAGGATACATCAATGGGCATGGAGCCCCGTCGTGGATCTGGCTTTGCACTCATCCGGCTGAGGTGCCACCCCTTCCCTTCCCCCTGAGGTGCCTGTTATATTTCTATCTGATGCCCCGGCAGTGTTCTCTCCGATTGTGGACAGGTATCTTTTGTGGGCCTCGCCCATGCCTTTTTGGACTAGTGGTGCACGGACATTGATATGTGCATATCTGCACTACTTCTCGTAATGTATATATTTTTGAATGATTTATAATATATCTGTATATTTTTGAAACATGAATATTGATACATTGAACTGATTTCGTTTTGTCTTTGCATTCTTCCGGGGGGGGTTGTGGGTTGTTACTGTGATTTTTGTAAATGCATTGGTGTGTGTGTTGTAATATGCGAGGGTGGTGGTGGGGGTGGGGGTGTTTCGTGTGTCTCCCCCTAACTTTTGCCTCCCCTATGTCGTAGGTGCAGTACTCACCGTTGTCTTCGCCCGCGCCGGCGTTGCTCTTTGTAGATGAGTAGGAATTCAAGGGCCGGTAGAATTTGTAATTCCGGCTCCTTGGAGTCCCCCTTCCTCGTGGGATGTGTTCAGGTGAGCGTTTTCCCATTGCAGTAACTGGTTCCGCCGTGTTTTTATCCACGGTGAATCCGCCCCGGAAAAGGTGGCGGATTGGTAGGTTGTGATACTATGGGCGGTACATTGTCTTCCGCCTGTCTGTTGGCTGTGACCGCCGCGCTGCTTGTCTGTACCGCCGTGGCGGGCGGTGTGTTAAAGTGGCTGTCTTTGTTGGCGGTTTCCGCCAGGGTCATAATTCCCTTTCTTTGTCCGCCGGCCTGTTTGCGGTATTGCCGCGCCTTTAACACCCTCCTCCAGGGTTGTGATGACCCCCTAAATGTCAACACAACCTGCATAAAATAGAAGACATACAACACAAACAATTATGAACGTACAGACATCCATGCAAAGGGAACATACCACATCATGGATGCACAACACACTCATACCACCACACACACATCAGAAAACTCAACCACACAAATACCACAACCAAGCATACACAACCATAGCAATCCATATCAATAACAATACTTACACTGTACAAGTCAGGTATTCATCCAATGCAGACAGACAGACACAATGCACAGATGTGCTAAGTAAACAGCATCCAAATACATTTGTACATCAACCATGTACTGAGAAAGGCACGACAAATGTTTAAAATTGACATCAACGTGGTCAGTTGGGCATGTGTAATTGGAAAGGACACTGCCTGAACCATTTACAAAAGGGGGCCATAGGCCAGTCCAAATTGTCCACAGGCACACAGGGCCAGGCAATTGCCCCAACTAGACTCCTGACAGCCTCATGGCCTCCACAGGCTAGGGACTATAATGGGGCAGGCAGGCACCTCAGGGGTCAGTGGATTGGGTAGTGGGGGAGGTTTAGGTTTGGGAGGGGGTCTTTTGGGTTAGGTATAGGAGGGGTGGCCTTGGATGATTTTTGGGAGGGGGTTCCTTGGCCTTGTTCCTGGTTGGGTGGTCTTTGTTCTTGGTTTTGGGTGGGGGTGGGTGTACACATTTTTTGGGACTGAGGAGGAGGTCGTTTGGACTTAGCCACAGGTCCGGGGAGGCGTTTTGGCAGGGGGAGTGGCATGGGAAACAGAAGGGGGGGTCATGGGAAGACTTGGACACGGAGTGTCTTGGTGTGGGGAGATGGGCTGTGATACAGGTCTGGGAGTGGAGTTAGAGGGAGTGCTTGTAGGACGTGTAGGTGTGCCAGATATGGATGCAGGTATATGCATAGTGTGCATGTGTGAGGTGGAAGAATGTTGAGTGTCTGAGTGGGAGTAGTTAAGTGTTTTGAGAGGAGGGGGAAGAGAGGGTGGGAGAGGACAAACAGGTCATGTGAATGTATGTTGAGGTGGTGTCTGCAAGGAAGGTGGGTGTGCTGCATGTGGTCATGATGGTGGTTGTGGTTAGTGCTGATGTGGTATATGGGATGCATGTCTGACTGTCTGCTGTTGTGATGACTGTGGGCATAACAAAAGTGGTGGCAGGATCTGGGAGTGAGAATGCAGTGCTGGTAGGTGTGAGTGGTGATATAACTGTAAGGCGGGAGGTGATGAGGGAGATAGGGGAGGCAGTGGCTCTTGCTGGGTCTGCTTCTGAGTGTTGAGTGTATGAATTGTTGTGGTGTGTCTTGTGACACCTGTGTGTCTCTTTGCGTTCCTTGTCTGTTGCTTTGAGTGAATGCCTGTTTGAATGTTTGGGTTGGATGGGTGAGGGGAGAGGGAGAGGGATCTGGAGTAAGGAACAAGTAGCTGGAGGGAGGACAGAAGTAGTAAGGACACTAGCTGCTGTCAATGAGGAGGCCAGAGCCTGAAACCATCTCTGTAGGCCATGCGAGGCACAGTGAATGCCTTCCACATAGGCATCGGTCAGTAGCATCTGGGATGCCAGGCCCTGGATGGCACTCACAATGGTTGACTGCCTCACAGAGATGGATCTCAGGAGGTCAATATCCTCTGCATTGAGGGCAGCAGGGCTGACTAGGGCAGAGGCTGAGGTGCCTGCAACGAAGGAGAGGCCACCCTTCTGGGTGAGCAGGCACATGTACCCGGGTGGGGAGCTACTGGGAGGGTGGTGCTGGTAATAGGGGTGGCGGACAAAGATGTTGCTGGGCTGGTCCCCGAAGGGTCTGTCACCGCCAGGGAGCTTCCATTGGAGAAGGAATTCAGAGTCAGATGTTGTTGCATTTCCTGTCTCCCATGTGGTGCTCCCTTTGCCCTCCAAACCGCTGGTCCATCCGGCGTCTGTCCTCTCCGCCTCCTGGGTCCTGTGGGCTGTAGCCTCCCCACTTGCCGGTGCTCCTACTCCTTTGCCTACTGATGCTAATGCACACATGGGAAGAAGATGACAAGGAGGGAGGGTGGGAGAGCATGGAAAGGAGCGTAGGGTCAATATCTACACATCAAGCACATGTCAACACAGTTTTAGCCATAAGCATTGTAATCACAGGCATGCAACATCTACTAAATACCCACATTCCTCAACACTCCCAAACAGCTGCCCAGAAGTAAGTGAGCACAACCATCACAGTTCGACAGCACACCTCAGGATCTGCTGCATACTGGCATGCCTCTATGGCTCCAGGTTAGAACTATGCTAAGGGAATTCCTGAATTTACAACCTTGCAATGTGATGCCAACATGTGTATGCCCTCACAGAAACAACTTATCATAATCATAACTGTACATGACAGTCACTTCCCCCAGTCCAATCCCATATAGTACAACTTACTACATGCTTGGCATCCTTAGGTACATACACTACCATTCTAACATACCTACACATCATGTACACATATGTCCTAGCTACATTCCCTATGTAATGTACACTAGACATCTACCTTTGTCCATCACACACTGGGTGCTCCAGCGCTATGGACCCCCAGGGTCCGCACTTCCTTGGCAATGGCTTTCCACATTAATTTTGGTCTGATGGGTGCTAACCTGGATGGGAGACACAGTACGAAGGGCACAGTAGTGTAGACACATTATGCAGAAATATGATAGGACCACAAACAGTATACGCACACTTCCATCCACAACAGGACACAAACACTTCCCATTGCAGCATGCGTGTCCGATGCATCACCCTCCACAGGGTATGCAACATACATATGCTATCATCCACGCACAACCATATTGTTACAAATACACCAATTTGCAAACCACCTGCTGTTCTGGAGCCCCATACAGCTTTGTGTACAGGGGTCAGACCCATCTACAAGTTTGTGTAATTCTTCCTTTGGGATGGCGGGGACCCTCTCCCCTGTTACAAGCGCCATTGTGGCTTTCAGGAGTAGGACACAGCAGCACATGCTGGCTGGAGAGCCAGGAGTCAAGTAAGTAAGCTACAGAAAATGGCATTCACAGCCATGGAGGTCTGCACCTTTACTGCCGGTGGTCGTCATCATTGACCCCCATTTCCCACAGACAACAATGTGAACCAACGAGGAGTTGCACAGCGGTTTTGACCGCCAACTGTCATGACGACATACGCTGGTGGAATGAGCTCACTGTAATATTCCTCTGCATGCAGGACAGCCAGCAGCCATTTTACTCATCTATTGTCCAGTTTACAGTCACCTGCCTATCACAGCATGTACAGGCAAAATACATGCCAAACAGAAATGGTGGTGAACAATGTCTGTCATATCTACTCAGTTGTACCTTCAAAGTAATGTGGAATACGTTGCTGACTCATGAACAGCTTATGATAGTATAGTAGGTGATAGGGTAACTGTGCATTAATAATGCCTGACACCAGATGCCACTAATATATGGTGTATCCACTCAAGTTGACATCAGTGGGTTGTTATACTGTTGGAACAGTCTCTCATCAAATATCGGGTCTGAGTCAGGAACCTGTTTTCATGTGCGAGGTATGTTGGCGATCTCTTGTCACAATATTGGACACATGAAATGTAATCTTGCTCACTCATGTATTGTTTCCTAAACCTAGATACTGACGACTGTGGAGGCAGAGACATGCATCTCTGTACCGGCCCCTGGTAGACCTTGCCACCATAAAAGACAGACACATCATACTCACCTATCATCTCAACCGTGCAACTATCATGGAACTGTGTAGCCAGTTGGAGTCAGATCTGCTGCCAGTCATACGATAACCTACAGCCATTCCTCACACTGTACAGGTGCTCTCCAACCTCCACTTTTTGGCCACAGGCTCTTTCCAAGGGACTGTGGGATTGGAAGCAGGTATGTCTCAACCTATGTTCAGTTATGTGTTGAGGAAAATCTTGTCTGCCCTGCTGAAACATGTAGACAGCTACATAAAATATCCCCCTCCTGAAGATTTCCCCCATTTGAAGGCTGACTTTTATGCAATGGGGCATATCCCTCATGTAATAGAGGCCATAGATGGTACCCACATTGCATTTGTACCACCCAGGGACAACAAATAGTTTGGCAGTAACAATGGAATGTACCTTCTTCACAGCTGTCCTCATACATCACCTCATGGTATAGTTTATGCAAATATTTAGTCACAGTTTTGTCATACTATCAGTGAAGGTTGGCACACTGATAATTGTGATAGACAGCACTTCACTTATGTTTCATGTCTAAAATGAATCTTCTTCATGTAGTTGTTGGTAGGTATGTTACTTGTCTATTACTATAGGTGCATGTGGTATTCCTTTGATATGGTGATCTATCATGATAGTTTATTTGTTACACAGGAGTACTGTCGTTGGATGCTGAAGTCCCTTCCCTCTCCACTACCTGTGGATCCAGAGATATGCTGACATTCACACTCTGCATCTGACAATGAGCTATATGGACAAACGCTTCACAGATTAAACGTTTCACACAACACTTGCACACTACACAACATCATTGTTTGTTCATTGTCACTTATTGAACACACAACACCAACTGTTGTATTAATGTATGTTTATTGTGATTACAATAAGATGGATTGGTGTTAATGAGTAGGGCAATGTTGTATGAAATCATCCAGTTTTGAGTCCAAGCAGTCGGTAGCACAGCTCCAGTTACCAGGAGTGATAAGTGATGGGGATGTGGCAGTAGTCAGACTCCAAGGTGTCTCTGTGTCACACAAGAGAGACAGTTCTAGAGGGGCTAATTTTCTGGCAGTGGGATTGGTCTTGGCTCGAGTCCCTGCAGGATATCTTGGTCTACGTCCATGTTTGCTTGGGGGTTCATCACCTACCGGGGGAGGGTCACCTGTGGCTTGTGATTCCTCAGGCAGGGCCACCATCTCAGTAGCTGCAGCAGATGTAGAGGGCTGCTCAGGACTGTGGCTACTAGTAGGGACTTGGTGGTGAGTGAAGGCCTCAGGCAGGATGGACATTAATTCTGGCATGAAGCCTTTGATGGAGGCCATGGTTGCATTGTGTTCCTGCCACTGCAGCATGTCCTCCTGGTGGTACTGGGTTTGCAGCCTTTGGTGTAGCCCCCTGTGCCGGTGTCCCTGCAGTGTGCCCACTTCCACTCACACCAGTACTTTCATCATCTTGAGTGGTGCGTGCTGGAACAGGTGAGCAAACCATTGATTGACGTGGACTGGGGACACTGGTGTGGGGGCGTTGGGTGACTGCTGTTGTGGCTGCTGCAGTTGTGGACAGTGCTATCATGGCCTGAATGAGGCTAGTGGAGGGAGACAGCCCAGAGGTGCCAGATGGGCCAGGGAGGTCACCCAGTCCCAGACACCTTGTGTCGCTGTCATCACCAGGGTCTTTCTCTGGTGGAGGACTGGGTGTTCGGGCACTTGCTGATGGGTGGCATTATCAGTGGTACCTGTGGATGACAGAGATTGTTATTGACATCTAACTCATATGTTTGACATGGGCTGCTAGGTGAGTGCTATTTGACATGCTGCAGTTTTCAGGGCTACCTAGGTGAGGGGTGTGTGAATTGTTAGGTTGATAGTGTGTGATGCCTTGTGGGATTTGTAGTGCTTTAGGTTGCACATGCTTTTGGTGCATTTGTGAGTGCAGATGTTTGGATTGGGGATGGTGGGGTTGGGTGAGCGTGTAGAGGATGGGGACGCATGTGATACAGGTATACTGACTACAAGATGATTGGAGGAGACTTACCAGTCTTCAGTCCTCCGATGATTCCACTGAGACCTTCAGGATGCAGGATTGCCAAGACCTTGTCCTCCCATGATTTCAGCTCGAGGAGAGAAGGTGAGGGCCCACCACCAGTCCTCATGATCGCATTTTGGTGCCTGGATGCCATGGCTCTGACCTTCCCCCTCAGGTAGTTCCACCTCTTCCGTATTTCCTCCCTTGTGCACGGATCCCTTCCCACTGAGTTCACCTTGTTGATGATCTGCTGCCACATCTCCATCTTCCTGGCTATGCAAGTCTGCTGGATCTGTGCACCAAAAGGCTGTGGCTCTTCCCTGATGATTTTGTCCACCATTGTCCGCAACTCGTCTTCTGTGAATCGGGAGTGCCTTTGTGGGGACATGGTGATGGTGTAGTGTATGTTTGTGTGTAAATGTGCGAATTGCAGTGCGATGCATGAGGGGTGTGCAGATGGCTGTGTTGTGAATGTGCAGTGCATACAACTGAGTGGCTGTCAAATATCTCCTAATTGTTTGTTGTAGCAAAGGTGTGTGGGTTGTGTGTTTTATGGTGGTGTCTGTGGGGGGTGGTGTTTGTATGTGTATCAGGTGTGGGGTATTTGAACTGGCCAATGTGGTGTTGTTGTGGAGGTTCCTTTTTGACTGCTGTGGTCCGCACCGCCATTGGCTTACCGCCGCACTTCGACCGCTGGCCTGATTTGTGGGTCGTATTATGGTGGGTGGTCTGTTTTTGCTGTGGCGGTGTGGCTGGTGCTACCGTCTCTCTCCCGCTGTCGTTCAGCCTGGAGGTGTGGAACTTATGGCTGTATTCTGGTGATTTTGTTTTTGTCAGTTGTATTAGGACAGGCGGATTACCGCTGCTGTGGTGGTGTTGTGGCAGCCGCCGGCACGGCCGTGTTCGGTAAATGCCGTCAATGTCGTGATGAGGGCCATAGTTTCAAAAATATTGTCAACTCAAAATGTGTAGAACAGAATATTGTAGGTAAGATTATTGTTTTTTTCAGGGATAAAAGGTCACTTTTGGGGATACATATATTGTTATGTGTAATATTATTTTCCTAAACATAGTTCTATAAAACAGTTTTTCATTCAATTTAATATATGTTATACCATTATTCGATGGTATTAGTATTATAATTGTAAGGTTTCATTTAGTATAGTTTGTATTTTTTTTAATTAATTAGTACATTTTAATTGAGTAGCAGGTTGCTGGGCTGATAGGTTACTAGGGTAGTAAGGTATTCAATATATATATATATATTTATTTCCTAAGGTTTTTATGTTAATTAAATATTAATTAACTAATTATTACATTGCTAATGTGTTGCTTTTTAATAAACTGCTCATTGGTTGATCAGTATATTTAATTATAAAGTGTTGAAAATCAGCTTTACATTTATTTGTTTAAATTGTAATTGTTTTATTCAATAATTAATGTAATAATATTTGTGTTTTTAAAATATATTGTAGTTAATATGATTTTTTCATTTTTAGTAGTAGGTAGAGGAGTGCATTTATTTTACGTTAGAATATTTTAGATGTATTCTTAATCTTGTCATCTAATGTGTATTCTTTAATTACATTTCGCTTTATTATCTTCAATTAATACACTTTTATTTTAAATATGTTTAATAATTTTTACTTTTTTTATTTGTAACTGTTTATTTTAAAGCCATTTAGGAGTTGAAATAATAAATCTAATCCTGTCAAAGATCAAAGTTTTTTCTACTGTAGTTCAGATTAGAGTGGGGATAGTACATCTAACTCCTCCAGAATCCAAAACGTTGCCAGCTTTTGCTTACTGTAGAGTGGAAATAGTAAATGTGTACCCTTCAAAGAACAACATTCTCCAAACTGCTGCCCCGATTGGAGTGAGAAATGTATATATAATGTCTCCAATGTTCAAGACATTGTTCTAGTTTTGCTCAGATGTAGTGGAACTAGTAAATTTAAACACGTTTATGTTGGAGAAGGAATATTAAATTGAATCCTTCCAAAGTCAAACACTTTCCCTAGTTTTGCTAAGATTGCAGCAGGAAAAGTAAATCAAACAACTCCAAGGTCCCACACTTTCCCTACTGTTGCTCAGAATGAAATGGTAATAGTAAATCTAACCCATCCAATGTCTAACATGCTCCATACCATTTCTCAGATTGAGTGGTACTAGTAAATATAATCTCTACATAGTTCAACACTATCCCTACTGTTGCTAAATTTGGAGTGGACATCGTAAATCAAAACCCTTCAAAGTAAAACTACATCCCTACTGTTGCTCAGATTGCAGTTGGAATATTAAATCTAATCCCTCTAACGTCCAATACTTTTCCTGCTTTTGATTAACTTGGAGTGGAAATAGTAAAATCGGACCCCTCTAGAGTCCAATACCTCTCTAGTGTTGCTTGAATTTGAGTGGGAATAGTAAGTGTGATGCCTCCAAAGTCAAACCCTTTCAAATTTTTTTAATCTTCAACTTCAAGAGCATGTATATGACAAATTTAAAAATCCCCAAGCACATAATGCCCCAGTGGGCAGATACATTCAATTGCATTCCTGCACTATGAACAAGACCAGAAAAGTAATGGGCAAAAATTGAAATTCATACCACAAACGGTCTAACTTGAAGTGTAATACATCCTCAATCAAGCCCAAGTAGGCAAATAGATATATTAGCTCCTTCTCATCAACAGGGATTTTCACATTGCCTGAGTCAAGTCTAAAGAAACAAAACACAATATTGTGTTACAAACTAAACAAAACAGCATTTCTAAGACAACTTAACAACAGTATGCTGCCCTATTACCTGTTGGAAGAAGAGACCATACATAAATAGTAATGTTTAGTGGAGCACACTATACAGAAACATATAATTCCAGATATACCCAAGATTGTAGATGAACATATGTCTCTTCATTGCAATTGAAGCCCCGTGGTTCTGGGCTGTCAAGAGCCAAAATGTACCTGGATTCAAAAATTCTCAATTTCTTTCTCCCTAATGCCCCCTTGACTCCTTTGAATCCTATTGGTGACACTTCATTTTCAATCATTTTGATCCCTATTATGTACCTGGTGCATGTACCTTGCTTCTGGACAGGAGGTATCATGATTTCTTAGTGCTCTTAAATGTTTAAGGATTATTTTATTTACTTGCAGCGTAGTACTCCCCAAAGATATTTTGGGATAAGTGCATCGCAGTACGTATACTACATGGTCTCTTCTACAAGTATAATGTCCACATATCTTTTTGCTGTTCCTGCCTTACATTACAATTTCTGTCATATTTTCCCCATTCCTGCACGCCTTGCTTTAATTGCATTTTATTAAGCCATTACTTGGCTTAAGCCAATCTTGCTTCTCTGCCTTCACGTCACTCCTAACCAGTATATCCAGCATGGACTTAGCCCTCTTGAAGGTTATAAGCAATCTCTTAGATACCTCATTGCCAATCACTGGGTTGCTCCTGAAAAGGTGCCAATGTTTGTTGAAAGCCACTCTCACAGCCTGATGTTCAGTGTTGAAGGTAGTGATAAACTTGCACTCATTGTCCTTCCTCACATATTTTTTAATCTCCTGAATAATATCTCATCCCTTGTCACTGTGGACTCATTTCTTTTTCTCCTCAATGATCTTTTACAGTAACCTCTATTCGCAAATATAGTGATCATTTCCCACTCAACCTTTTTTAATCCCTCAGGAGCACTACAGATTCTCATAGCCCTGAGGAGCTTGCAGCATGGTATGCTTTCCTTGAGTGGTGTGGGATGGAAACTTTCCATATGTAAGATACTGTTCCCAGGACTCAGTTTTCTTAAGAGTGTAGACATAAGACTTCCTTCACTTACAGACAGCTTCACATCCAGAAATTCTACCTTACTCCCACTGATTATACTAATGAATTTCAGATTTAATTCATTGTTATTGATCCCTGTCATAGAATTCGGTGCTGAACTCGCATCTCCTCTCCAAATAACAGATATGTTATCAATGAAAGACACCCACAGAATAGTTTTTCCCATTTCTCCAATGGAGGACCATAGAGCATCTGCTCCTCCCACCAGCCCATATGCATATTTGCATAACTGGGGGTGAAGAAGGAGCCCATCGCAGTTCCCTGTTGCTGCTCATGAATGTTATTCCTAAAACATAATTGTTAGACTTGGAATCCTTGGCGTGGTCTCCCCTAACTTTTTGCCTCTGTTTCCCAGGTTGTTGATGTGTGCTGGACTATTTTGCTGTGTTGATACTCTGGGCACTTTACCATTGCTATCCAGTGCTAAAGTTGCAAGTGTTCCTATGTAAAATGTATGTGTAATTGTCTTTCGATGATTGGCATATTTGATTTCCTAGTAACTCCCTAGTACAGTGCACTAGAGGAGCCCAGGCCTATAAAGCAAATCCTACTAGTGGGCCTGCAGCACTGGTTGAGCCACCCACATTAGTAGCCCTGTAAACATGGCTCAGACCTGCTACTGCAGTGCCTGTGTGCAGTTTTAAATTGCCAATTCGACTTGGCAAGTGTACCCACTTGCCAGGCCTAAACCTTCCTTTTTCTTACATGTAAGGCACCCCTTAGGTAGACCCTAGGTAGCCCAATGGGCAGGGTACAGTGTATGTGAAAGGTGGGACATACACTTATGTGTTTTACACGTCCTGACAGTGAAATACTGCCAAATTTGTTTTTCACTGTTGCAAGGCCTATCTCTCTCATAAGTTAACATGGGGGCTGCCATTAAATGTTATTAAAGTGCAGATTCCCTTTGGGAGCAGATAGACATGTGGGTTTTGGGGTCTCTGAACTCACAATTTAAAAATACATCTTTTATTGAAGTTGGTTTTCAGATTGTGTGTTTGAAAATGCCCCTTTCAGAAAGTAGGCATTTTCTTGCTTAAACCATTCTGTGACTCTGCCTGTTTGTGGATTCCCTGTCTGGATCAGTTTGACAGTTGGGCTGTTTGTACCTCTCTGTAGACAGTGACACAAAGGGAGCTGGGATGTAGCCTGCATATCCTGATTAGCCATCTGTGCTGGGAGAGAGGGAAGGAATGGTCACTCACACCTGAAAGTGCTGTGCCTACCCTCACACAATGTAGTCTCCAACCTCCCCGGTGTGTATCTGGGGCCTGGCCTGGGCAAGGCAGGATTTTACAAACAAGAGAGATTTTCCTTTGAAGTTGCCTACTTCAAAGGCAGAAAGGGGTATGAGAAGAGGCCCCAAAACCCCTGAAAATTAGATCACTTCTGGAATCAAGAAGAACCTCTGCCAAGGAGAAGAGCTGAAGAGCTGAGGGGAAGTGCTGCCCCTGCCTGTAACTTTGCTTTGTTGGGCTATCCTGCAGTTGCTGCTTCTGCCTGTGAAAGGGGGCAAAGACTGGCCTTTGTTGAGCATTCCTGCTTGAGAAGAATCTCCAAGGACATGAACCAAGCTTGCCTCCTGTTGTTGAAGTCTCAGGGCCATCAAAGATTTGCCCTGCTATCATTTGGACTCGCTGCTGAGACTCTTACCCTGCCAAGTGGTGCCCTTTCCATTCCCTGAGCCCTTTATAGGTGAAGCTGGAAGGTAGGAACTGAAAATCCATGCAAAGACCGCAGTGTGGGGAAAAGTTTGATGCACCACCCTCCTCACAGCTGATAAACTACACGCTGCTGGCCTCACACCTGAAATCGATGCTCCATTTGCATCGCAGCTGCACGATCAATGCAATGCGGCTGGAGAAATGACGTGCAACACCTGCAACAGCTGCTGTTAACGACTCAAGCCCCCACGCGGCATAGTTTCTTGACACAGTGCGACCGAATTTCAACGCAACACAGCTGGATGCGGAAAATCAATGAAAAACCTGCCCGGACCCAAGGTGCCCATCTAGATCGATGCATCGCTCTCTTGAGGGAGAGAAGAAATGACGCACGCTGGCCCGACCAAAGGAGGAACAATGCAAGTTCTTGCCCGAGGGCACTGCTTACCTTTTTTGACGCACACTCACCCATGTGGCTTTATTTGGATGCTACCCAGGTCATTATGTGTTTTCACAGCATTCTCACTGTTTTCTAAGGATTCAGGCCCTAATTATTGCATTGGCAGTACAAACCACCTACTACCGCGGTTACGGTCGCCAACATACTGCCACCGCGGCTACCCTTCGTCAGCCATATTTTGAGCACTGCCTTCCTTCCACCACAATGAGGGCGGAAATCCATGCCAGGTGAACGCCACAAGCCATATTATGCTCAGTAATTCAGCCTGGCGTTGTTCTGCTGGCGGGGCGCTGCTGGCGGTAGCAGTGTCCCTTCCCATTTCTTGCTGGAAGACCTCCTTGACCAAATTAAGTCGGGGTTCCGACAGGGGAAGTGGGTGTAGGGTGGGGGGTGTTCTGTCTGTGTGTCTGAGTGTGTGCATGAATGTCTGAGTGTGTGTGGGAATACGTCAGTGTGTGTTGTGTTGTTTGCGTGGGTGTATGTGTGTGAGTGAATGTGTGTAAGAATGGTGGAGTGAGTGCATGTCTGCATGTCAGTGTGATTGTGTGTTAGAATGTGTGTGAGTATGGCTGGAAGTATGCATGAATGAATGTGCGTATGTCAGTGTGTGATTGAATGTGTATATGTCAGAGTGTGAATGAATGCGTGTATGTTTAAGTGAATGGGTGTATGCCTGGTGCATGTGGGTGTCTGTGTGCATGTATGGGGAAGGGGGTGTGTGGGGTGAGGGGCGCTGTGACTGTAGTGGTGGTTTGATGTGTGCATGGGTGGCTGTGGGGGGTGGGGTCAGTTGTGTGGTGTGTGCATGTGTGAGGTTAGTGAGTGGATCGGAGGGGGAGGTGGGTGAGTCTGGATGGAGGGGGTGGAGGGTTTCAGGTGAGTGTTGGGGGGAGGAGGAGCCACCTACCGGTGACAGGAAGGAATTCCCTGTCACTGGTAGGGACTACCGCCATGGTTTTTGTGGCACGAAAACCATGGTGGTAGGCTGACTCATTATGCCATTGGCGTTACTATGTCAGCCACCGGGCTAGAGATAGATATCTCCGACCTGGTGGCTCACACAACCATTGCGGTATGAGTGGAGAAGTGGTGGGTTGGCTGCAGCCAACCAGCCAACCTCATAATGTGGCGGTATACACTGCCAGCCTGTTGGCGGGGATACCGCCACATTAACCCTGCCGGTCAAAAGACTGCCAGTATTAAAATGAGAGCCTAAGACTCTTCGGCCCTCATTACAACACTGGCGGTCGATGATAAAGCAGTGGTAATACCGCCAACAGGCCGGCGGTAAAAAAAATGGAATCATGACTACAGAGGAAACCGACAACAGATACAGCCACTTCAACACTCCGACCGTCACGGCGGTAGCAACAAACACAATGGTGATAACCGTCAACAGCCAGGCTGAAGACAATGTACCGCCCACTGCATTACAACACGCCCATCTGCCAGCTTTTCCGGGGTGGTACCAACCCCATCAAAAGCACGGCAGAAACAGAACATAGAAGGGAAATGACGTACCTCTCGACACTCAAGGAAGAACCTCAACGCCATGGAGCCCGAGCGGCAGGTGTTCCCCATGCTGATGTATCTTCTCATACACCAGGAACATGAACGCCGGCAACCATGGTGAGTACTGCAGCTAGCACACAGGGGAGGGGGGAGGAAAGAGAGAGTGACACACACACAGGCCAGGTGGCGGACCATTCTTCGCCATTAGCATGTATTGCTGGCACACTGGCTGGGTTGACAGGTGCCTCCTTGGAGCCTCTCACAGCTGTAGAAACAACAGTGGCTGTGGACTGGGTGACTGAGGTGATGGGCTGGGTTCTGGCCACCCTGGCCTGAGGTGAAGGACGGGGGGAAGGGTAGGGAATAGGTCAATGGTGGCAAGGAAAAGCTTCTTAGGGACACTGGGGCGGGAAGAGGGTGAAGGTTTGGGAGAGGAGGAAGAGGGAGTGGTTGTAGGAGGTGTCAGTCTGCTGTGTTTGGGTGCAGGTGCATGGGCTGGATGCTGTTGTGAGGTGGATGCCTGTTGGGTGTTTCTGTGCTTGCCTTTGTGTATTTTGGGAGGAGTGGTCACAGACACAGTGGAAGAGGACACAGGGGACGTGTGCATGGATGTGTGGGTGGTGACTGCCAGTGAGGGGCGTGTAGTGATGGGTGTGCTGGTGATGGAGGTAGTGGATGAGGATGTAGTGCATGCAGGTGTGAGTGAAGACGCTACTGGGAGGGGGGTGGACGAGGAAGAGGAGAGGGACACAGTGGAGGCAGTGGATGTTGGTGTGTCTGCATGGGGATGGTGCTTGTGTGAGTGCCTGTGAGATGAAGTGTGGTGCTTGTGTTTGCCTGAGCCACTTCTGTGTGTTGATTTGGGTGATTGCTGGTCTGAAGGTGTGCTTGGGATAGGCTAGAGTTGAGGGGATTGGGACTGGGTAGAGGAAGCTGGAGGGGGGAGGCTGGAGACAGGGACAATGGCTGCCATCAGGGAGGAGGCCAGAGCCTGGAATGCTCTCTGTTGGGCTGCCACACCAGAGTGAATGCCCTCCAGGTATGCATTTGTTTGTTGCAAATGCCCTGTTATGCCCTGGATGGCATTCAGTATGGTTGACTGCTCAACAAGAGAGGGATCTCAGGAAGTCAATAGCCTCCTCACTGGGGGAAGTAGGAATCACTGGGGCAGGGCCTGAGGTGCCTGGTGCAAAGAAGATGCCCACCCTCCTAGGGTGAGCGGGCATGGGAAACACGCTGAGGCGCTGTTGGGAACGCGGTGCTGGTACGGGGGTGGCGGCTGTACCTACTGTTGGGGTGGGCACAGAGGTGTCCGCCACCACCAGGAAGCTTCCATCGGAGGGGGAGTGGCTGTTGGTAGTGTCCCCTCCTGTCTCCATCATGGCACTCTCCCCACCCTCCGTCCCACTGGTGCCCTCACCGTCAGTGGATTCGGCCTCCAAGCCCATGTGGGATGCAGCTCCCTCCGTCGCCAGTACCTCTGCTCCTCTGCCAGATGATGCTAATGCACACAAGGACAGGGTGACAAAACAAGAAGGGGGAGAGACAGAGGATACCCTTGGTCAATGTCAGCAACAACACTACCGTTGGCGTACACAACACACATGGATCAGCCCTATGCACTAGGCCATGCACTACCAGCTACAATGCTAGTCACCAGCCCATGCAGTACAATGCCTAACGCCATTAGCTGCACACCTGAAACCCATATGACCCTGCCCAGTAGTAGATGCCCACTAACACTATTGGGGTTACAGTGCATCTGATCTTGCCCATCATTGAACATACCCTGCCATGTTCGCCCCTGCATAGGGGCACCCACAGCCCACATCCCCCACCCAGGTAAAACCTGAACGCGTGGAAAAAAGTCAAGAATCTGAATCTGTACTCACCCCATTGTGGCTGCTGTGATGCCTTCAAGCGCACATCCAACTCCGGATAGGACACTGCCAGGATGCGAAACATCAGGGGGGTCAGGGTACGATGGGCACCCCTTCCTTGTTGGGAGGGCAGCCCCAGCCGGGCCTCCACCATCTTCCTTGCCCAGCGGCGCAGGTCCTCCCACCTTTTGCGGCAGTGAATGCTTCACCTGTCAATGACCCCCAGGGTCAGCACCTCCTTGGCGATGGCACGCCAAATACCCTTTTTCTGATGGGCGCTGACCGGCAGAAAAAATACAGCAGAAAAGGGATTAGTCATACCGTCTGGACTTTCTTACTCATGGCCCACCATATCCCTCCCATCCCCTTATGCACATACATTCCACACCATACATGCAGCACTCTGCCCAGGACCACTCGGACCCCCCCTACACGGGGCTTACACACACAGCAATCCATACATTCATGGGCCACGCATCATGCTCACAGTGTACTCACCTGTTTGTCTGGAGGACCATAGAGTAAAGTGTACTGAGGTATGACCCCATCCACTAGTCTCTCCAACTCCTCCGAACTGAAGGCGGGGGCAATGTAGGTCCTCTCCTGTTGATGGTTAGGTAGCAAGTGAGTGAACAGATAGAAAATGGCGGTCACGTCCGCGGAGGTGCGTACCGTCACCGCCGGCGTACATCGCCATTGGCTCCTGGAATCAATAGGGCCCAATGATAACCAATGTGATGTTGCGTGGCGGTTGTCGACCACAATGGCGCACAACGCCAGCGGAATTACCTCCTTTCCACTTGCCTCTCCTCACAGGTCAGGCAGCCGCCATTTCAGGGGGGGACAGACCATTGCACCTAACTGCGTCACAGCAGACATTGGTACATCAACTAACTCTCGAGTTCACATACTGTTTCTGTAAATGAAGAAATGCATATTAATATTGACATATGTGTGAATATGACCCTCTGCTGACCGTTTTTCACCCTAGAGTACAACCGCTGAGGATGAATAGGAGATGAAGACATCCCCCGTGTACAGATCCCTGGTGGACCTGGCGACAATGGAGGACAGGCACATTATCCTGACCTACAGGCTTGATAGGGCCACAATCGAATAGCTGTGTGCCCAATTGGAGCCAGACCTGATTTCAGCTATCCGCCAGCCCACAGGTATCCCCCCTCTAGTGAAGGTCCTGTCAGTGCTCCATTTCCTGGCAAGTGGTTCCTTCCAAACGACAGTGGCCATGGCATCAGGGATGTCTCAGCCAATGTTCTCAAACGTGCTGACAAGAGTGTTGTCTGCCCTGCTGAAACACATGCGCAGCTACATTGTATTGCTCCAGGTGGAGGATTTGGCCACAGTAAAGGCTGACTTTTATGCACTGGGACATATCCCCAACATCATTGATGCCATTGATGGTACACATATTGCATTTGCCCCCCCCCCCGGAGAAATGAACAAGTGTTCAGAAATAGGAAAAGCTTTCACTCTCTGAATGTGCAGATGGTGTGTTTGGCGGACCAGTACATCTCCCTTGTCAATGCCAATTATCCTGGCTCTGTGCATGATGCCTTTATCGTGAGGAATAGCAGCATTCCACATGTGATGTCTCAACTCCAGAGGCATAGGGTGTGGCTGGGATGCCCCCAAGCGCCCATCTAGCTCCGGATAGGCCACCGCCAGTATGCGGGCCATCAGGGGGTCAGGGTTCGACGGGCACCCCTTCCTCGCTGGAAGGCCACCCCAATCTGGGCCTCCGCCATCTTCCATGCCCAGCGTCTCAGGTCCTCCCAACGTTTCCGACAGTGGGTGCTCTGCCTGCTGTAGACCCCCAGGCTCTGCACGTCCTTGGCGATGGCATGCCATATACCCTTCTTTTGATGGGCACTGACCTGCAGAGGAAATACACACAGGGAAAGGTATTAGTCTAACTGTCCTGCCTGTTACACTTATGGCCCATTATGCCCCTTGCCATCCCCCTTAGCATAGACATGGCCTAGCATACATGCTGCACGCTGCCCAGGGCCCATCCACCAACCACCCCCAACACAAACAGTACTCCATACATTAATGCCCCAGGCATCGTACTCACAGAGTACTCACCTGTTGGTCTGGAGGCCCATACAGCAGTCGGTACAGGGGTAGGACCCCATCCACCAGTCACTCCAACTCCGCCGAGTTGAAGGCAGTGGCCCTTGCCCCAGTCACACGAGCCATGATCGGTTCCAGACACAGGTCACAGCAGCACATGCAGTGTAGGTCCTCTCCTGTTGAAGGTCAGGTAGTAAGTGAGTGAACAGATACCGTCACCGCCGGCATACATCACCATTGGCCACTGTACCCATTAGGCCACAATGATAACCAATGAGGAGTTGCACAGTGGTTCTCAACTGCCTTCTGCAACTGGGCACTAAGTCAGCGGAATTACCTCATTTCCACCTGTCCCTCCATACTGGACAGTCGGGGACCATTTCTGGGGGTGGTGGGGCAGGCCATGGATCCTAATTGCTTCACAGTACACAATTTCACATTCTGGACATTTGGCACCAAATGTTATAACAATCACAATTTGCATTGAACTGTAGTGATTACAATGTACAGATAATGACCAGCTTCTCACTGTTATGCCCCATAGATTCAAACTGCTGCGGATGAATAGGAGATGGAGACATCCCCCTGTGTACAGACCCCTGGTGCACTTGGCAGCAATGGAGGACAGGCACATTATCCTCACCTATAGACTGGAAAGGGCCACAATCACAGAGCTGTGTGCCCAATTGGAGCCTGACCTAATATCTGCTCTCCGTCATCCCACTGGGATCCCCACTCTTTTACAAGTCCTATCTATGCACCATTTCTTGGCAACTGGTTCTTTCCAAGTGACAGGGGGCTTGGCAGCAGGAATGTCTCAGCCAATGTTCTCAGTAGTGCTGACCAGAGTGTTGTCTGCCCTGCTTAAACACATGTACAGCTACATCGTTTTCCCCCAGGTGGAGGGTTTGGCTACAATGAAGGATGACTTCTATGCAATGGGACATATCACCGACATCATAGGTGCAAATGATGTGACACAAATTGCATTTGCACCCCCCCCCCGGCGAAATGAACAGGTTTTCAGAAACCGAAAAAAGTTATAACTCAATGAATGTGCAGATGGTGTGTTCAGTGGACCAGTACATCTTCCATGACAATGCTAAGTATCCTGGTGCATGATGCTTTTATCCTGAGGAATAGCAGCATCCCTAATGTGATATTCCAACTCCAGAGGCCATGGGTCTGGCTAATAGGTGAGCCCTGGTTCCCACCCAGTGGATGTTGGTGCAAGTGTATGGTGTGGACCATAAGGGATAGTGTGTGGCTAACAGTTGTCCCTCGATATTTGCAGGTGACTCTGGTTACCACAACCTCTCATGGCTATTGACCCCTGTGAGAAATCCCAGGACAAGGGCAGAGGAACGTTACAATTAGGCACATGGGTGACAAGAAGGATAATAGAAAGGACATTCGTCCTCCTGAAGGCCAGGTTTTGTTGCCTCCATCTAACAGGTGGATCCCTGTGCTACTCACCCAAGAAGGTCTGCCAGATCATCATGGAATGATGTATGTTGAACAACCTTGCCTTGCGACGCCATGTGCCTTTTCTGCAGGAGGAGGATGCTGGAGAAGGCCCTGTGGCAGCAGTGAACCCTGTGGACAGTGAAGATGAGGAGGCAGAGAATGAGAATGAGGACAACAGAAGTGCAGTCATTCGTCAATACTTCCAATGACACAGGTAAGACAGTGTTTGGCATCTCTTTTTGCAGACGTTGGTGCCACACTATTGCTCCTGGTGTGTTCAGTGCAGCCAACTACAGGTCTCTCCTATGTGAACATTACAGTACAGTTGAATTGCAATATTTGAACTGTGTTAAACGAATACATTTTGAGAACATTTGACATACTCCATATTTTTTCAAAGTGTGTTTATTGAAGTGCTCTAAAGAAGAGGGGATAGTGCACTGGGCTGGAGTGATGATGGAGGAAAGTCCAGGTTAGAGTCCAGTCTATTTGTAGCAAGGTGCAGTGTTCAAGGGGGCATAGGAAGGGGAGCAATGGCAGTTCAATGTAGATAGGGTGACAGAGTGGGACACAAGTGTGACAATCAGGAGAGTCTAATTTCCTGGGGGGGTCTTGGCAATAGTCTCTGGCTTCTGCCTGGATCACAGGGAACGTTTCCTGGGTGGTTCTCCTTCTGCAGGGGGAGGGGTGCAGTTGGTCCTGTGGCAGGGCCTCCTGTCCACTAGTGGCAGCGGAGGTGGAGGGCTGTTCAGTACTGTGGCTAGTGTCAGGGGCCCGCTGTTTTGCCACTGCCTCTCTCATACTGTTGGCCATGTCTGCCAGCACCCCTGCAATGGAGACCAATGTGGTGTTAATGACCTTCAAGTTCTCCCTGATCCCCAGGTACTGTCCCTCCTGCAGCCGCATGTTCTCATGCATCTTGTCCAAGATCTGGCCCAGCGTATCCTGGGAATGTTGGTATGCACCCAGGATCGCGGTGAGTGCCTCCTGGAGGGTCGGTTCCCTGGGCCTGTCCTCCCCCTGTCGCACAGCAGTCCTCCCAGCTTCCCTGTTGTCCTGTGCCTCTGTCCCCTGAACCATGTGCCCACAGCCACTGACCCCAGGTCCCTGATTGTACCTGTGTTTGTGGTGTGCCCTGGGGTCCCTGTAGTGGTGGACACACTGATGATTGACGTGTCCTTGGTACAGAGGCATAGGTCTGCTTTGTGGGTGCTGTGGTTGTGTTTCCTGAAGGGGGAGGCTCTGTGGTGGTGTGAGACTGTGCCTGGGTAACCCACTGTCCGGAGGTCCTTGATGGGCCAGGTTGGTCATCTAGATCCAGGCGAGCAGAGCTGCTGTCATCACTGTGGGCCTCTTCTGTAGGGGGACTGGATGTTGCTGGCACCTGTTCTCCGGAGACATTGCCCGGGATACCTGTGGGGATGTAAAGGCAGTGTTGTTGTTTCTGTGTGTGACATATTGTGCATGGGTGGGTTGCCCTCTATGGTTGTTATTGCCCTGGCAGCTTTTCCTTCTGCGAGTTGTTATTTGGTGGGCTAGGTGATTCTCTCCAGTGTGCATGCTGTGGTGATAGGTGCCCATGCAGGTCTGTTAGGGGTGTCAATGCATTGGTGTTGCATGCCGGTCTTGGCATTGGGATGAGTGGTTTGTGATGGTCAGGTGTGTGAGAGGTGGTGAAGTGATGGGAGTGAGGGTGAATGTGGGGCTATGTGATGGGATGCAGGTAGGGGGGGTCATAGTAGTAAAGAGTTGATTTACCTAATACTCCAGCCAGGCCCTCAAGATGCATGATTGCCAAGACTTGCTCCTCCCATGTTGTTAGTTGTGGGAGAGGAGGTGGGGGTCCACCACCAGTCCTCTGTACTGCGAGCTCGTGTCTTGCTGCAATGGAACGCACCTTCCCCCGTAGGTCGTTCCACTTCTTCCTGATGTCATCCCTTGTTCTGGGGTGCTGTCCCATGGTGTTGAACCTGTCCACGATCCTCCGCCATAGGTCCATCTTCCTAGCAATGGATTTCTGCTGCACCTGTGATCCAAATAGCCGTGGCTCTACACAGATGATTTCCTCCACCATGACCCTTAGCTCCTCCTCAGAGAACCTGGGGTGTTGTTGTGGTGCCATGGGTGTAGTGTGAGTGGTGTGGGTGATGGTGTGTAGGGTGATGTGTTGGGGTGTGTTAGGTAAGGTGCGTGGATGGTGTATAGGTGATGGTGGTATGTGGCTCTAGTTGTGTGTGTGCTCTTGCTGTCTCTCTGCTGGCAATGGTTTGTAGTCATCATCAACACATAGCTTTATTCGGTTACTTTCAACCATAAAAGCAAAACAACCAACAATTGAATGAAAAAGAAATAAGAATTAAGTTAAAAAAGGGATAAAAATGAAATAAAAAAAAACATATGTTTCAGCCTTAAAAGCACATAAAATTACTTTCCTTAAAAATAAATAAAAAAAAGTGCACCTAACCCCCTAATACCTATCATTTAAATTAAACATGGGGTTTTATTTCAGTCTAGGTGTATAGTTAGAATTTAGCAGCTAAAACACTTTTTTTTTTTTCCTCTTTTTAAAAAAAAATTGTTCCTCATCATCATTTTTCCCCAGAAGATTAATACGTATATGCCAAGCAGCTACAATGTACTTACTAACCGCACAGGATAAAGGGAGAGAAGTATCCCTCATCATGATCCTTAAGGCAACAATACAGTATCTTATCCCCATATTCCTACACACAGGTCGTAACCACTTCCGTCGCGCAAACAAATAAGTAGGGCATATGAACATAAAATGTACAATAGATTCAGAAGTGTGGTTGCAACTAGGACAGGGATCAGATCTTGTAATCGCACTCCGTGGACTGCCATAGGATTTAAGAGGCAGACAACCATATCTGAACTGAATATATAGACTCTTACTTAATGGGTCAAGAATTGTATCCATAAATGGTTCCAGATACGGGTACCATTTAAAATCAAAGAATTGTGAAGTCAATCTGCTGTGTGTTGAGCACAGCAGGTAGTTTTCCCTGACATGTATCCAGTAAACAGTTTTCAAATGGCTCTTCTGATCCTTCCTTATACTTTCTGGATGGCTCCAAAACTCACTAAGACCCAATCTATAAAACCATTTTGAGATGTGATTAAACCAAGGAATGGTAAGAACATTTGGTCTATCTAGAATGTCTTGAATAGACTCCTTGTATGTGGATAGCTCAGGGGTGGTCCATACACGGACCCAGAGAAGCAATGGTTGTAGGGCAATTACATCTGAGATGCGTGGCAAGCCAAGGTCCCAGAACATTGGCAGCAGTGGGGTATTACGAGGACAGGCCAAAGATGACCTTACAAAGTTGTTTTCCCCCACTGCCAACTTGCCGGTGTTCGAGGACCCCTAGATTTCTGCCCCATAGACCGCAGCACTCTGCGCCTTGGCTCGGTAGATTTTAATGGTTGGAGTAATCACTCTCTCAGAGGTAGACTTGTGGAAGCGTAGAATAGCCCCAGATCTCTGGGCCAAAAGAGCTAGACTTTTGTCGATTTGGGCCCCCCAATGCAGATTGTTGCTGATTCTCACCCCCAAATAATCTATGGAGCTTACCATGCCTAGGGGGGTTCCATTGTAGAAAATTGAATATCTCTTAGTAGGGCCACAGCCCAGGGTCATAAGTTTAGTTTTACTATGATTAAGTTCAAGTCCATAATCACCACAAAACGAACTAAACTTATCCACAAGAACCTGAAGACCCATAGGAGTTCTGGAGATCAGGAGGGAATCGTCAGCAAATAGTAAAATTGGAATTTTGTGGTTATTCAGGAATGGAGAATCATTTTGGCAGTTGGTAACGACTTGCACCACCTCGTTAATAAACAATGTGAATAAAGTTGGGGCGAGAACACAGCCCTGGCGCACTCCTCTCCTAATATCTATTTTGTCGGTGAGTTCCCCCCGATTGCCCCATCTAACTTGTGCGAATGTTTTTTCATGTAACCTTTGAATTAAATGCACCAAGTTTCCTGGGATACCGATTTTGTTTAGTACTCCCCATAGTTTCTCTCTTGGGACAAAGTCGAACGCAGATCTTAGATCTACAAAGGCAACATAGAGTTTTTGCTTAGATAGGGTGACATACTTCCAAAATAGTAATGACAGCCTGAAGACTTGGTCCATGGTATTAGTTTTAGGCCGAAAACCGGCCTGTAAGGGGGATAGGATTTGATTATCCTGAATCCAATCATTAAGCCTATCCAAGACTTGCTTAGCAAACGTCTTCTGAAGGATATCGATAAGGCTGATTGGTCGATAATTTGCAGGTGAGCCTACATCACCCTTTTTGTGAATCGGAATTATTTCTGCACCACGCCAAGAATCTGGAATAGGGCTACCAGCTGCCATGGCATTAGACAATAAGTTAATGTACCATGCCCATATCTTTGGTTCCGATTTAAACAGGTCCCCTGGAATTTTATCTGGACCAGGGGCTTTAGCTGGCCTCAAAGAATTAATTGCAGCTGTTGTTTCGGCTAAGGTAAAAACAATGCTCTCAGTTGGAGGCTTGGTAACAGCCCAACACTCATTATATCCAGGGACCTCCAGAGCTTGCGGTGCAGGCAGAGCATAAATTCCAGAAAAAAAGGACACCCATCTTTCGGGCTGAATGTACATGCCAATATCATCATTACCCCTTTTCGAGCTGGAGATCAACAGCCGCCAAAAGGAACTATCATCTTGTTGTTTAACTGCTTCAAGCAGCTTCTGCCATATCTCATTATCCCAGTCTTTTTTTGCTTGTTTCAGGGCATTGACATACCTACGTCGGGCCTCTTTAATAACCTCTTGAGTAGAGTTTTTTACAGCCTCATTTAAATTAGATCTTGCTCGCACACAATCCTGATTGTACCAATCCCTACGAGGGGTGTCAACAGGTCTAGGTTTAGAAGGGATTTCCCTATAAAAGATACCCTGTAGGGAATCCACCAATTTATTGTGGATAACCATAATAGGAATATCAGAGACTTCTTGTTCCTCGTAATCTACAAAAAGCTTTAAAAATGATGAATATATTTCCCTAATCAAGTACGGGTTAGATTCGACCTTCGGCCAACAGACCCGAGAGCGTCTATGATTCAAGTAAGGGAGTGGAACGTTAGTGATCTGTGTGTGCTGGACTCTTAAAAATGCATGGTTGGTCAGTACAAGGCACAAGGGATTATGATCACTGTCCAGGCGAGGTAATATTTCCATGTCCAGTGAGCTTGACCATAGCCTAATGTCCACCAGAATATAATCAATGGTACTAAAGGAAAGCCCTCGCTTGAAAGTAATAGCTCGCTCAGGATCTGATTTTGTGCGGCCATTGCATTCTCTCAGGCCATATTTCAGACAAAGGGAAGACAATTGAGATGCAACACAGGAGGCTGGCAGAGACGCCATTTCCTTGGATTGGGGAATACCCCAATATTCGTCCTCCTCAGTAGTCAGATTGCTGATGGTATTGTCCAACACAAAAGAGCAATTAAAATCACCTGCTATAATCAGAAGATCTGAAGGGTCCAGAAGCTCTATATAATCCGTCAGCTGGGTGAGAACAATTGATTCTGACCCACGGGGAACGGATCTTGCATAAGTATTCAGAACTATCATCCTGAGTCCAGGTCGGAATGTGAGTTGCACACCCAGCAGATCATAGGAACTAAACTTTATCATGGAGTGGTCACATTCTAGCTTATTGTTCAATAAAATCATTAACCCTCCTATCTGTCTTCCAAATCCACCAGAAGCAGGTTGGGCAGCAGAACAGTAGGTTGTAAAGCCTTGTATGGATAACTGTTCTGCAGTCCAGGTTTCCTGAAAAAGACAGATATCTTGTTTATTAACAAGGCTTACCCATTCCGGGTCATCCAACTTTGACTTAATTCCTGCAACATTCCAAGATATAGGCCCTCATTCTGACCTTGGCGGTCGGCGGAGAGGCGGCGGTCGGACCGCGAACAGACCGGCGGTATTAAAAATGGCATTCTGACCGCGGCGGTCACCGCCGCGACCGACCGCCACTTCCCCACTCCGACAGCCACGGCGGTCATGACCGACGGGCTGGAGTCTGCGCACTCCGGTCCGGCGGTCGACCCAAGACCGCCAACGGTATCATGACCCTGCTTACCGCCGCGGTTTCTGGCGTTCGGGAACCGCCATGCGAACCATGGCGGTAGGCACTATCGGGGCCAGGGAATTCCTTCCCTGGCACTGATAGGGGTCTCCCCCACCCCCCACTGCCCCCCCGAGTCCTCCCCCCACCCCCTCCACCCCCCTGCCACCCCTCAGAGGTGGTACGAACCCCCTCCCCACCCCCACCCCGACATGCACATACACGCACCCCGACATGCACACACCCCCAACATGCACATATACACACCCCCTACACACACACATACACAACGGGGACACATACCCGCACACATACATGCCGACATGCGCACCCGCCGAACTACACACATTGCCCATAGGCACAGCAGCACTCCCCGCCCGCATGCACGCACTCACACACCCCCTCTACACACTCACACGCACACCCCCATGCACGCACACATCACACAACACCCCCCCACCCCCTCCCCTCACGGACGATCAACTTACCTTGTGCGTTGGTCCTCCGGGAGGCGACGGGAGCCATAGGGACGTGACCGCCAACAGAAGACCGCCAACAGAAGACCGCCACACAGAAATGTGGGTCGTAATTCTGGGGGCGGTGTTCTGCTGGCGTGGCGGTGGAGGTTGACCAGTCTCCACTTTCCCGCCGACCGCCAGTGTGGCTGCTGGCGGTATTACGGCGGAACGCTCCCAGCGGTCGGAATACGCGCAGCGGCATACCGCCGCGGTCGGCGGTCTTTACCGCGGCGGTAACTCGGCGGTCTTGCGAAAAGACCGCCAAGGTCAGAATGAGGGCCATAATATTGATTTTGGGAGTCGTAGATATTGACTTAGTTCTCAATAGGGAGGCGGGAGATGGAGTCCCTGTAAGTTGATACTCATCATTTACTATTTTGGGAAGTACTGTGCAGGGGGCAATCAGTCAGTCCAGTTCAGAAAGTAAGGGGAAAGGGTTCTCAGATTTAGATGTTAAAGAGTTGTCTGAAGAAGGAATAACCCCAGCTACAATAGTTCCAGATGTACAGCATCCTCTGCATGACAAAACCCCAGGCAGCTGACTACTAAGTCTAAGGTTCGATTCCCTACCTGAGCTTAATGTACCGGTCCGTGTGTCAAAGGCCAGGAGATCATTGACTAGACTACTGTCATTAAAAAGAATCGAAATATAATCAAAGTCCGACCCTAGCTGATTATATCTGTGGATCTCACATATATCAGACCAGGTTTGTTGTCATAAAGGGTTGTGGGTGATGTGGGTGTGTGTTTTATAGTAGTGTTGGTGTGTGGTTGTGGTGTGTGTATGGATGTCAGGTGTGTGTAGTTTGAATTGTCCAATGTGGTGCTGTTTTGTTAGTGTGTGTGTATTTTGAGCGCAGCAGTATGTACCGCCAATAGTGTATTGCCATTGAATGTCTGCTGTGGTGATTCGTGGATCATAATGTGATGGGCATTGTTCTGTTGGCGTAACAGTGTGGGTTTTGATACCGCCAGTTTATCACTGACCTTTGGTGTGGCGGATTTGTGTGTGTGGCTGAATACTGACAGATTGGTGTGTGTGTGTCATAATATGGTTAGAGGATATCTGCCACGGCGGCGGTATGTTGGCGGCAGTCAGCATGTCGGTAAATGGAATTTACCACTAATGTCATAATGAGGGCCTATATTTCCACCTTTATTCGAACATCTCACTGCTACATCTGGGTTGTTTAGTAATTTGTCCATTGTAGATCTGTAGTTTTTATCAAAGACATATCTATTTCTCACCTTTCCATTGTGCAAGTTTCTCAATTCCTTGGTAACAACTTTTGCCAATTGGTCAATAGAATCATTGGAATGGGAGAGGACTAACTTGGATCTTGGTTTGATTTATGAATCCCGCCCTCTTCAGAAACCCACATACCATAACTTTCCAAAATGTCATCTATACTCAATGCACAAGATCTCCCCATACTTTCATTCTGTAACTCAAACAGTTATTTCAGTAGATTCATATCATCCACCAGCATTTTACTAGTTTCCATTCCTGTACTCAAAACCATATTTCTAGGTTAAACATGTGCCATCTGTTTTTACATGTTCATTAACTGAAGTCTTCTAGAGAACCTAAATAGGTTGATCCTCATTTGTGCATAATAAAAACAACTCTTCTGATAAAAGGAACGTCCTAGTGAGAATTTTTTACAGTCCTCGTCTGTCAAACACAGGTCCAGAAGGTTAGTTATCATCTTAGTGCCCAAAGTTATCTTTTGCTACTACTCCTCACTCTTCCCCCACTCTCTTTACCTGTTTCTCTTAGCTTGGCGTCCTCTTCTTTGCTTCCTTTTCCTTTTTCCTTTCCCTTTTGCCTCACTTTGTCTTTCTAGGGGCTTTAATTTGATGGTCTGTATGAACGTAAAAAATCAAATTACTCTTTCAGAGACAAAGGGATGCCTGTTCACACTGTGTTGTCATAATCTGTATCCTTACTTAGATCTGTGCTCTTGTCACCAGCCATGATCTCTGGTATAGCCCTATTCTACTCCCCAAGTTTCTGTTTCCTCAAGTTGTCGAACCTCCTTCCAAAGGTGTATATCTGAACTTGTTTATAGTCTCCTTTCTCTCTACTGAACTTATAGCTGCTTCTGCAATCTTTAATCTCTCCACCATACTCTTGGTAAGGAATAGTATCTGCTCTTTGTCCTCCTCTCCCTCAATAAAAGTACTCAGTTCATTCATTTAAGTAATACTTGCTTCTCCAGCTGATTCCATGTACTTAACCCCTTCTGTGCCGCGGACGTAGTGGTTACGTCCTGCGGCACAGTGCTGCTGTGCCGAGGACGTAACCACTACGTCCTCGGCACACAGCCCAGAGGGAGCGCTCTCGCTCCCTCTGTGTGCTTCCCCCCACCCCCCCAAAGTCAGGGATGGAAGGGGAAGCCCTTCCCCTTCCACCCCCGACCCCCCCAACCCCCCCTGTGACGTCAGCGTGCGAGCGCGCGCTGATTAGTCACAGGGTCTCCCCCATCGCGCTGGAAGCAGAGCTTCCAGCGCGATTGAAAAAGAAATGCTTTTGCATTTCTCTTTCAATCACTGGGGGAGGCCCCGAGAGGCTTCAAAAGGGAAGGAAATGTATTTCCTTCCCTTTGAAGTCTCTCACAGGTTTCAAAAGCCGGATTGCTTGCAATCCGGCTTTTGAAACCCCACTAGACACCAGGGATTTTTTTTTTCTCAATGAAATTGGCAAAAGGGAGCGACCCCTTGGGCAAGGGTCGCTCCCAGGGGGGCATTTTTTTAGGAAGGCCTTTTCTGCCCCCCCTGGGGGCAGATTGGCCTATTATTAGGCCGATCTGCCCCCAGGGGGGGCAGAAACCTCTAGGCACCAGGGACCTTTTTTTTTTTTTTTTTTTTTTGTGATTTTTTCTTTTTTTGTAGGTGGGGAGCGACCCCTTAGGCAAGGGTCGCTCCCCTGGGGGGCAAATTATATTTAGGCCATTTCTGCCCCCCTTGGGGGCAGATTGGCCTATTTTGATGAGGCCAATCTGCCCCCAAGGGGGGCAGAAACCATTAGACACCAGGGAGTTTTTTTTGCGCGCGAATTTCACGCAACGGGAGCGACCCCTTGGGCAAGGGTCGCTCCCTGGGGGGGGTGGGGGGTTATTTTAGGCCATTTCTGCCCCCCTGGGGGGTAGATCAGCCTATTTTGATTTGGCTGATCTGCCCCCAAGGGGGGCAGAAACCACTAGGCACCAGGGATTTTTTTGTTTTTTCGTTTTACAGATGGGGAGCGACCCCTTGGACAAGGGTCGCTCCCCTGGAGGGGCAAAATGTATTTAGGCCAGTTCTGCCCGCTTTGGGGGCAGATCGGCCGATTTTAGGTCAATCTGCCCCCAAGGGGGGCAGAAACCACTAGGCACCAGGGATCTTTTTTTTGCGCCGTCACGCAAGGGGAGCGACCTTGTAGGCAAGGGTCGCTCCCCGGGGGGGGTGGGGGGGACAAAATTATTTTAGGCCATCTCTGCCCCCCCTGGGGGCAGATCGGCCTATTGGTATTAGGCCGATCTACCCCCAGGGGGGGCAGAAACCTCTAGGCGCCAGGGCAAATGTTTTTTTTTTTGTTTGTTTGTTGTTTTAGAGATGGGGAGCGACCCATCAGACAAGGGTTGCTCCCCTGGGGGGCAAACTGTGTTTAGACCATTTCTGCCCCCCTTGGGGGCAGATTGGTCGATTTTATGTCAATCTGCCCCCAAGGGGTCAGAAACCACTAGGCACCGGGGATTTGTTTTTTGGCGCCAATGTCACGCAGGGGGAGCGACCCCGTAGGCAAGGGTCGCTCCTGGTGGGGGGGTAGTGGTTGGGGGGGGCAAATTTATTTTAGGCCATTTCTGCCCCCCCTGGGGGCAGATCGGCCTATTATTAGGCCGATCTGCCCCCAGGGGGGGGCAGAAACCTCTTGTTGCCAGGGCAAATTTTTATTTTATTTTTTTATTTTTTGTTTGTTTGTTTTTTTAGAGATGGGGAGTGACCCATCAGACAAGGGTCGCTCCCCTGGGGGGCAAACTGTATTTAGAGCATTTCTGCCCCCCCTTGGGGGCAGATGGGTCGATTTTAGGTCAACCTGCCCGCAAGGGGGCAGAAACCACTAGGCACCGGGGATTTATTTTTTGGCGCCAATGTCACGCAGGGGGAGCGACCCCGTAGGCAAGGGTCGCTCCTGGTGGGGCGGTGGGGGTTGGGGATGCAAATTTATTTTAGGCCATTTCTGCCCCCCCTGGGGTAAGATCGGCCTATTATTAGGCCGATCTGCCCCCAGGGGGGGCAGAAACCTGTAGGCGCCAGGGCACATTTTTTTGTGTGTTTTTTTTTAGAGATGGGGAGCGACCCATCAGACAAGGGTTGCTCCCCTGGGGGGCAAACTGTATTTAGAGCATTTCTGCCCCCCTGGGGGCAGATTGGTCGATTTTATGTCAATCTGCCCCCAAGGGGGCAGAAACCACTAGGCACCGGGGATTTGTTTTTTGGCGCCAATGTCACGCAGGGGGAGCGACCCCGTAGGCAAGGGTCGCTCCTGGTGAGGGGGGTGGGGGTTGGGGATGCAAATTTATTTTAGGCCATTTCAGCCCCCACTGGGGGAAGATCGGCCTATTATTAGGCCGATCTGCCCCCAGGGGGGGCAGAAACCTGTAGGCGCCAGGGCACATTTTTTTTGTGTGTTTTTTTTTAGAGATGGGGAGCGACCCATCAGACAAGGGTTGCTCCCCTGGGGGGCAAACTGTATTTAGAGCATTTCTGCCCCCCCTTGGGGGCAGATGGGTCGATTTTAGGTCAACCTGCCCGCAAGGGGACAGAAACCACTAGGCACCGGGGATTTGTTTTTTGGCGCCAATGTCACGCAGGGGGAGCGACCCCGTAGGCAAGGGTCGCTCCTGGTGGGGGGGTGGGGGTTGGTGATGCAAATTTATTTTAGGCCATTTCTGCCCCCCCTGGGGGAAGATCGGCCTATTATTAGGCCGATCTGCCCCCAGGGGGGGCAGAAACCTGTAGGCGCCAGGGCACATTTTTTTTGTGTGTTTTTTTTTAGAGATGGGGAGCGACCCATCAGACAAGGGTTGCTCCCCTGGGGGGCAAACTGTATTTAGAGCATTTCTGCCCCCCTGGGGGCAGATTGGTCGATTTTATGTCAATCTGCCCCCAAGGGGGCAGAAACCACTAGGCACCGGGGATTTGTTTTTTGACGCCAATGTCACGCAGGGGGAGCGACCCCGTAGGCAAGGGTCGCTCCCGGGGGGGGTGGAGGTTCGGGGGGCAAATTTATTTTAGGCCATTTCTGACCCCCCTGGGGGAAGATCGGCCTATTATTAGGCCGATCTGCCCCCAGGGGGGGCAGAAACCTGTAGGCGCCAGGACAAATTTGTTTTTTGTGTTTTTTTGTTTGTTTGTTTGTTTTTTTAGAGATGGGGAGCGACCCATCAGACAAGGGTCGCTCCCCTGGAGGGCAAAGTGTGTTTAGACCATTTCTCCCCCCCTTGGGGGCAGATTGGTCAATTTTAGGGCAATCTGCCCCCAAGGGGGCAGAAACCACTAGGCACCGGGGATTTGTTGTTTGACGCCAATGTCACGCAGGGGGAGCGACCCAGTAGGCAAGAGTCGCTCCTGGGCAGGGGGGGGGGGGTCAAATTTATTTTAGGGCATTCCCCCCCCCCGGGGCCGGCTGAGCTAGAGGTCAAAATCCACAGGTAGGCACTTTGCAAAAAACACCTCTGTTTTTTGTGAAAAAAAATGTTGTGTCCACGTTGTGTTTTGGGCCATTTCCTTTTGTGGGCGCTAGGCCTACCCACACAAGTGAGGTACCATTTTTATGGAGAGACTTAGGGGAACGCTGGGTGGAAGGAAATTTGTGGCTCCTCTCAGATTCCAGTACTTTCTGTCACCGAAATGAGAGGAAAAAGTGTTTTTGGGCCAAATTTTGATGTTTGCAAAGGATTCTGGGTAACAGAACCTAGTCAGAGCCCCGCAAATCACCCCATCTTGGATTCCCCTAGGTCTCTAGTTTTCAAAAATGCGCTGGTTTGCTAGGTTTCTCCAGGTGCCGGCTGAGCTAGAGGCCAAAATCCACAGGTAAGCACTGTTTTCCATGAAAAAATTTGATGTGTCCACGTTGTGTTTTGGTCCGTTTCCTGTCGCGAGCGCTAGGCCTACCCACACAAGTGAGGTATCATTTTTATCGGGAGACGTGGGGAAACGCTGGGTGGAAGGAAATTTGTGGCTCCTCTCAGATTCCAGAACTTTCTGCCACAGAAATGTGAGGAACATGTGTTTTTTTAGCCAAATTTTGAGGTTTGCAAAGGATTCTGGGTAACAGAACCTGGTCCGAGCCACACAAGTCACCCCTCCTTGGATTCCCCTAGGTCTCTAGTTTTCAGAAATGCATAGGTTTGGTAGGTTTCCCTAGGTGGCGGCTGAGCTAGAGGCCAAAATCTACAGGTAGTCACTTTGCAAAAAACAGCTCTCTTTTCTGTGATATGTCCACGTTGTGTTTTGGGGCATATCCTGTCACGGGCGCTAGGCCTACCCACACAAGTGAGGTATCATTTTTATCGGGAGATGTGGGGGAACGCTGGGTGGAAGGAAATTTGTAGCTCCTCTCAGATTCCAGAACTTTCTGCCACAGAAATGTGAGGGACATGTGTTTTTTTAGCCAAATTTTGAGGTTTGCAAAGGATTCTGGGTAACAGAACCTGGTCCGAGCCCCGCAAGTCACCCCTCCTTGGATTCCCCTAGGTCTCTAGTTTTCAGAAATGCACAGGTTTGGTAGGTTTCCCTAGGTGCCGGCTGAGCTAGAGGCCAAAATCTACAGGTAGGCACTTCGCAAAAAACACCTCTGTTTTTTTCCAAAATTTAGGATGTGTCCACGTTGCGCTTTGGGGTGTTTCCTGTCGCCGGCGCTAGGCCTACCCACGCAAGTGAGGTATCATTTTTATCGGGAGACTTGGGGGAACGCTGGGTGGAAGGAAATTTGTAGCTCCTCTCAGATTCCAGAACTTTCTGCCACAGAAATGTGAGGGACATGTGTTTTTTTAGCCAAATTTTTAGGTTTGCAAAGGATTCTGGGTAACAGAACCTGGTCCGAGCCCCGCAAGTCACCCCTCCTTGGATTCCCCTAGGTCTCTAGTTTTCAGAAATGCATAGGTTTGGTAGGTTTCCCTAGGTGGCGGCTGAGCTAGAGGCCAAAATCTACAGGTAGTCACTTTGCTAAAAACAGCTCTCTTTTCTGTGATATGTCCACGTTGTGTTTTGGGGCATATCCTGTCACGGGCGCTAGGCCTACCCACACAAGTGAGGAATCATTTTTATCGGGAGATGTGGGGGAACGCTGGGTGGAAGGAAATTTGTAGCTCCTCTCAGATTCCAGAACTTTCTGCCACAGAAATGTGAGGGACATGTGTTTTTTTAGCCAAATTTTGAGGTTTGCAAAGGATTCTGGGTAACAGAACCTGGTCCGAGCCCCGCATGTCACCCCTCCTTGGATTCCCCTAGGTCTCTAGTTTTCAGAAATGCACAGGTTTGGTAGGTTTCCCTAGGTGCCGGCTGAGCTAGAGGCCAAAATCTACAGGTAGGCACTTCGCAAAAAACACGTCTGTTTTTTTCCAAAATTTAGGATGTGTCCATGTTGCGCTTTGGGGTGTTTCCTGTCGCCGGCGCTAGGCCTACCCACGCAAGTGAGGTATCATTTTTATCGGGAGACTTGGGGGAATGCTGGGTGGAAGGAAATTTGTAGCTCCTCTCAGATTCCAGAACTTTCTGCCACAGAAATGTGAGGGACATGTGTTTTTTTAGCCAAATTTTGAGGTTTGCAAAGGATTCTGGGTAACAGAACCTGGTCCGAGCCCCCCAAGTCACCCCTCCTTGGATTCCCCTATGTCTCTAGTTTTCAGAAATGCATAGGTTTTGTAGGTTTCCCTAGGTGGCGGCTGAGCTAGAGGCCAAAATCTACAGGTAGTCACTTTGCTAAAAACAGCTCTGTTTTCTGTGATATGTCCACGTTGTGTTTTGGGGCATATCCTGTCGCGGGCGCTAGGCCTACCCACACAAGTGAGGTATCATTTTTATCGGGAGACGTGGGGGAACGCTGGGTGGAAGGAAATTTGTGGCTCCTCTCAGATTCCAGAACTTTCTGCCACAGAAATGTGAGGAACATGTGTTTTTTTAGCCAAATTTTGAGGTTTGCAAAGGATTCTGGGTAACAGAACCTGGTCCGAGCCCCGCAAGTCACCCCTCCTTGGATCCCCCTAGGTCTCTAGTTTTCAGAAATGCACAGGTTTGGTAGGTTTCCCTAGGTGGCGGCTGAGCTAGAGGCCAAAATCTACAGGTAGTCACTTTGCTAAAAACAGCTCTGTTTTCTGTGATATGTCCACGTTGTGTTTTGGGGCATATCCTGTCGCGGGCGCTAGGCCTACCCACACAAGTGAGGTATCATTTTTATCGGGAGACGTGGGGGAACGCTGGGTGGAAGGAAATTTGTGGCTCCTCTCAGATTCCAGAACTTTCTGCCACAGAAATGTGAGGAACATGTGTTTTTTTAGCCAAATTGTGAGGTTTGCAAAGGATTCTGGGTAACAGAACCTGGTCCGAGCCACACAAGTCACCCCTCCTTGGATTCCCCTAGGTCTCTAGTTTTCAGAAATGCATAGGTTTGGTAGGTTTCCCTAGGTGGCGGCTGAGCTAGAGGCCAAAATCTACAGGTAGTCACTTTGCTAAAAACAGCTCTGTTTTCTGTGATATGTCCACGTTGTGTTTTGGGGCATATCCTGTCGCGGGCGCTAGGCCTACCCACACAAGTGAGGTATCATTTTTATCGGGAGACGTGGGGGAACGCTGGGTGGAAAGAAATTTGTGGCTCCTCTCAGATTCCAGAACTTTCTGCCACAGAAATTTGAGGAACATGTGTTTTTTAGCCAAATTTTGAGGTTTGCAAAGGATTCTGGGTAACAGAACCTGGTCCGAGCCACACAAGTCACCCCTCCTTGGATTCCCCTAGGTCTCTAGTTTTCAGAAATGCATAGGTTTGGTAGGTTTCCCTAGGTGGCGGCTGAGCTAGAGGCCAAAATCTACAGGTAGTCACTTTGCTAAAAACAGCTCTGTTTTCTGTGATATGTCCACGTTGTGTTTTGGGGCATATCCTGTCGCGGGCGCTAGGCCTACCCACACAAGTGAGGTATCATTTTTATCGGGAGACGTGGGGGAACGCTGGGTGGAAGGAAATTTGTGGCTCCTCTCAGATTCCAGAACTTTCTGCCACAGAAATGTGAGGAACATGTGTTTTTTTAGCCAAATTTTGAGGTTTGCAAAGGATTCTGGGTAACAGAACCTGGTCCGAGCCACACAAGTCACCCCTCCTTGGATTCCCCTAGGTCTCTAGTTTTCAGAAATGCATAGGTTTGGTAGGTTTCCCTAGGTGGCGGCTGAGCTAGAGGCCAAAATCTACAGGTAGTCACTTTGCTAAAAACAGCTCTGTTTTCTGTGATATGTCCACGTTGTGTTTTGGGGCATATCTGTCGCGGGCGCTAGGCCTACCCACACAAGTGAGGTATCATTTTTATCGGGAGACGTGGGGGAATGCTGGGTGGAAGGAAATTTGTGGCTCCTCTCAGATTCCAGAACTTTCTGCCACAGAAATGTGAGGAACATGTGTTTTTTTAGCCAAATTTTGAGGTTTGCAAAGGATTCTGGATAACAGAACCTGGTCCGAGCCCCGCAAGTCACCCCTCCTTGGATCCCCCTAGGTCTCTAGTTTTCAGAAATGCACAGGTTTGGTAGGTTTCCCTAGGTGGCGGCTGAGCTAGAGGCCAAAATCTACAGGTAGTCACTTTGCTAAAAACAGCTCTGTTTTCTGTGATATGTCCACGTTGTGTTTTGGGGCATATCCTGTCGCGGGCGCTAGGCCTACCCACACAAGTGAGGTATCATTTTTATCGGGAGACTTGGGGGAACATAGAATAGCAAAACAAGTGTTATTGCCCCTTGTCTTTCTCTACATTTATTCCTTCCAAATATAGGGGTGTGTGTAAAAAAGACATCTATTTGAGAAATTCCATGTAATTCACATGCTACTATGGTCACCCCGGAATTCAGAGATGTGCAAATAACCACTGCTCCTCAACACCTTATCTTGTGCCCTTTTTGGAAATGCAAAGGTTTTCTTGATAGCTATTTTGTACTCCTTATATTTCAGCAAATGAATTACTGTATACCCGGTATAGAATGAAAACGCACTGCAGGGTGCAGCTCATTTATTGGCTCTGGGTTCCTCGGGTTCTTGATGAACCTACAAACCCTATATATCCCCGCAACCAGAGGAGTCCAGCAGACGTAACGGTATATTGCTTTCGATAATCTGACATTGCAGGGAAAAGTTACAGAGTAAAAAGTAGAGAAAAATTGATGTTTTTTTCACCTCAATTTCAATATTTTTCTTTTTCAGCTGTTATTTTCTGTAGGAAACCCTTGTAGGATCTACACAAATGACCCCTTGCTGAATTCAGAATTTTGTCTACTTTTCAGAAATGTTTAGGTTTCTGGGATCCAGCATTGGTTTCATGACCATTCCGGTCACTGACTGGAAGGAGGCTGAAAGCACAAAAAATTGCACAAATGGGGTATGCCCCAGTAAAATGCCAAAATTGTGTTGAAAAATTGAGTTTTCTGATTCAAGTCTGCCTGTTCCTGAAAGCTGGGAAGCTGCTGAGTTTAGCACCGCAAACCCTTTGTTGATGCCATTTTCAGGGGAAAAACCACAATCCTTCTTCTGCAGCCACTTTTTCCAAATTTTTTGAAAAAAACTAAATTTTCACTGTATTTTAGCCAATTTCTTGGCCTCCTTCAGGGGAACCCACAAAGTCTGGGTACCTCTAGAATCCCTAGGATGTTGGAAAAAAAGGACGCAAATATGGCTTGGTTAGCTTATGTGGACAAAAAGTTATGAGGGCCTAAGCGCGAACTGCCCCAAATAGGCAAAAAAAGGCCCGGCACAGGAGGGGGAAAAGGCCTGGCAGCGAAGGGGTTAATCAGGATCCTCATCATCCTTGCAAAGCAGTTGGCGATATGATCCGCCCATTCCCTTAACATTTCCAGGTGAGGGTTTTCATAACTTGGGGGGATGAGAATATGCAGTCTCCTGGGTACTCTGCCCACATCTAGATATTTATTGAGAGACTCACTCTCCCACCATTTAGTAAATTCAGACTTCTTCAGCTTCTCCAGGGAGCAAATTTGCTATGTAAACTCTCCTTGCTCCTATTTACATTATTTAAAAAGCATTATAGATTTACATAACATGATTTTATATCTCTCTCTCTCTCTATGTATATCTATGTATATATATATATTTTCACTGAAAAAACAAATAATACAGGGATGTTATAGTTAGGTTCTGAATTTACTCTTACAACACCATAGAAATTCAGCAGTTATCGTTAGAGTTCTTTCAAGGTACTTTTAACTCACCCCTTTGGCATGCACAGTTTTCAATGTGTATTGCAAACATGGCAGTGATATCAAAGATGCCATACAAGATCTCATCAATTACATAATATGTGGAGTAATTAGCTGTGCATGGTGAAAGTGCGAGTTATAGTTACCTTAGGGCTCCTGAATTTCTATGGTTTTGTATGAGTAAATTCAGAACATAACTATAATGTCCCTGTAACCTTTGCTTTTTTCAATGTATTTCTATGTTTTTTTAACACAAAGTAATTTTAATTACTATACCTTATTCTAACCCCCGCTGTGCACAGGCAAGGCCTGGTCTTACAGTTAGGGCTTGGAGCCAAGCCCTTAACAATACCCCACCCTGTGCCACACATGGCCTTTGGCTGTGAGAAGTGCAGGTTGGCCACAGGGCCTGTCTCAGTCAGTGGATGTGTGAGTGGGTGTCTGAGTAGGTCTGAAAGTAGGTGTGTGAGTTTATGAGAGGGTGCATGAGTGTCTGAGTGGGTATGTGAGTGGGTGCCTGAGCCTCTGAGTGCATGTATGAGTGAATGACTCAGTGTATGAATGAGCCTGTGGTTTTTCTTACAAATGTTTCCATAATCGTGAATATTTTGGGAATAATTCACAGAAACTCGCCCAAATTTGTGAATTGTCATGAATATCACACACCGTGGCACAAAAGTATAATTAACCTATAATTTGCCCCTAAAACACACCTATATCACACCCCTGGGGTCAGGTTAACTTCACCCTAGCCTCTTATGACACTTACGGCACTTTCCATTTGAATTTTCACCCCCAGAGACCGCGTCCTGTGAAATAAAATGGTGGTCGCAACTTAGTCTGGTTGCGGTCAGCCAATTGCAACACTTCTTTTCGCACACGTATTCGCAAATTATTTGCAGCCAGAGATATGCAAATTTATTTGCCCTTAAATATCTCCCAAACTACTCATCGGATTTACACCAAATAACAAAAAGCACAATCAATAAAACTGCCATGGCACATGAAAATAACAATATAGGGAGAGGTAAAACATGATCTCTCCTGCTGACGCTAAAGTCTGCCCATGAGGTGTGGTACACCTAAATACATTTCATTGAAAACCCTTAATAAAAAAAGTTGTTTGACAATATCGGCTACACAACTATAACTCAAGACACAGAAATGTAGCGAAAATACTATATCAGTGCAATGTGTCCAATGATTTTTATGGGATCTGTAGCCCTGTAGCATGGCCATAAGACAGGGGCTGTTCAAGTAGTAAAATGCAACAGTGTGATCATAAGTCTGGTCTTAACAGCACATAGTGTAGTATGCAATACAGGAGAACAAAAAGTAATTACAATACATGTCACATGAATTACACACAAGGCAAGTAACAGATAGTGCTCATTTGGGTTGCAGAGACCAATGTTAGCACTGTGGTCGGATCAATGAATACTCATGATGTGACCCATGTGGGTATCCTATAATCTCTCGGGATATGTAAATTGTTCAAATGTCACTGAGGCAATAAAGGTGGTAAATGTAACCTCAGTGCCTGCATGCGATGATCAACTATGTGACTGGTCATACCTGTCCTCTCAGCGCAGCATGCTATGTGCTGTAAGGTGTAAATAATATGGTATTCCAATGTGCAAAGCCCTGCAATGTATTGTGCCCAAGGGGGCTTACACCATGTCTTACATTTAAGGTGCAACCGCTCATAAGTCTCGTCCATATGGACTTTCAATCAAACTCTCAAGATGTGCTAACTGCTAGGGTGATGTAAACAGGAAGAAGTGCAGTGCCAAGCTGACTACTCTTGGATGTGTTCAGTGCATATACCTGTGGTTAAAATCAGTTCAAGGATCCGAAGTACTTCAAGAAGCAAAGTTCAGCATAACCAAGTAAATAACAATCATCCTAAATGTACCAACATCTCCTTACTGGAGTTTACGCTGGTTGGTGCCAGTGTATCAAAATCCAAGATGTATTTAGATTCAAGTACCCTCAATTTGTGTTCCCTATCATTCCTTCTAAGATCAGGGGTGATAGCGTCAATCACTATAAATTTGAGAGGATTTTCATTACGAAACTGTATCTCTGTAAAATGCCTGGCTGCTGGATACTGTTGGTCATTGTGTTGAATAGCATGTCTGTGCGCTAGTATCCATTTTGGGCTTGATAGATGGTACTGCATATGTACAGTTATTTGCAAGGACAAATAAGCCAATTCAACAGTTATAGCTATACTTAACTCTAGAAACTATGGGGCATATTTATACTCTGTTTGCGCCTAATGAACATCAAAACTTTTGAGGCACATTAGGCGCAAACTGTGCACCATATTTAACCTTTGAGGCCTGAGCCCGCGGACGTCAAAATTCCTCAGTGTGCGTCATTTTTTGGACGCGGGAAACTGCCTTGCGTTAATGACATGCAAGGAAGGCGTTCCCGCCCAAAAAATGACTTTAAGGCCTGTTCGCCTTATTTATACTCCAGCGTCATTTTGACGCACAGGAGGGGGAAGGCCTCAAAAAAAGGCGCACAGCCTGATGTGTGCCGTTTTTTAACGCCTGGGTCAGGGCAGGTGTTAAGGGACTTGTGGGCTCACTTCCATGGTCTCTGACCATGGAAGGAGTCCAGTGGTGCCCTTCCCTTTCCCCAGGGACACCCCCTGCCACCCTCACCCACCCATGGAGGACACCCATGGATGGGGGGACCCATTCCAGATAAGTACAGGTAAGTTGAGGTAAGTATTTTTTTTATAAATTGGCATGGGAGGCCTAATTTGGACCCCCCTACATGCCACTGTGCCCAATGACCATGCCCAGGGGACAGAAGTCCCCTGGGCATGGCCATTGGACAAGGGGGCATGACTCCTGTCTTTGCTAAGACAGGAGTCATTTCAAGGGGGTTGTGCATCAAAAAATGGTGCAAGTCCTGTTTGAGGCATGGTTTTTGCCTCAAACCTCACTTGCACCATTTTTTGACGCACAACCCCCATTTTCCCCAACGCTGGTGCTGCCTGGTTTGAGTCATTGTTTTTTACTCAGACCAGTCCGCAGCGCCGGCTAATGTCAGTCCTTAAATAAGGCGCCCACATGGCGCGTAGGAATGGCGTTAGCCAGCGGTAAACTTTTTGACACAAACCAGCGCCGGCGCTGGTTTGCGTCAAAAAGTATAAACATGGGCCTATAACTTGTGTTCTAAGGTAACTATAACTCGCTCCCTCACCATGCACTGCTACTTACCCCACATATTACATCTGTAATTACATCTTATATGACCTTATTGATAATATCACCACAACATTTACATTACAATTATTGATGAGAATACTGTGCATGGGGGTGGTGAGTTATAGTTACCTTAAAGCACAAGTTATAATATCTGGAGATAAGTATAACAATAACTGTTAAATTAGTGTGGTTTTGTGCATGTAAAATCTGACCCTACCTATAAGACCCCCCAAACCATTTTTTTTAGTGATTATAGATAGATAGATAGATAGATAGATAGATAGATAGATAGATAGATAGATAAATAGATAGATAGATAGACAGATAGAGAGAGAGAGAGAGAGAGAGAGAGAGAGAGAGAGAGATATTGTGGATTATATTGCCCCACTTACATGTTAATAGGCTTGTCTGCACCACACACAGAGGAACCTGACACTAGTCTTTTGTCACGCTGGATTTCTTGGAGCCTTGACAGGGAAGAAAAGAACTCTCCCGAATCAGATGTAGAGCTATTATAGGGAATCCCCCCCACTTCAAAGGCTGACACCAAGTGTAACTATTGGGCCTCCAGTCCTCTCTTCAGTACATTCCTGGACCTGTTGACATTACAGAAGAAGGACTGATTTGCCCCCAAGATGATTGCCATGTTGTTACTTGGGGACTGCCCTGCTGCTTCAGAACTGTCTTGCTTTGTGAGAAGGAAGACTGGACCTGCTCCTTTCATCCGAGGCTAACATGAGTGAATCTAATGGTCAGTCGGCTGACCTCCTGTTTGAGTTACAATGACACAACAAGCTGCAGGGGCCTCTCTGCAACTGCTCAGCTAACCTCCTGCACTAGACCTGCAACTGGACCTGCCTGAGCACTGCGGGCCTCGGCTGGAGTGAGAATCTGCTCCCCAAGAAGTATCTCCCCAGTTCCTGGACCCTTGGCTGGCATCAGTTGACCTCCTTCCATGAAGAAAGATAATATTCTGAAGTTTTGGGGTCTTCTTGACTACAAATATGCCAATGTTCGGGTGAACATGACTCTTCCCATTACAGATACTACTGGCAATGCAAGATCAAGGAAATTTGAGTAAAGTAAAACCCATAAATAGTTCTCATCTCAGATGTGACAGCATAACGTTTTCTAATAGAAACTCTTGTAGGAGCGACTGAGCATTTCAGTCTAATCCCAGCTGTTGGAAAATGGGTTATTGGTAAGAACAGGTAGGTACCTACACTTAGCAATAGGCCACTAACCTCCACTTTGGTCCAGTTAGGTCTCAGTATATTAAACCCATCTCAACCCTTGGTAACTTGGCAGCGAGCGACAAGGCTTAACTTAGGAGACAGAGTGTAAAGCATCCAACTATCACAAAACAGTAATTAAATAAAACACAGGAACAGTTTAAAAATCCAAAACCAATTTATAAAAAATAGATTATATTTTTATCTTTAAAATGACACAAAGACGAATAAAATCGGATAAGGGGAACTGGAGATATGAATTTTTAAAGAATTATTGTTTTTTAGCGCCTAGAAACAAAAAGCGCCAATAGGATCATCAGGTTGCACCTCGACCGGGGCAAAGTAAAAGTTTAAGGTTGATCCCGATGGAGCCCTGCTCAGCTACAGCTCGCAGGAGGCCTCGGTCAAAAGTTTACCTTCGGACTTAGGGGGTCATTACGACCCTGGCGGCCGGCGGTAAGTTGGCGGTAACACCGGCAAGAGGATGGCGGTGTTCCGCCAGCAATTATGACCGTGGCGGAAAAGCCACGGCCATACCGCTGTCCCCTCCACTTTCCCGCCAGGATTCCGCCTGGCGGTCATAATCCCCAGGGCAGCGGTGCATGCACCGCTGCCCTGGGGATTATGAGTCCCCGACCGCCAGCCTGTCCGTGGCGGTACACACCACCATTGAAAGGCTGGCGGTAAGGGGACTTGGGGTGCCCCTGGGGGCCCCTGCACTGCCCATGCACTTGGCATGGGCAATACAGGGGCCCCCAGACATAGCCCCGTCGCGCATTTCATTGCCCGAATTTCGTGCAGTGAAATGCACGACGGGTGCTACTGCACCCGCTGCACATCAGCATTGCCGCCGGCTCTATTATGAGCCGGCAGCAATATTGATGTGACATTTCCGCTGGGCCAGCGGACGGTAACACTGTTACCGTCCGCTGGCCCAGTGGAAATGTCATAATAGGGAGTCAGGAATACCGCCGGCAATGGCGGTATTCTGTCTCCCGCGGCTTCGGCGGTCTTTTGAAAAGACCGCCGAGGTCATAATGACCCCCTTAGTCTCTTTTCTGAAGATTTTCTTCAGCGGGACGAATCCGCCAGTCCAATCCGACCTCTGGAACTGTTCTCCGGATACTTGTCGTGGGAATCTTCAGTGGACATTTTAACCTTCGGACTTAGTCGTATTTTCAAGGTGAAAATCCTTCGACCGGGATAAACCTGGATCTTGATCCGACGTCCTTGGAGCCCTCCTCAGATACGCTGACTGGGTGGTCCGGGTCAACTTTTTACCTTCTGACTTAGTCTCTTTTTTGGAGATTTTCCTCACCGGGACGAACCAGCAAATCAGGCCGGGTCGCGGTTGAGGCAAGCCGGCTAGAGTTGCCACGGCAGGTCAGTCCCTCTATGGAGCTTTTTTTCAAAAGTTCTCCAAACTTCTCCAAACTTCTGGGGCTTCTCCCAGATGTTCTTTTAATGTTCTTTTGGGGTCCACAGCTCACCCCAAGGGTCCAGAAGCTCTGAGCTGATCTGCCAGTTTTATACTTGCTCCTGGGTGAAAAACTGTGGGGTCCTGATTCTCCAATTAGGTGCAGGGTCCTTCCCCCTATGATGACCACTTCCTGGGAAGTGTGGCAAAAATCTATCCCAGGAGGCAACATTCTTCAAAAATCCATCATGGCTGAATCAGATTTTTGGAGGTTACATCTGGCTGAGCCCACCCACTGGTGTGGATAAAAATCATAAACACACCCCTCTCCTGCCCTCTCCTAATCTAATCAAGGGGCACCTAGTTGTCTGGGGTTGCAGGATGTGGGGGTGTTGCTGGGGTGCTCCAAATGTCCTTCTCTGCCTTTGAAGACCAGTTTGGCAGCCCTCCCCCTTCCTGCCTCACCATCTGCTGAGGGGAGATTCCCTCCCACAGGCACATCTCTTCGTGTGAAGCCAGGCCACTTCACACCTCATCAAGGCACCCTGGCCAGGCTGCCAGAGGCTGGCCAAACAGAGCACAGCAGCAAAAACAATGCAGGGCTGAATTTGGCAACTTTTCAGGTAAAGTTTAAAACTCTTTACCTGAACAAGTTACATTAAGTCCAACAACTGGAAGTTGTAGGATTTATTATAACAATTAATTTGATACCAAACTCTTGGTATCCTTCACTTAAGGGGACTTTAAAAATGTAAATAAAGTCTCCCCATTCTAGCCTATGAAGGCCATTCACTACAATGAGGGAAAAACAAATGTGGCTGCTTTTACCTCACCAGGGCTTATAAAACTACTTTTATAAGGTCCCTGCATATAGTTACATGGCACCCAGCCCAAGGGGCACATAGGGCACACCTTAGGGGTGACTTATATGTAGAAATAAGGTAGTTTATGACTTTGGAAGTACTTTTAATTCCAAAGTCGAATTTGCATTTAACTTTAATTTAAAAGCAGCCAGAAAGGCAGGCCTGCCTTTAAAACGACACTGGGCACCTCAGCAGTGCATCTATGGGTGCACTACCTATGCTGTGGTCCCTAAACTTACATGCCCTCCCATATACGAGGGACTTATAGGTAGGTTAACTTAGACAATTATAATTAGCCTAATTTGCATATTGATTTTACACAGAGCACAGGCCCTGGGACTGGTTAGCTGTACCCGGGGCACCATCAGAGTCTGGAAAACACCAGCAAAAAGTGGAAATGGGGGCAAAAAGTTAGGGGGCCTCTGCAATCAGCCCTGTTTTCTCACCCCAGCAAGAGGCTCAGGCAGAATAAAGTTGCTCTCCGAATTAATCCAAGATGCATAGTCAAGGAGAATAAGACAAAATATGTCAGAATCCGAGTGCTCTCTCAGAATAACTACTTCGAGGCAAGCTGCATGAGTTGGGGTGTTCAAGAATCTAGAGAGTCTAGAGAATCTAGCCCCTATCTTAGTCTGGTAGCACAATTGCATACACAACACAACAATCTAACAAATTAGAAGTCTTGTGCAATTAACGTCCGGTTCCGACCAATAAAAATCTCCATGGAAAGCCAACATCTTCCATTGAGGTGGCAAGCTTTAACAAACAACACTCATAAGGCAACAAACAGTCAAGGTAAGCATGATACAAATTTGAAATTATTTCACTTCCATTCTCATATGCCTTTCTAACAGAGCGTATTCATAAAGAAACAGTTTTATCTAATATTGCAGTAATTCTTTTCATAGGTTAAATGGTCAGGAAGCAAACTTCAACACTCTCTCTATTCAGTTACTTGTTACCATAGAAACATAAGCGTCATGAAATGTTATACTTATGACCATGGCACAGGTCGAAACTAACAAATAGGAAAGAAGGAAGGAAGGAAAAAATTAAGAATTTGTCCTTGTCCGCAATTCAGCCAAGTACATGTTGTCGTGGAAGATTCGAATGCAAAGCCAAGTTTAAAATGCAATGTTTAGTTAAGGTCTACAAAAGTCTATCATACAGCTTAATTGTATAATGTTTTTATTCATAGAAAGGACTCTCCTAATTCTCCCATCTGATGGTCTGGAACCATCACAAAATTTACATACACGGATGTATACAGAGTTCACCTTCATCTTCTGCTGAAGCTCTCATTTTTCTCTTTAAATTTTCTCTTTCTTTTTTTCTGGTATACTCTTTGTTAATACATTACCTCAATTCAACATCTTTCTTCGTCCTTTTGTTCCTTTCTCTATTTTTCTTCTTTATTTACAACATCTTTATAGCCTTATAAACTGTTAGTGGAGACAGAAAACAGACAACTTCTATTAGGGTAGGAACTAAAATGGCTTTGAGGATTACTCCTCCTGCTGTTTTTATCCAATTGCCTATTGCTGACACTCCTTTAGTAAGTGGTTTCTAAGGTTTCAAAATCAAGCTTATAATCAGAAATATTCTTTACATATTCTATAATTTTCTTACTCTCAACCGGGATATATGTACAACAATTGTAAATTTTTAGCATCTTGCAGATTCCCCTTTTTCTTTGAGTTAAATGTCTAAAGACATATCGGTTTTGAAGTAATATTGATCTGATTGCTACTCCCTCTTTCTTTTCAACTAATGAGGCTTCACAAGTACTAGTTACAAACGTATCTACTACAGTTGAAAGTTTTCTAATCGTTAAGCATTCAAGACCATTCCTACTGCAGGTGTAATAGCCCCAAATAGGTCCCCCACTAGTTGTGTTCCCTTATTTACGCTGCATGAATATATATGTTCAGATGTCATTGTTAATGCACCTAGACTTTGTACATGATACAGTTATGAAAAAAGCAAGACTAAATAGCAAATTCCCTCCCAATCACCTGGTAATCTGAAATAAGCATTCTGTCCAGAAATAAAATGCATTCCTGTCATAGTCGGGTCATCATCCTGCAAAATCTGCCATGTTCCTCCTGACAACTCAAGAACCTGCTCACAATTACTATTCACTACTAGTGTATTTTCCCCTGAATTCTTCTTTTAAAAACACACACATTCCCCTTGTGTCTATTATCTAATTTCAGTCTTGGAATAGACATTTTATTTCTCAAATCATCTTCTCCTCTTCTCCATCCAATTTTCAGCATATCCTCCTGTTTGTAGGCATTTTGTGCAAACTGTGTGTTTCTCTCCTCTTTCATTAAGCTTGTGGGTGAAAATCCATGCTATTCATTAGTAAAACTTTTGAAAGAATCATGTCAAAGTTAGAAAAATAATATTCAACGTGTCTATATACTAAGCTAATGAAAATGCTACATGAAATAGCATAGGAAAAAAGAATGTAATGATATGCCATTTGTTCATCAGCTGAATAAGGCAAGTGTGTGCATACATAACAGTCTTTTGTATCAATAGCTCAAGATTATTCTTGTACCAATCTAGAATAAACATTTGTTGAATAGTCTTCTTTCATGTAATTTATAAAAGAAACCTTTAATTCAACATCATTAATATCTGGTCTAGATGTTGTGTTGGTGATTGTAGTTACAGATTTCTCTATCTCTGGTGTGAAATGTCTTACTAATAATACTGCAAATGCTAATAAGACTATCAATAAAAGCATAATCCCTAAAATAATCATACACCTATTTCTGGTTAAAGCACGCGTTTGTCTAAAGTCAGATCTTGTAAAAGCAATCTGTGTAACAGCAAGGTTAATGTCTCTATTTCAGTCTGCACAGTTCTTGATTATCTTCATCTCTTAGATTGACTCTTGCAATTTAATTACAGTAATCTTCGTATAGTCTTCCTTAACCCTACTCTGTGTTCTTCTAAAATGCTATCCCTACTTTTCAACAGCTGTCTCCAGCCTCGTTACTCTTTTTTGGCAACTTTATGAAATTTTAATTCAAACAGTTCATTTTATAATTTGATCACTACTGAATTTCTGCTTTGGGCAATTTCAAGAAGGTTCCGGCAATTTGTTGTTCCAGTCAAGCAGATCTGAAACTGGGATGTTTAGCACTTGACTCATGTAATATGTCCATTCAGGTGCTGAATATCTTGGACAAGGTACTCTAGCTCTTTTAGATCCTATTAGCGTTTGTTTGTTTTCTTCTATATCTCTAATGTTCTGTTTCTTCATCAATCGTCAGTGATATGGATCCACCTGACACACTAAATTTCAACTTGTTCTGATTGTAATTCCCTGGCCATTTAGCATTGTTGGTGTCTCTATTTTCCTTGATTCAGAACTTATTCCTTCTCCTGGATCTTCTTGTTGTTCTGAGGGTATTTCAACTGTCACTTCAGCTTGAGTTCTCGTTTTTTCACTTTCTATGACATTAGCCCCATTTCCACTCTGTGAGATATCTGACAATTAGGGTTCTTCACCTGACTGCGGATCTTCACCCCTTTCTTGCTTGCTTTGATCACATACTCGAGAAGATTGTACAACTCTCAGTGCTACATTCACCATTTTAGAATACTATGGGCCTAATTACGACCTTGGCAGAGGGGATTACTCCGTCCCAAGCATGACAGATATCCCTACCGCCATATTACAAGTTCCTTTATATTCTTTGGAAATTGTGAAACAGTGAACGCGACATCCGTCACTTTTGGGTTGGAGTAATCCCCTCTGCCAAGGTTGTAATCAGGCCCAAAATCTTTATGAGAATCTCTTGCCCTCTGGGTATATGATGCATACACCCAGTATGGCACTCCAGCACATTTGACAGCTGTGTTTGATATCAGGATTACTTCAAAGGGGCCTTTCCACTTTGGCTCCAGACAGGCTTTTCTCACATGTTTCTTGATGAGCACCCAGTCGCCAGGACTGAGGTCACGACATTGATCTTGATGTGGATTTACAGTGACAGCTTCAACCTGTCGAGAGACTGAACACACCACATCAACTAATGCTTTGCAATAATCGAGTACCATGTCATTGGTTTCGTTCACAAGTGCATTTGTAGGTGCAGCAGGCAATATCACTGCTCTCCTCATAAGTACCTCATGGGGGGATCAACCTGTCCTTCTGTCAGGTGTACTTCGTAGACACATTTACACAAAAGTAAAAGCATCAGGCCATTTAAACGAAGTGGAAGCACAGACTATTGCCATTCAGGATTTTATGTAGAGGTGGCAGGAACTCACAGAATTTTGCTCTGTGGAATTCCATAAAATTACAAAAAACTGTGAGATTCCATAAAGTTCCGTCCATTTGTAATACTTATTTACTTGTAAATAGCACCCATCTCTTATTGTTATAGAATCACAGCTCTATCAGAAATGCGGCCTGAAAATAGGAAAGGACACAAACATCCGATGAAAGAACTGAGGTTTTGTGAAATTTTTCATTTGCAGTCTCCTACAGGAGCCAGTTGCCTTAACATACGCATGTGACATGAAACATGGCTCAAGCCCCACATTTTGGAATTTGAGCCTATACATACATAACAGCTTTATTCCCAGAAGCGGGGGGGGGGCACTCTGAAAGAGGCCAGGGAGTGCAGTAAAAAATGCATAATGTGATGTGTACAGAGATATATGGTAGGGTGCAGATGGGGTGTGCAGTGAGTGCAGAACTTATTATAAAAGACTGCCAATGTCAGCAGGAAATAAACAGCTACGAAAGGAGTGGGTGTTTTTCCCACCTTAAATTTTGCATTAGCCAGGTTAAAATAAAAGAACAGTAAGAATAAATTTGAAAGTGCATACCCCCTTTTCAGTGGTATTCCGTCCCTGAGTTCCACTGTATAGTGTGTATGAGTGTCTGCACTTCAGGAGCTGTGCTGTCTTTTCCACCTCTCACATCTGACTGGCACTGCCCCTAAGCAAACTCTGCTGCCCATCACTTTTGCCTTCTTGCCTGTATCTGAGCACTCCCCTTATCTGTTACACCAATTGTGTGCCCCCCCCATTCAAACACTAGCTAATTATTTTCAGTATGCATTCAGTGTGCATGGAGTTCAGTCATAACCTTCTTCAGTTTGATTAAGGTGGGAGGGGCAAGGACAAAACTAACTGACCCATCAGTTAATGCAACTTGATTGACAAATCCACTGCCTTTTCGCCTAGGTGTCTATGCTGACATGAGACAATAATAAGTGTCCATGCACAGTTTCATGGGCTGGGAGTGTGGCTGCCTCTAATTGGCTGGGACATAGCACTGACCGCTCAAGAGTACAACTTTTATTTGGATGCAGCAAAAGGGTATTATTTTTAGTAAACTATATTCCGTGATGTTTAATCAGACCTGCGCTGAACTCTCATCCTGCAAAACACACTTATCACACAAAGATTGCTTATTTTTGCTTACGGGGCAAGAGGAATGTTTACCTTGGTTACAGAGGTGGCAATGCAATGCATAACAGGGTGCAGGAAGCAGTAAGCTCCACATGTTTTGTATTATAAACATAGAAAATGGCAGTGGATACAAGATCTGATATTAAGCTTGTGATTGCATTCGCCATTTTTGGAAAGAAATAGCAGATTTGTTAATCGTAAATGGTGCTACAGACGAAGCATCAGTAAGCTAGTTCTGATTAATTCCACTGTTGGAGCAGAGCAGTGGAACTTATTAGTAATTCTGTGTTACAAGCGTAATGCAAAATTACTAATGTTTTCCACTTCGGTCAGCGGAATTAAAAATTACACCCACCCCTAATTTAATGGTTCTGTTGATCTCCTCAAAGATTCCAGTAGCTTCAGGTCAATACAGCAGTGTAGCTTCTGTTCAACTTGTAATGCTGCACACAACATCTTAATGATCTCACTGTTAAAATGAGTTTCTCATTCTGACTCCAGGCAACCTGGTATGTCCTACCTTGGAAGAAACTCCCTCAATAGCAATTTGGATTCAGTGAGACTGTCATTCCTCCTTGTTGGGTAGGCTTCCACCCATTCAGAGAAAATGCGCACTATAATCAGGACATACCTCAGCCCAATGCAAACAGGCATTTTGATAAAATCTATTGCATTCTGTTGAAGGGACCACATCATCTCCCTACTTGACTCATTGTAAATGGTGTTCATTTCCCTACATTCATTAGTCACAGGTTACAAATCGATGACACAATTTTCCTGCATCTGCCTAATTGACTTGACGATATCATTTCTGCCCAAACATATACGTCCATGGAAATGACTCATCATTGGGGACAATAGACTATCTGGTAACACTGCTGTTCCATCTACTGAAACCCCATTGTAATTTTAATAATTTCCACATGCTGCTCTAATCCAACTCTGTTGTGGTTCTTCAGACACATTTTCCTGTATCACTTTCAAATCTGCCCATCAGCTATTGTCATCCTCATGGAAAAGACAGTGGCCAACATTACAACTACGGCGGTCTTTTCCAAAGCCCGCTGCGGCCGCCTGATGACCACTAGTGCCGGCGGTCTTCTGACCACCTTATTATGACTGCCACTGGATATCCGCACGACCAGTGGTCGGATATCCAGTGGCATTCACGACGGCGGTCCGCAGCGCTTAAGCGATTTCACAACCAGCACCGCCACTCCGGAACAAGTCCACCCACAGAATTACAACCAGTAATTCTGTGTGGCAGTCTTCTGGTGGAGGGGGGCTACCTGCAGTGGGAGCGTCGGGTCCCGTCCCCTCAAAGAGGAGCACCCCGTTGGACGAGGTAAGTGTTGTCAGAAAAGGAAGGGGGTGGGGGCTGTGAATAGGTGTGTGTGAGTATGTGTGTCATGAACGTGGGGAGGGAAGGGGAGTGTTTGTTCATGCATGCAGGTGTGTCTTTGTGTGTAAATGTGGTGATGGTGATGCATGTGTGTATGCATATGGATAGTGTATGGGGGTGTGTGCATGGATGAATGAGTAAGGGGTAAAAGGGTATGAGTGAATTTGTGTGTGTAGGTGCATGTATGTTTGTGCATCTGTTGTTTGTATGTGTCTGTGGTGAGGTACAATTGGGTTTGGGGTGTGGTTGGGTGAAGAGGAGTGAGGGGGTGGGGGTTTTGTATGTATGTATGTACCTGAAGGGAGGGGGTGGGGGGATGGAGAGTGTATGCCAAGGCTTCTAACAATCACCTCACTTGATCCCTGTCCCTATTTGGGGATCCTGATTAGGTCATGATAGCTCTCTGTGACCATAACTGTGCAAAATCGTGGACAATACCAAAGCCAAACTGACTATCTGTAAATATAGTCAGTCTCATTTGGGCTGTCGAGCTGTAAGCTCCAGTAAGAGCAATTATTTCTGCAACTTGTACTGAAGAAACTCCTTGAAGCCATGAAGCTTCCTCTATTTCTTTAATAGTAGAAACAGCAGATGCTGCTCTCAGGTAATCCTAATTTGTCCTGAAACATGAGCTATCCACAAATAGAACATAATCAGGATTTTTTTATGGCTCCTTTTTTATATCAGGTCTTGACTTGGTGCATAAGTCTGTAACATCAAGACAGTCATGCTCAAAATTATCTGACACTTCAATTTGAGGTGTGAAAGAACTGAGATTTAAAATTTGACAGCAATTCAGAGAGATTATCAGCAACAAGAATATGTTGCTCATACTTAGTCAGCTTCGGCTGGTCAAATGCTGTGATTTTGTTCTAGTAAGCAAATCTTCGACAGAATGTGAGTCCATAGCAATTAAAGGACATCCCATCACTATGTTTTCATACCTCTCAAGTCTAGCACTAGCATCAGCCACCTTTTTAAGACAACCAGGCACTGTGGCAACAACAGGATCAAGTGTAATCGAAAAATATGCCACAGGTGTTCGGGCTTCACCATATGTCTGTGTAAGCTGTGAGAGAGCACATCCTTCCCTCTCACTGCAAAATGATGTAGAACTCATTAAATAATCAGGCATTCCCAGTGCTGGATTACAACAGAGACTTTCTCTCACCTCTAGAAATAGCTTTCATGCATTTGTTGTCTCTCTCAGTGAATCAGCCTCAGAAAAGGCTTTGCCACCGAGGAAATTTGGGTATCCATTGTCTACAGTAGCCAACTATTTCCAAAAACAATCTGACTTCTCTTTGCATCTTTGGAGAATTCATTCATAAAATGGCTTCCACTGTTTCTCATGACACTTTCCTTATATCTTTTTCAAATATATGTCTCAAATATTGGACCTCTTTCTGACAGGATTGCAGCTTGCTCGGGGAGACTTTACACCCAATCAGGTGTGTCAGGATACTACAGTTTCTGCAGGTGTGAAATGGACATGCAGAAAATTCCCAACCTCCCTGCAGACCAGATGGATCAGATAATGATGATCCAGCCTTGCCCACCAGGACAAGCTAATGGACACCGGACTGCCACTGGAGGACTTCTGAGTTACCTCATCTTCTTCTCAGTTTCTAAAAGGTAAGCAATAGAATTAGTGCCTAATTAACTGTTTTGTGAGCACATATTAATATGTAATGTATATATGGATTACCTAATATCCTCCCTTTTGCTAGATTACTGTGAAACCACCTGGCTCCTGATAACTGCATTTACAAATACAAGTGCTTCAATGTAAATGCATCTAAGTAAATGTCTGGGTTATGCATACAGCTAATTTATAGGCCTAATCCCTCTACACCTACCCCATGTATATTGCTATAAGTGGAGAGAAACACTGCATCCAGGAAACAGAACAAGGCACAGGAATTTGAGTCAGGAAGTTTACCAAACAATTATAATGGAACCTTAATCATCAGGTTCATTCATGAAATGAAATACATCAAATTAACGTTCAGCCATGAGTGTCTTGTTCTTGACTACTCTCTTTTGCTTTTTAGAGACTCCCAAGAGCTAGGACTTCATTTCGCAAGAGTCACATCAGATAAGTATCAACAATAAGTATTCTAGTGCGATATGCGCATTACCGCTTCAAAGTCAATGTGCTAGCTTTTTCAATTTTTATTTATCTTCTTTCTTGCAAGACGCAATAAACATGAATGAAGAGAGAGCAGACTCATCACCCAATGACAGGACCACTAGGAAGTAGAGGGCAGGGATGAGGACAAAAAAAGGAGCAGAATGGGAACCAGCGAGAGAGATCCTGTGGCACAGCAGAGAACAGAGAACTTAGGACGCCAGGAATAAGGCAAACAGAAGTGAGTGTTAATTCCTGACCAAATAGCAGTCTTTTAGGGTGCTTCATGCTGCATAAAAGGCCTGCCTGCTCCATCCTCCTAAAGGAGCGGGCCATCGGAGCGCCTCTCACACCAGGCGCCCAACAAGATAATTCAACAGAGCAATGATATCTTATTTACAAGATTCTCTTATTTCTGATGCCACCAGCAGGTCATAAATATATTGAACGAGAACTGAGTTACAGGGCATGGTGAATGTCTCCAAATTTTTCATTAGAATCTGATTAAAGATTGAACAATTTAAGATTGTATAGCCTCGTTGGGCTCAATGCCATACTAATATTTTCTCTCGAAACGCAAAGGAAAAAAGATACTGACTATCCTCATGTAACGGAATCAAGAAGAAAGCTTGGCAAAGATCTATCACAGTGCATCATTCTCACATACATAGAATCTGGTAAAGAATGGTTGCTGGATTCGGTACCACAGGACAATATGGGATTACAATGTGGAAGAACATGTATCATTAATTGTGTTGCCTGCCCAAGTAATGGGTCCACATTTGTCCTCCACTTGGAACCAAACACCCCTTTGTAGAGCTTGACTCTCTCTCAGGGGAGTGAAGTGGATTAGTCCTGGGACTACTCAAGGGAGGTGGTATGGATAAGTAACCATCATTCACAGATACATAATAATAACACTAAAAAAATGATTGTCCAGTCTGTGCTTTTATTTTTGAAAAAGGAAAAAGTACATTAATTATGAACACACTACTCAATACTATGCAGCAACTCATAACTATATATAAGCGGATGAAAATGCTTCATTTTTTTTTTTTTTTTTTTCATTGGACTTTAAATTATTATTTATTTATTTTTTTTAAAGTATACGAAGTTTATATGACACAACAACAAAAAAAAAAAATAATATGTTATTGATACACATTTTCCCAATATAACCAAAAATTATCTTTTCTAGACAAGGGGCCCCATTGTTCCAATGTACAGATTCGATTTACAGCTATCTGCCAATCCAACACCCGAGGAGGCAGAGGATCAATCCATTTACGACAAATTTCTCGCCTAGCTAGAAGAATTAATATGAACAGCAAATGTTCTTGCTGAACTGACAATTTCTGATAATTTGTATCCTGGTCCCACACCCCAAACACCACCAATGCTGGATTTACAACTAAGTTTACATTGAAAATTACTTTAAAAATACTCTCTATGTCCCCCCAATAATTCAACAACTTAGTGCAATGCCAAAACATATGGATATCATCCGCCTTATCATCCCCGCACCTTGGACAATTTTTCTGAGATTTCCCAATAGCTGTTAATTTGGCCGGAGTCCAGTAAACCCTATGGAGTGTGAACAAATGATTTTTCTTCAGCCCTGCAGGACTAGTAGTAAGCCACAGTATTGAACAAGACTTTTGCCACAGTGTTTTAACATCTAAAGTTGGGAAAGTTGCTCCCCACTTCGACAAGGGGAGGGAAGCGCTATCATCTGATGATTCTAACAGAGCGTGGTACCACAATGCAACCTCTTTGTTGATAGCTCCCTGATTTAGCTTCCCTTCCCATATACTCCTCCCTATTTCCCCAATTCGACGGGACTTTACCCAACTAGATATTTGAAGATACTTAAATCTAGAAACTGTCCTGCCAGTACCTTCCTGGAATGCGCCCCAGCTTAACACTTCATCTCCTTCCATCAATTGGCCCCATCTTTCCACCCCACTTGTTCTCAAAGGAGTTGATAGTTTGTCTATGAGGCATTCCGGAGTGCCAGGCGAATCCCAAATGGGAGCTGAGCTACAAAAATAAGGTATCTCTAACGCCCTCCGAAAATGCATCCAAACTTTACATGCATGTCTGGGGAGTTTCAAGCGAACTTTCTTGAAGTAACTGGGGTGTCCAAATTTATATAAAAAGTGATCTGCTCCTTCTTCAAGGTGAGCCATTAATGCTCCCCAGACTGAATCGTGCTCAGTCCTTTTATTCAATAAAACTCTAATATTTTTTAGGTGAAAAGCCAAATAGTACTTAAAAAGGTCTGGAGACGCAATACCTCCCCATTCCCTTTTTCTACTCAACTTCTTCCAAGCAATCCTCACTCCCTTGGAAGCCCATACAAATGAGGATAACTCCCCTTGTAGTTTTTTAAACCAACTCTTCTCAAACTCTAATGGGATAGTGTTGAACAAAAAAGTAAATTTTGGAAGGATACACATCTTCAAAATATTAGATCTCCCAATTATCGTAAGAGGAAGAGCAGCCCACGCTTTTAACAGTTTTTTGGTTTCCCTATATACTATATCAAAGTTCAATTTAGCTACCTCGTTAAAAGCAGCTGTTAACCGAATACCCAAATATCTGATCTCTTGTTTAACTAAAGGGGAAGCATACATCAAATTCCAACACATTATTTCTGTCTTTTCTGCATTTATGCTGTACCCAGAAAGTCTTCCAAATTGTTCCATCAAAGCAGTGACCTTAGGTAGAGTAGAGCTAACATCACTCGTATATATCATCAAATCATCTGCGTATAAAGCCAGTTTTTTTTCCCATCCCCCAGTTCGAAATGGGATAATCTCTTTAGAAGACCGGAGTAAAGTTGCCAAGGGTTCAATGTATAAATTAAAAAGCAAAGGAGATAGGGGGCATCCCTGTCTCGTACCTCGCCAAATCCTAAATTCTTGTGTTAAATGGCCATTTACCAGAATTCTCGCTAGAGGACATCTATACAGTTCTCCTATTGCCCTGATAAAAGGGATTCCCAAGCCCGCTTTTTCCAGAACCACCTTTAGAAACAACCAATTAACACGGTCAAAGGCCTTGGCCGCATCAAAAGACAAGATCGCCAGAGGCGCCTTCTCGTGAACCGCCAAATCAATTGCTGCAAATAACTCGTGAGTTATCTCGTGAAGCTGCCTCCCCTTCATAAAGCCCTTTTGGTCCGAATGGATTAGATTGCCAGCAACTCTCCCCAGTCTCTTGGCTAAAAGTCCTGAATAAAGTTTATAGTCTACGTTCAGCAAAGAGATGGGCCTATAGGAGGAACAAGACGTGGAATCCTTACCCGGCTTTAGCAATAAGCAAATTGTCGCCTCTCTCCAGGAATTGGGAATTTGGGTCCCTTCTATCAACATAGAGTTGAATAACTCTAATAAAAAAGGGATAAGTTCCTCCCCCAAAGCCCTATATAATTCGTTAGGGAGACTATCTGGCCCCGCTGCCTTACCTTTTTTTAGTGCCTTTAGACCTTCCGCCAACTCAGCCTCATTTAACTTATCATTCAGTAGGAGCCTCTTCGACTCCTCTAAAACTGGAAGATCTACATTATCTAAGAATTCTCTTACCGGCTCTTCTAAGTTAACCGAACTTTCTGAATATATCTCCTGAAAGAAAGATACGAATGCCCCCTCAATCTCCTCTTGCTCCGTACAGACCTGATTCGCAGGCTCTAATTTGACTGATAAAATGTGCCTTTTGGAAAAGTCCGACTTAACCTTCCACGCTAACAGTTTACTGCAGCCTTCTCCATAATCAAAATGAGCATATTGACTACTTTCCCATTTTAACCTACAGCGGTTTTCCAAAAAAGCATCTAGATTAGACCGGACCTTTTCCTCTTGACAAGACAGCTCCATTACTAAATCCGTTTTCCCTTCTAACTGCGCATTATACCTTGCAACCTGCAAGGTTTTCAATGACAACTCCATGTTTCCCAACTTTTCCCTCTCTTCACGATACTTATAAGCTGCAAGGTTAACTAGCCTCCCTCTTATAAAAGCCTTGAACGCATCCCAAACACACCCCAAACTTGCTGTTCCTTGATTCAACTGGAAAAATTCTCTAGTATCTTTTTTTAACACTTCTACTGATGCGTCGTCTAAAAATAGAACACGATTGATCGTGCTCCTAATTGTCCTGTTACTCACCCTAATATCTAAATGTAGTATTACTGCAGAATGGTCTGACAAGTGTGCTGTGTTGTGAGCTACCCTTCTTACCTCCGGGCATAAACTTTTATGAATTAAAAAAAAATCTATTCTAGATCTATGCCCATATTTTTTATTGTGGAATGTATATCTATCTCCTTCACCCCTTCTCCAGTGCCAGACATCTACCAAGCATAAATCCTGCATTGCTTGCTTCACTACTGCCCTTGTTTTAGGTGAATTAACCGTACCCCTAGGGGTTGACTTATCCTGTACAGGGTCTAGCAGTATATTAAAATCCCCACCCAACACCACTGGGTACCTAGCTGAGAGTAGAATATTAAATAAGTCTTGAAATGGCGATGGGTCGTCAATATTCGGCCCGTAGTAACCCGACACTGTAATCCAATGACCACCTACACACAGCTCTACCACTACCCACCTCCCTCTAGGATCAGCATGTACTATTCCTACCCTGAACCTCATGGGTTTCTTAATCAAAACTGCCACACCTTTTATTGTACTAGTTTGAGAAGAGCATACGCTAAACGCAACCCAATTCAGCTGTTTAAGCCAGGTCTCCCATTCAGTTTGGTGAAGATGGGTTTCCTGCAATATAATAATCTCCTCTTCAACCAAACGTAAGTACTCAAAGATCTTCCTCCTCCTACCAGACACCCTTAACCCATTCACATTCCATGAGATAAATCTCAACTTTTCAATACCCTGCATGCTCATTCATAGCTAGAAGGAAAACAAAGGGAGAACAGCAACCCCGACCTATATTAGCAACATATGAGGACTTTCTTATTTTATCCCTTTCAACCCACCAAACCCAAAACCAAAACAAACCCAGACTCCCCGTGTCACCCACCCCTACACCCACCACCACCACCAACGTGCCCCCCAAACCCCATTCCCCCCCCCAGAGGAACCCTCCCTTTTTCTACTGGGATAACCATCCTGTTATCCTATATTCGAACCCCACGCCGGACGGGGGCTTCCCACTAGATCTTATTGAGACGCCTTAATCTGCTCTATAAATATACTGACCTCCCCAGGATCTCTCATATTGTACATTTTATTCTTCCACATTATACGGAGAGCTGCCGGGAACCTTAGTTGGACCGTCGCCCCTAGCTCACGGAGCTCACGCATAAAACTTCCCAGCTCCCACTGCCTATCTAACGTTGCCTTAGACACATCAGATCTTATCCTAAGAGACCATTCCCCTTTGGGAAAAGCCCCAACCTTGAGAGCTTCGGACAAGATTCTTTCCTTAATAGAGTATGTGTTGAAATTTATCAAAATCCTCCTGGGGTTTTTCCTTCCTGGATTTTTCTTGAAGGGATCACGATGGACTCTCTGAATGTCATCCTCCAGATTGACCCCTACCATACTGGGGAGGACATCCCTAATCAGCGAAATCACATAGCTCTTAATATTTTCCCCTTCCAACCCCTCTGGAACTCCCAAGAGCCTTATATTGTTTCTCCTCATATTATTTTCCAACATTTCCAATCTGTCCTGCAACATCTTTTCTCCCCGTTTCAATTGTGAAATGACCTTAGCTTGAGCTAACACTCATTCCTCGTGGGCCTCCACCACAGCCTCTAGTTTCCCCAGCCGGTCTGATAACAGGTTGATTTTACTTTCCAAGACCTCACAGGCTTCCCGAATCCTAGTTTGATTAGTTTCTGAAATTTCGAATTTCCCTCTAATTTCTTTGGTGAGAGAAATTAGCAGAGCCTGTACATCCAAGTCATGCGTTATTGATCCACTGGAAAAATTACCATCAACTTCCGGCAAGGGTAGTATCTTTAAAGGGCCCTCTCTCACTGTAGCTGGTTCCATATCTAACAATTCTTGTGCTGGACCGACAACTGAACCACCTTCAACTAGCTTAGAAGCCTCTAGCTTGTCTAAGGCCGGTTTAACATTTGCCATATCCTGTGGTGGAGGAATTGCGGTCTGGAAGTACCTTGTGATCAACGAATCACTCCTCCCCTGGATCTCAATTTGACTCTCTTCCCGGAGGGGTAAAGGATGATCCACTAATAGTGTTGTGTGGGGTGGCCCTTCACCATAGATTTTAGGATCTAAGTCCGTTATACCTGTTGTTATAGTTCCAGAGACCTGAGTCCGAAGATTAGCATTTGTACCACGGGTACCGGGCTTACTTTTCCTGGCCACAATCACATCGTTGACTTCTGCCCGGGCACCCCTGGGGCGTCGCTTGATTAATGACATGCACTGCGGGGTTCCAACACTCTCACACTCCTTTCTTGCCCCCGTCCCACTTAAGTTGGATCTGGTGTAGCTCCCCGGGGACTCCGGGAGGCTCCCACGGAGAGAGCAGCGGGAGGTATAAGATCTCCCACGTCGCACACCCTTTACCGCTTCTGCCCAAATACTGGAGTTTAGGGCCCGCTTCCAAGGCACCCCGCCACCCCTCTCCGTAGATAATGACCCCCCCTTCTTGTTCGCCGTTTTTCCTCCCTAGTTTTCCCGACAAAAGTCGGAAAAAGGAAAACACAGTAGAGAGGAGGAATGAAATTAACAAAGCGCAATAACCAAAAGTATTCTTCTTGCCCCTTTTTTCTCTTTTTAACGCCTAGAAATCCAGGGGAAAAACAGCACAAGAAGTGGAGGGCCAAGTACCCCCACCCGACAGGGAACCTATCTAAGCGATGTCCCACCTCCTTTCTCAAGACCCTTAAACCTGAGGAGCTCTCAATTGAAACAACAATTTACACTCTCAGTCCTTCCAGGAAACGGCAAAGCACCATAAATACAAAAGCGTTTTGAGTTTTGGCGTCCCTCTGAGTCTCACTACCCTTCTGTATAAAGCAACAAGTTTTGCACAGAATTTGTGATTATAAAATGACAAGCGCTGAAACGTAGCAATCCCTAGCGAATACGCAGCTGTAAAACTCAATATTTAGGCTTGGAGTTCCTCTAATACAAACTTCTAGTAGAAGGCTCTTGCATCTGGTTATTGTTGCAATAGGCAGCACTTTCACAGATATAAATGTTTTCTTTAAGCTCCCCAATACTCCTGGGAGGGCAGCAACGATAATGATAACAGTCTCTGCCTGCTGGAGACAAGCTATAGTCAAGCAAAAATCATAGGACTAGTCACCCAGGCACACCCCCACTCCACCAGAAATACCCTGTCACCGTCTTTGCTGCTCCTTGCTCCGTTAGCGCAGCCCCAGGGGCTTCCCTCAAGAAACGCTGAAACGGGAGATCCGAAGCTCACGCACCCGGGCTCCCAATCCGTTGCACGAAGGCGAGAGGAGAGAATCCTCACCCTCGCCTCCCTGTCGTTCAAGCCGTCGCCCGGGTGGGGGCCGGGGGCACAAACACACGCGGATCCGGCAGTGAAAGCTACCGCAGCTTTCCCGAGTCTCACGCGCCCAGACTCCCAAACCGGAGCGCGAAGGCGAGATGAGGAAACTCCTCACCCTCGCCCCTTTATCCTTCAGGCCGTCGCCCGGGGTGGGGCCAGGGGGGACAAACAAACGTGGATCCGACGGGAAGAAACCTCTGCTGCTCTCCCGAGCAGAGACCGAGGGAAGGTCTGCTCACAATGCAAGACGCGCGGTTTCGGCGTCACATCCGTCCGACGGGAGTTCACGGCAGCTCGTTAGCTGACCGTCATGTTCCTCAATCTTGCGCATCCTTGATGGATCTGCTTGCCTGCCTTCATCGTTGGTGAAGAGGCCGGTGTCACTGCTACTGCAAACGCTGCTGGTTTCACTTTTACTTTACATATTGAAGATCAATCTTGGTAGTGACCTGAAATGGCCATCTTGGGTTGTAAAGTAATCTGAAGAGCAGGAATCACACGTCCATTCTTCATCATGGTAGTCGATAAATCCCACTAAGACTGCCAATAACCGTTTGTAAATTCAGCCATGAAAATGCTTCTTGGTGACAATGCATACCCCCTCTTGCCCCTCCCAAAGGGAGGTCTAGATTAACAAACACAGGCCAAAATACTCACTTGTTTGAAAATGCAATGATTAAATGTAACTTGGAATGAAACCCCTTCATGTGGTCAATAAAGCTTATCTACGTTTGAACATGAGTGTCTGTCAGCATCGTTATTTCATTAAAGCATTCACCAGTGGCAATATGTAGGCATGTATGGGTGATCTGTGTACACAGCATGACATTATAGTGGGATTAATGCAAATTAAACATAGCACTTAAGGGGCATCACATTTACAATTACAAAACTGTAATTATAGACTCTCCTCCTAGTGGGCATCACACTTATAATTACAACGTAAGCAATTATATCACATGACCCCTAGGGGGTATTTGCAACATACACTTTAAGTAACATTTAGCATAATACAACATGGTTTCTAAAGGGCATCACATTTATAATCACAACACAGGTGTCATTGCAGCCTTTCATGTCTAGAGGGTGTTTGCACAACATGAAAACCTTATCTTGACCAGCTTCAGCCAACAGATTCTGCAGCCATAGACTTTGCTCCTAGAGGGAGCAGAACTTCCAGCTGCAGAGCACATGCTTCAGCCTGGGAGTGCTTAAAATTGATTTGGACTCTTTAGGGGTTATTTCTTCAGAGTCCAACAGAGCTTAGGGTGAGGACCCTGGTAATTCTTATGGGGGGAGGCTGTGATGCTCCTGCAGGTTCCCTGCACTTTGGGCATCCTTTGGTGGTGACACAATCCCCCCGGTTCACCACAAAACTGAAACAAGTGATTTTTTTGCAAAATGCGGGCAAAGCTCACTAGGTATTATGAGGCACTCCTCCATGGCCCGTGCATATCATATGAGCAGCTATCCCTCTTCTGGGGAGAGCTGCATTTTCCTTTTGTCTTTTCTTCTTTTTTTTCCAAGTGGCCTTGTGTCATGTTAGCCTTGTGGTGCAGGGGGAAACTGGTCCAGCACAAAAACCCTGAAGGCCTCACTCCCATGAGGGCAGCCGCGGGAGCCCATCTCGAGCTGCCAAGAGCAGGCTCCCCAAATGGACCACATTCCTGTGTGCTCCTGTGGGAGCTGACAGTCCTTTCTTCTTTGCCTGGGCAGGGTGGTGGCCGCCCGCTTCTCCCAGACACAGCGAGTGAGGATGGGCCTGCCTCATTTGGGGGAGTGTGGCAGCACTCACCCTTGCATCCTTTTCATCTTGGGGCCCAGGGTTGGAGTCCTGGGCTCCTACCTGCTTCAGTGGGGGCCGTGGCAGCCCTCTCCTAAGACATCCTCCAAATTGAGGTGCAGGGATGAAGTCCTGGGCCCCTTCTGGTTTCGGCAGGGGGAATGTGGTGTTACCCCCTTGTCAGCTTCTTCTCATTAGGTCCTAGGGATGGAGCCATAGGCCCCTTCCCACACTCATGGGGAACCATGATGGTGCTTCCTCACCTTTCCAAATACTTTCTAGCCTTCTGCTGCCCAATATGATGTCCCGGGACCTCCCAAAGATGAAATCAGTTTAGGGGTTAGGGACACCAGGCCCTCAGGAGACATTGAGAAGAAGACCCATACATGCCCTCTCGCGGCTCCAAATTCCATGGACAGATATATGCAGCCCGAGGAAAAATAGGTCAAAGGTCGCCCCTAGAGAAATGTGATAACTTGGGCCTTGTCATGGCTATCAGGATGATTTTAGTGTTGTTTTGCTCTAGTCCCTATTCTCCTGAAGGAATTTCTTCAGGCCTCCTGGCTTTAGAGGTGATGACCTTTGCAGCGGGCTAGTTTCACTGGCTCCCAGCGCCAGCCTTTCTCTCTACTTTTCCTCTTTTGGCTTCTCTCATTCCTTATGCAGAGGCCTACTCTTTCCCCAACTGGTCCTCATGGGGTGCAAGGGGACTAGCTTACCCGAACTTGGGGAGTGCCCACTGGTCCTGGGCTCCATTAAAGTCAGAGTCCTTAACCAGATGGCAGTCAGGAGGTTTCTCCTTCCAATTGTCCATGGCGACTGCCTCCAGTTCCAGTGTCCAGCAGAAAGGCAGACACAAGAGAGAGCTGTCTCCCTTGCGCAGGTCTTTTTAAGTGGAGGCAGAAGTGTCCAGCAGGACTGCACCACTGGCCTATCCTGATGTGCCACACCATCTCTCTGTCCCTGTCCTAACCTTCCTTCACAGTCTTCTGGGATATCTTATGATGGCATCATCCAGGGGTCACTTGCCACATGTTCTCTGGGGGTCTCAGCTCCACCCCTCACTAACATCACTGCTGGTGCCTTCCCCAGATACTCTTCAAAGGAGCCCCCTCCTGGTTTGGCTCCAAAATGTGGGCTCCCTCCCTTGTTTAGTGGATTTGAGCAGGCCTTCTTCCTGGCACATGGAGACAGCAGGCTGATTGATGCAGTGCAGTCCACCACACACCTTTCCTTCTCAGGAGCTGACTTAAGCACTGGTAACTGCTCATTTTACAGGGGGAGGCCTTTGTTCCTGCAGCTGGAGGGAAAAGTAATTAATCCAGCCCATCCGGTTGACAAAAGGCCTGGGCTTTTATCCTGAACCAAAGCAGAGAACTATGACATTCCTATCCACCCATCCGACCCATATGCTGTACAGATATGTCTTTGGATTTTACAGAATTGGTTCTTTTCACACAGGCTACAATGTGCATCGAAATGACTCTGGAGTCTGTAGGCCAAAGGGAAGTGGATCTGTGTCCTAAGGTAGCATTCCCATAAGTGTATAATGGAGTGTCACTGCAGACAAGACAGTCAACCGCACTGACTTTCCCTATATGTGTACATCCACATTATAAGGCCTTTCACAGGTCAAAACCCAACCCTGCATAGTCCCTTCTGCACCAGTCTACCTGTGCACAGTTTGTGGGGCTGTGTACAACAGGAGTCTGACAGCCATAGCCCTGACACACATGTGCACACATGTGCATAAATGTTAATGTGTAAACAGCCAAGTGTCTCTCATCCTTTACTGCGCTGCAGTGGCCTTATCTTAAAAGGTAGACACTGGAGGAAGACATGTACAGTTCATTTGCCATTAGTTTACTGTGGATGAGTTCCAGGTTTTGAGGCTTCATCACAGTAAAAGGTCTAAAACCAGGTAATCAGAAAGCAAAAAATCTGGGCCAATTAGATGGGCAGAACCCATCTTCCTACACAATTTTATTTATCTTTCTTAAATCCTGGACTATACTAAACTTTCCTTTCAGCGTTGTAATCCCATTATCGGCAAGTTGCATAGACTCCTGATTATCTCCCTCAGTATTCCTTTTTGTAACATATCCTCGATTATTAGTGTTATCCCTGCTATTATTTCTGGAGTCATTTGATAAGGTGGTTGTGAGAAACTGGGGCTGATTGCAGAGGCCCCCTAACTTTTTGCCCCCATTTTTCCACTTTATGCTGGTGTTTTCCTGACTCTGATGGTGCCCTGGGTACTGCTAACCAGTCCCAGGGCCTGTGCTCTGTGTAAAATGGATATGCAAATTAGGCTAATTATAATTGGGTAAGTTAACCTACCTATAAGTCCCTAGTATATGGTAGGGCATGTAGGTTTAGGGACCACAACATAGGTGGTGCACACCTAGGTGCATTGCTGAGGTGCCCAGTGTCATTTTAAAAGCAAGCCTGCCTTGCTGGCTGCTTTTAAATTAAAGTTATATGCAAATTCGACTTTGGAATTAAAGGTACTTCCAAAGTCTTAAACTACCTTATTTTTACATATAAGTCACCCCTAAGGTGTGCCCTATGTGCCCCTAGGGCAGGGTGCCATGTAACTATAAGCAGGGATTTTATAAAAATAGATTTATAAGCCCTGGTGAGGTAAAAACAGCCAAATTCGTTTTTCCCTCATTGAAGTAAATGGCCTTCATAGGCTAGAATGGGCAGACTTTATTTTAAATTTTAAAGTCTCCTTAAATGTTACATACCAAGAATTTGGTATCAAATTGATTGTTATAATAAATCCCACAACTTCCAGTTGTGGGATTTAATATAACTAGTGCAGGTAAAAAGTTTAGACTTTACCTAAAAAGTTGCCAATTTCAGCTCTGCATTGTTTTTGCTGCTGTGCTCTGATTGGCCAGCCTGCAGCAGCTTCTGCCAGGCTACTTTAATGAGGTGTGAAGTGGCCTGACTTCACACAAAGGAATGTGCTTGGGGGAGAGAATCTCCCCTCAGCAGATGGGGAAGCAGGAAGGGGGAGGGCTGCCAAACTGGTCTTCAAAGGCAGAGAAGGACATCTGGAGCACCCAGCAACACCCCCACATCCTGCAAACCCAGACAGCTAGGTGCCCCCTTGATTAGATTAGGAGAGGGCAGGAGAGGGGTGTGTTTATGATTTTTAGCCACACCAGTGGGTGGGCTCAGCCAGATCTCTCCTCCAAAAATCAGATTCATCCATTTTGGATTTTTAGAGACTATTGCCTTCTGGGATGGATTTTTGCCACACTTCCCAGGAAGTGGTCATCACAGGGGGACGACCCTGTCCCTGATTGGAGGACCAGGGCCCCCCTGCTTTTCACCCAGGAGCAAGGATAAAACTGGCAGACCTGCACCCACGCCTCAGATCCCCACCAAATTTCAAGAAGAAAGAACTACAAGGAGAAGAAGGACTGCCCTGCTGGACCCCTGGCCTGCACCTGGACCCTGCACTCAGAAAGACTGCACCAGCTGCACACTTGGGCTTCACCACAAGAAGGACTTTGCCTGGCTTCCACTGGTTCAAGGAGGGACTCCCTGTTTGCTACAGGTGAAAAATTGCTAACCAGAGTCCCCTGCACCAACTCCTGAAAAAGTGACCAGCTGACCACTGCCCAGTGGCCAAAAAGGAGTTTGCGCCAGGTGCACTCTGGGAGTTGAAGTCCGCACTTCCCAAGGACCATCACAGAACTTCTGGACCCTTGGGGTGAGCTGTGGACCCCAAAAGAACCTTAAAAGAACATCTGGGTGAAGCCCCAGAAGTTTGGAAAAGATTGGAGAAATTTTAGAAAAAAGCTCCATAAAGTGACCGACTCGACGCGGAAATTCTAGCCGGCTTGCCTCAACCGCGACCCGGCCTGACTTCGTGGTTCGTCCCGGTCAAGAAAAACATCCGAAAAAGAGACTAAGTCCGAACGTAAAAAGTTGACCGGGACCTTCCAGCCATCGTATCCGAGAAGGGCTCCACGGACGTCGGATCAAGATCCAGGTTTACCCCGGTCGAAGGATTTTCATCTCGAAAAAACGACTAAGTCCGAAGGTAGAAATCACCACCGAGGAAACCGACTTCGCGTATCCGGACAAGGGCTCCAGGAGGTCGGATCCAACTGGCAGGTTCGTCCCGGTGAAGAAAAACTTCAAAATAAAGACTAAGTCAGAAGGTAACTTTTTAACCGAGGCCTCCCGCGACCTGTAGCCGAGCAGGGCTCCATCGCGGTCGGCCTGAAAGTTTGACTTTGTCCCGGTCCTGGTGCAACCAGATGACCCGATTGGCGCTTTTTGTTTCTATGCGCTAGAAAATAATAATACTTTAAAAATTCATATCTCCGGTTCCCCTGAACCGATTTTAATCGTTTTTGTGTCATTTTAAAGATAAAAATATAAGCTATTTTTATAAATTGGTTTTGGATTTTTAAACTGTTTCCTGTGTTTTATTTAATTACTGTTTTGTGATATTTGAATGCTTTACACTTTGTCTCCTAAGTTAAGCCTTGACGCTCGATGCCAAGCTACCAAGGGTAGAGCTGGGATTAATTTACTGAGACCTAACTGTACTTATGTGGAGGTTTGTGGCTTGTTGCTAGGTGTAGGTACCTACCTGCCCTACCAATAACCCATTTTCCAACATAATTGGAAGCAGCGACGGGATCCTGTACTTGTGTTCAATATCACGTTACAGTTTTAGATAAAACAAATTAAAAATCCTTTAAATTGTCCTAGTGCAAAAATTGTTTTTAATTTTTAATTTTAATTTTTTTTAAAATTAATTTGGATTAATTTCAATTATTGAATTTTTGTAATTTTTCTAAATTCCTGTTACCAATTTTTGCAAAAAGTTTTTGTTGACACAAAACTAGGGAACCATGGAGCTTGATCTGGCTAGCCTACCCACACTGACAGTAGTCCAGCTTAGGGGGTTGTGTATTGAGAGGGAGTTGCCTGCAACCACTAATCTCAGGAAGGAAATCCTGATTAAATCCCTGACAGCATGGGCTGAGGCCCAAGAGGTAGAGACAGAGGAAGCTCCAGAGGAGGAACCAAAAGAGGATGATGCTAACTCTAACCACTCAGGGGAGGAAAGGCATCAGACCCCAAGTGAGGAAGAGGAGGAACGGTCCTCACTGGACACAGTCACTAGGGGCAGACCCAAAGCTAGTGGTAGGAAGAGGGTCCTTTCAGGAGGAGAGAACCCATCCATCAGGGAAAGAGAGCTGGAAGCCCAGCTAGCCTACATAGCTTTGGAAGCAGAGAAGCTGGCCCTAGAGAAGAAAAAGTGGGCATACAAAGAAAAAAGAGATGGAAGCAGCGATAAAGAAGCTGAGGTGTCCATGGGTGGGGGAGTTTGCCCCAGATTACCCAAGGGGGTAGTTCCTGCTTATATAGAGGGGGATGACATAGATAAGTGGCTAGGGGCCTTTGAGAGGGCACTCCAAATGAGAAGGGTTAAGCCTCAATACTGGGGTTCCCTTTTGTGGGAGTTGGTCCCCAACTCAGGGAGGGATAGGCTTCTGACCTTAAGGGGGGAGGAGGCAGATTCATACCCTAGTATGAAGAGGTGCTTAGTCAAGAAGTTTGGTCTGACCCCAGAGCAATATAGAATGAAGTTCAGGGACACCCAGAAGGTCAGTACCCAGTCTTGGGTTGACTTTGTGGACACCTCACTAAAGGCACTAGAGGGCTGGATTATTGGCAACAAAGTAAATACTTATGAGGGGTTATACAATCTGATCATGAGAGAGCACATCTTGACCAATTGTATCCAAGAAAGGTTACGCCAGCATCTAGTGGACTCTAAGCTGACCAACCCTAGAGAGCTAGGGGAGGCAGCTGATGAGTGGTTGAGAACCAGGGTGGTTGTCAAGTCCCAGGGGGGAGACTCCAAGAAGGGGGGGACAGGTCCCCAAAAACCTAAGGAGGGAGGTGGTAAGCCCACCACAGAGACTCCCTCTGTACCCCAGAACCCTAAGAAGGAGGAGAATAAATCCCACTCCCAATCTGACATGCAGAGACAGGGAGACCCAGGGTTAAAAAAGCTCTTGGACAGTAGGGCTTGCTTTGACTGTCAGCAGACAGGTCACTTCAGAGGAGATGCAGCCTGTCCAAAGAAGGTGGTTAACACTGGGCTGTCCAGTGTAGCCATAGAGGAGGATTCCTCAGATGATGAAGTCCTCCTAGCATTGTGCTGGGAGACAGGACCAGATGGTAAGCTGGTGATCCCTGAGGGTGGGAGTAGGCACTTCCACCACATTCAAGTGAATGGGATCCCTACCACTGGCCTGAGAGACACCTGTGCCAGTCACACTGTAGTGAGTGACCGGTTAGTGACCCCAGACATGTATGTCCCAGGAAAGACAAAGAAAGTCAGGATAGCCACAGGGGAGGTCACCTCCAAACCTGTAGCCATAGTGCCCCTAGAGAGGGAGGGTATCCTTGACTGGATTAGGGTGGTAGTCAGTGCTGACCTTCCCCTAGATTGTATCCTGGGCAATGACCTCCCAGAGGTGAGTCTGGTCACAGATGGGGTGGTCGCCCAGGGCGCCCCCCCAACCCAAAGTCCTGGGGAGTCAGTCCCTACAGTTAGGAGACAGGGGTCCCCAAGAAAAGGAAAAAAGAAAAGGAAGGGTAGGCCACTCTTAAAGAGAGTTCCAGGGAGCCAAAGGCCTTCTGCCCCAGTAGGGGGGGAGCCCAGAGTTGGCACTGGTGAGGCCTCACCTGACCCCAAGGAAGTCCTGAGTAGTCAGGCAGCTGTCCAGATGCAAGGTGTTGCCCCTGCACTGACAGAAGGGAGAGTGGAAGGAGGGTGTCTGCCACAGGAGGTGGTAGCCCCCCACTCTAGACAGCAAGAGGGGTGCCAGGACCCCAAAGATGCCCCTAAAGCAGCTCAGCCACCTGTCAGTGGAGAGCTTAGGGTGTGGTTCTGGGTACTGACAGCTGTCAGTAGCCTCTGCTGGGTGCTAGCCTTCCTGGCAGCACTGTACTTGGCCTGGGAGGCAGACCCCAAGGCCAATAGCAAAGTAGGCCCCCTGACCCTGTTGGTCATGGTGGGGTTGCTCAAGTGTTGGGTGACCTCTTTGGGTAAGCTAGGTCTTGCCCTAGCAAAGTTAGGAGTAGGGGAGGTGGGCACCTCACTACCCAAGTTGGCAGAGAGAGAGGAGGAAGACCCCCCTAGAGGGAAGTTTCAGTTTGGGTTGGGTCCTTTTACTGTTGGGATGGCTTCACTACCCAGAGGGAGTGACCCTGACAGGAGGATATAAGGCAGAGTAGGCCCTGCAAAGGGACAGCCAGTTTTCTTCACTGTCTTCCTCGCCTAACAAGCCAGGAAGACTCTCCCAGGGTTGGGCTGAGTCTCCTGGGCGTGTGGGCTGGGGGGGGGTTGTGTGAGAAACTGGGGCTGATTGCAGAGGCCCCCTAACTTTTTGCCCCCATTTTTCCACTTTATGCTGGTGTTTTCCTGACTCTGATGGTGCCCTGGGTACTGCTAACCAGTCCCAGGGCCTGTGCTCTGTGTAAAATGGATATGCAAATTAGGCTAATTATAATTGGGTAAGTTAACCTACCTATAAGTCCCTAGTATATGGTAGGGCATGTAGGTTTAGGGACCACAGCATAGGTGGTGCACACCTAGGTGCATTGCTGAGGTGCCCAGTGTCATTTTAAAAGCAAGCCTGCCTTGCTGGCTGCTTTTAAATTAAAGTTATATGCAAATTCGACTTTGGAATTAAAGGTACTTCCAAAGTCTTAAACTACCTTATTTTTACATATAAGTCACCCCTAAGGTGTGCCCTATGTGCCCCTAGGGCAGGGTGCCATGTAACTATAAGCAGGGATTTTATAAAAATAGATTTATAAGCCCTGGTGAGGTAAAAACAGCCAAATTCGTTTTTCCCTCATTGAAGTAAATGGCCTTCATAGGCTAGAATGGGCAGACTTTATTTTAAATTTTAAAGTCTCCTTAAATGTTACATACCAAGAATTTGGTATCAAATTGATTGTTATAATAAATCCCACAACTTCCAGTTGTGGGATTTAATATAACTAGTGCAGGTAAAAAGTTTAGACTTTACCTAAAAAGTTGCCAATTTCAGCTCTGCATTGTTTTTGCTGCTGTGCTCTGATTGGCCAGCCTGCAGCAGCTTCTGCCAGGCTACTTTAATGAGGTGTGAAGTGGCCTGACTTCACACAAAGGAATGTGCTTGGGGGAGAGAATCTCCCCTCAGCAGATGGGGAAGCAGGAAGGGGGAGGGCTGCCAAACTGGTCTTCAAAGGCAGAGAAGGACATCTGGAGCACCCAGCAACACCCCCACATCCTGCAACCCCAGACAGCTAGGTGCCCCCTTGATTAGATTAGGAGAGGGCAGGAGAGGGGTGTGTTTATGATTTTTAGCCACACCAGTGGGTGGGCTCAGCCAGATCTCTCCTCCAAAAATCAGATTCATCCATTTTGGATTTTTAGAGACTATTGCCTTCTGGGATGGATTTTTGCCACACTTCCCAGGAAGTGGTCATCACAGGGGGACGACCCTGTCCCTGATTGGAGGACCAGGGCCCCCCTGCTTTTCACCCAGGAGCAAGGATAAAACTGGCAGACCTGCACCCACGCCTCAGATCCCCACCAAATTTCAAGAAGAAAGAACTACAAGGAGAAGAAGGACTGCCCTGCTGGACCCCTGGCCTGCACCTGGACCCTGCACTCAGAAAGACTGCACCAGCTGCACACTTGGGCTTCACCACAAGAAGGACTTTGCCTGGCTTCCACTGGTTCAAGGAGGGACTCCCTGTTTGCTACAGGTGAAAAATTGCTAACCAGAGTCCCCTGCACCAACTCCTGAAAAAGTGACCAGCTGACCACTGCCCAGTGGCCAAAAAGGAGTTTGCGCCAGGTGCACTCTGGGAGTTGAAGTCCGCACTTCCCAAGGACCATCACAGAACTTCTGGACCCTTGGGGTGAGCTGTGGACCCCAAAAGAACCTTAAAAGAACATCTGGGTGAAGCCCCAGAAGTTTGGAAAAGATTGGAGAAATTTTAGAAAAAAGCTCCATAAAGTGACCGACTCGACGCAGAAATTCTAGCCGGCTTGCCTCAACCGCGACCCGGCCTGACTTCGTGGTTCGTCCCGGTCAAGAAAAACATCCGAAAAAGAGACTAAGTCCGAACGTAAAAAGTTGACCGGGACCTTCCAGCCATCGTATCCGAGAAGGGCTCCACGGACGTCGGATCAAGATCCAGGTTTACCCCGGTCGAAGGATTTTCATCTCGAAAAAACGACTAAGTCCGAAGGTAGAAATCACCACCGAGGAAACCGACTTCGCGTATCCGGACAAGGGCTCCAGGAGGTCGGATCCAACTGGCAGGTTCGTCCCGGTGAAGAAAAACTTCAAAATAAAGACTAAGTCAGAAGGTAACTTTTTAACCGAGGCCTCCCGCGACCTGTAGCCGAGCAGGGCTCCATCGCGGTCGGCCTGAAAGTTTGACTTTGTCCCGGTCCTGGTGCAACCAGATGACCCGATTGGCGCTTTTTGTTTCTATGCGCTAGAAAATAATAATACTTTAAAAATTCATATCTCCGGTTCCCCTGAACCGATTTTAATCGTTTTTGTGTCATTTTAAAGATAAAAATATAAGCTATTTTTATAAATTGGTTTTGGATTTTTAAACTGTTTCCTGTGTTTTATTTAATTACTGTTTTGTGATATTTGAATGCTTTACACTTTGTCTCCTAAGTTAAGCCTTGACGCTCGATGCCAAGCTACCAAGGGTAGAGCTGGGATTAATTTACTGAGACCTAACTGTACTTATGTGGAGGTTTGTGGCTTGTTGCTAGGTGTAGGTACCTACCTGCCCTACCAATAACCCATTTTCCAACAGTGGTGTTATCAGGAAAAAGGCTCTTGTCCTGATTGTATTTCAAATTGGTTTTGATTAGTCTGATATCATTTCCTGTGAAATCCCATACTTCTGGGTTTGCTGCCTTTTTTAAGCCTGGATGTAAATCTTTTCAGTGGGTGGGTCAAACCCAAACTTGCTGATCATCTTGTTAAGCCAATTTAAGCTCAACATTCTCACTGTGGATCTGAAACTGAACCCCATTGGGGCTACAATAAATTGTACAACTGAGTTTACACAGTTGGGGCCAGATGTATCAAGAATGCATTTTATGAATCTGAAATAGCGATTTTTAAGAAATCGCTATTTCTGAGTCGCAAAATGCAAAGTATCAAATTTGCGAATATGATATTCCCGAATCGCAAATTGCGATACAGCCCCCATTCGCATCTATGGGCCTGTCGGCCCATATTTGTGAATATTTTGCACGTCCCAAATTGCGAATTCCTAACTGGAATTCAGAATTATGGGAAATGCAAAGTCCAGGGTTCTGGGGGCCATGCTGCACCCCAAAACATTTTTTAACAACATGTAAGGTGTACTCATGCCAAAAGGGCATGTGTGCGTTACATGTACATTTAAAAAATTTGCACATGGTTACCACCAAGTTCAACTTGGTGGTAATAGCGATTCCTTAATGCCCAATTCGCATTAAGGAATTGCTTCATACATGTGCTTTAGAAATCGCAAATAAGGATTCCTTATTTGCGATTTCTTATTTAGAGAGTCGCAATTTGCGACTCTCTAAACAGGGTCACAATTTTAAGGAATTGCTATTTTAGCGATTCCTTGAAATATGCATTTAGAATGCCTTTGGTACATTCTGAAGGGGCTTTTTGCATTCGCAAACGGGCATTCGCACCGTTTGCGTATGCAAAAAGCTTTAATACATCTGGCCCCAAGTCCCTTCCCAATAGTTTTACAAACTGATGATTTTCTTCAAATTATCCTATTTTTACAGGAACTTCATTTGAGATCGGATTTGTAATTTGCTTATTTGTAACAGCTAGAACTTTGATCTTCTTTCCCCCGAGCGGTAGGTCCGGGACTTCAGCTGTAGCTCCTGTGTCAATCAGAAATCATACTTGGTGGCCATTTACTTCACCTTTACAAGTGGTCCACTCTGGTCTACCTCTTAGACTGTGCCAAGCACGCAATCTGCATCCTCTCTTGGGTACCATCATTAGGACATGTCTGAGCCAAAGCTCTTATTATTAAACATAGAAAAGTATTGAATCACATTTTGGTTTTGCACCTGCATTGCATTTCTGTTTACTGAGGCAATTGATTTTGATTCAATGTTAGGTTACCTACATTCTGTTGAGCCACAGGGGCTTGCGGAACTGGCATCATTTGAACTTGATTCTGCACTGGTACTTGCACCTATTGTGCAGCCACACTTTACATCTGTATTTGTCTTCCTCTCTGATTCTAATTATTGTTGATTCTGTCTGGATTGAGCCTACATTATTGCTTCCAATGGCCCACACTGTTACAAAGATAACAAGGAATCATTTTCTTTAATGTAGCAACATCAACGCATGTATTTGGATCTATTGGAACTCCTCAACTTCTTCCTTGTATAACAACTATACCTCCTTAAACACCCTACATTCCCACTTGTAATCCAGCACTTTGCATACTACCTTGAACACCAGCACCTAGAGATACACCACCATTTCCTGCAAACAACTTATTCTGACAACCTCTCTGTGCCAGATTTGTTTGTGCTAGCATGAACGTTTCTTTAAGCTTCCTCTGTTTCATCTCCTGCTCATCACTGCAATACTTTGCACCCTTCAGGACTTCATATAAGGACTTAGGGTCTGAATTAGATCTCTGCAGATGGGTTACTCTATCACAAACATGACAGATATCCTGTCTGCCATATTATGATCGCCACAGCACACATTATATCCGTCACAATTAGATGTAAAAATAGAGTATTCCCCTCCTCCAAGATCTAAACCACTCTCTTAGTCTTCCAACAAATCACATTTTCTGTATATGCTGACTAATCTCAGGCCACACACCAAGCACGAACTGTGAAATAAAAAATTCCATATCAGTACGCTAAAGATGCATTTGACCCATATGTTGTTGAAATGCCTTCAACAATCTCTCCTAATACTCATGCATTGACTCCTTTGCTTCCTGCTAAATTTAATTCAACCTCACATTATCAAAATCCTTGAGAGGGAATCTGCCTTTCAGAAAAGTAACCAGTTCATTGTATTTAGTTTTTACAAGAGGCAAAGGTGCATTAGTTTGACGATCTCTTGTTGGCTCTGTTTCTGGCCATTGAACAGCAATTTTGCATTCAGCCCTCAAATTGTTTAAAACAAAGTCAAAGAAAGTATTCAAATAAACTCACTGAACCATAAGAATCCTAACACATCTCTAAACTTATGTATACCACTGCAGAGGGTTCTCTCTTAAAATATGACAATTATTTGTAAATGATGCAAGATCCCTTCTGCTCCAAGGTACATGAACTTATCCTCCACCCGATCTTAATGGTAAGCCATAGCTCCTTCATCATCTGGGGAATCTAACAGTGGTTTTCTTTTTACTTTAGTCAACTATGTTGGTTTCTTTTTGTTTCATGTTTCTTTGCCCATTTGTTTTCTAATTTCTCAAATTCACTCCATCTGCGGACTCATTTTACTAATTCAGTAACGTGCAATCACATTCTGCAAGAAAGCATTGTTTCAAAAGATCTATCATCCAACTGTACCCTGATATTTCTCTGCAATGGGATGCTTTTAGAAAGATCAACTTCATATACATTTTTGCTAATTCCATTTATTTACCACATACATCTGCAGTTATTCTTGTAGCCAACTTGCACAAATAAATCAATTATTTTTCTTGGTAATGATTCATATGATCAAGGTCCAAACACCCTCTAATTATTTCCTCTAATTCAAAGTTTAATCTTGAGACATTGGTCTTTCAGCCTCTGAGCCTGAACTATTGCTCAGTCTTTCTCAGTTCCCCATTTTTGTACCCTTTCTAGCAACTTCCCCAATCCATGGAGGAAAAATCCAGTCTTCAAACAAGTTCATTTCTTCATTTGCTATTTGTGTTGCAAAAACAAATCACCTTCCTTCTCCTAATGCCTGTATTCTTTGTTGTGGTGGTTTCTACATAATAATCTGTACATTTTGTGAAGTTGGGATATATCCTGTCATTGGTGCACTTCCAACAGCTCCTTGAGCTACTGTATTCAGGTTGCAATTGATCTGGACATTTGATGCATTTTTGCACAGATGTCTAATGGCTGGGCTTTAGTTACCTAGTAACTGGTACTGGTACAGTCACTATGGAATCAATACTACCTGTAGGCATCAATATCTGGGTAGTCCCTACTTGAAATGGAACATTTGGAATCCCTTGCTGAACAACAGGTTGTGTTATAACAGGCTGTGCTACAATGGGCTGATTCACTACAAGTTGGGCAACAACAGATTGAGTCACTTGTAACACTCTTTCAATCAGACATACATTTAGATCGGCAGGACTTGGAGTCACTGTCACATTATTTGTTACTGTAGTATCAGCATTTGTCACTAGACCCACATAAGGTGGCTGACGTGGAGCCAACAATTCATCTATAATATTGTCTCCTGAATCAGTTTCAGTGTCAGATTTATTTTGTCTTTTCTCTCTTTCTATCCTTAAATCTTTTTTCCTTTTGGGCTTCTAATATTTTTCAGATTGCTCATTTTTCTTATTTGTTACTACAGGATATAGGGGGTCATTACAACATTGGCGGTAAAAGCCGCTTAACGCCGTGCAGAAGACCGCCAACACACCGCCGCAGCCGCGGAATTCCGCCACAGCTATTATGACTAACATCTCGGAATTCGCTGAAATTCAGACACCCACACAACTCCGCCACACCAAAGGTCAGTGATAAACTGGCGAAAACAAAACCTCCACCGTCACGCAACAGAAACACGCCCATGCTACCACGACACACGAATCCACGCGGCGGTCTTTCAACCGCGGTATTCCATTGGCGGTACACACCGCCGCGCTCAAAATACACACACATCTCCAAAACACCACCACATTGGACAATTCCAAATACACACACCTGATACACATACAAACTCCACTCCCACACACCCAATTCAATATAAAACACACACCCACATCACCCACCAACCCCTACGACAAATTCATCTGAAAGAAGGCCAGAGAGAGTCAACAGCAATAGACAACCCCACCACACAGAGGCACACAACACCATCACCCATACAACATCCACGCCCAAAACACCCCACACCACCACACATCACCACACTCATCAACACATACACCACCCCACACATCACCTACACCACCCCATGTCACGCCAAAGACACCCCAGGTTTTCCGAGGAGGAGCTCAGGGTTATAGTGGAGGAAATCCTATGGGTAGAGCCACAGCTATTTGGAGCACAGGTGCAGCACACCTCCATAGCCAGGAAGATGGAGCTATGGCGCAGAATCGTTTGACAGGGTCAACGCTGTGGGACAGCATCCAAGAAATCGGGAGGACATCTGGAAGAGGTGGAACGACCTACGGGGGAAGGTGCGTTCCATGATATCCAGGCACAACATCGCGATTCAGCGGACTGGCGGCAGACCCCCACCTCCTCCCCCACAACTAACAACATGGGAGGAGCAGGTCTTGACCATTATGCATCCTGAGGGACTTGGAGGAGTCGGTGGAGGAATGGACACTGGTAAGTCTAATCTTAACTATCATATCCCCCACCCTACCTGCATGCTATCACACCCCGCCACCCTCAACCCCTCCCCTATCACGCCAAATCCTCACTAATGTACTCATAACACAAACCACACATCCCAACACCAAGCCCTGCATGACACAACAAAGCATGGACACCCATCACTAAAGCATGCCCACTGCGCATACCCATAACAACCCCTAACCATCATCACACAAGCCCCCACACAGGAATGCTAGCACTGGGGTACACGGTCACCCACCCATTGCACACCATGACACACACACATGCAATAATCATGCTTTCATACCCCTGCAGGACCACTACCCAACGTCACCAGACAGGAGGGTCCAGACATCTCTACCCCACCCACAGAAGAGGCCCACAGTGATGACAGCAGCTCTGGCCAACTGGATCCAGATGACCAGCCCGGACCATCGTGGGCCTCGGGACAGTCGGTTCCCCTTGCACAGGCACAGCCCAACACTGACCTTCCACCCTCTGGTAACACCAGCACAGCACCCACCCAGCGGGCCCATACCTCCGTACCCAGGACACGTCAATCAGCGGTGTGTCCACCACTACAGGGAACACAGGATAACCCACCACCCCAAAAACAACAGGGACCTGGGGGCAGTGGTAGTGGGCACACGGTCCAGGGGATGGAGACACAGGAACACAGGGGAACTGGGAGGGCTGCTGTGCGACAGGGGGCGGACAGGCCAAGGGAACCCACTCTCCACGAGGCCCTCTCCTCCATCATGGGAGCCTACCACCACTCCCAGGAGACGATGGCGACGGTCCTGGCCAAGTTTCAGGAGACCCAGCGCATGCAGGACGAACAGTATTTGGGGTTCAGGGAGGAGCTTAGAACCATCAGCTCCACCCTGGGCACCATCGTAGGGGTGCTGAAGGACATACAAAACACCATGAGGGACACCGTGGCACTCCAAGGGGCCCCTGACACTAGCATGGACGATGAACTGCCCACCACCTCCGCCGGCGCTAGTGGACAGGACGCCCCGCCACAGGACCACCACACCAGCACCCCATCCCCTGCAGACGGAGAACCACCCGCAAGCGGTCCCTGAGATCCAGGAACAGGACAGAGCAAGATGGCAAGACCCCGGCCAGGAAATGAGACCACCCTGATTGTCCTCCCACTGTCCCACTTTGTTACCCTGTCCATATTGGAACTGCCCCAGCTCCACTTCCTATGCCCATATGGGCAATGCACCGGTGTGACTAATAGACTGGACTCTGCCATGGACATTCCTCCACCATCACTCATCACCATTTTACAACCCCCTCCAATATTGAGCACTTCAATAAACACCCTTGAACCACAAAACAATCTGGAGTCAGTCTGTGATTTTGAAAATGTGTATTAACTATGACAATGGCAAAATCCGTTTGAAAATGTAATGTCAACATACCTATGTCACACATCACAAGTCCATGAAGGATGCAAGCAGATGACACACGTTGGTAACCACACATGTGAAACCGTAATGGAAATGTAGAACTCAGTTACCATATACTGCTACTAATAGACAGACAGGATAGAGGTAGAAGTGAAAAAGTGAATGTGATAGTAAAAAAATTGTTCTCACCTGTATGTCACTGGAAATCTTGCTGTATGACTGACTCCCTGTTGTCTATGTCTTGTTCCTTAGCTTCATCCTCATCACTGTCCACAGGCTCCACAGCTGCCACAACACCGTCATCTGAACCATCCTCCTGCAGAAAAGGCACCTGGCGTCGCAAAGCAAGATTGTGAAGCATGGAGCAGGCGATGATGATCTGGCACACCTTCCTTGGTGAGAATAATAGGGAACCACCTGTCATATGGAGGCACCTGAACCTGGCCTTCAGGAGGCCGAAGGTGCGTTCGATCACCCTACTAGTCCGCCCATGGGCCTCATTGTAGCGTTCCTCTGCCCTAGTCCTGGGATTCCTCACTGGGGTCAATAGCCAGGACAGGTTGGGGTAACCAGAGTCCCCTAATAGCCACACCCAGTGCCTCTGGAGTTGACCCATCACATACGGGATGCTGCTATTCCGCAGGATGTAGGCGTCATGCACTGAGCCAGGGAACATAGCATTCACCTGGGAGATGTACTGGTCTGCCAAACATACCATCTGTACATTCATCGAATGATAACTCTTCCGGTTCCTGTACACCTGTTCACTCCTGCATGGGGGGACCAGAGCTACATGGGTGCCATCAATAGCACCTATGATGTTGGGGATATGTCCCAGGGCATACAAGTCACCCTTCACTGTAGCCAAATCCTCCACCTGAGGGAAAACGATGTAGCTCCTTACGTGTTTCAGCAGGGCAGACAACACTCTGGACAGCGCTTTGGAAAACATAGGCTGGGACATCCCTGATGCCATGGCCACTGTTGTTTGAAATGATCCACTTGCAAGGAAATGGAGTACTGGCAGCACCTGCACGTCAGGGGGTATTCCTGTGGGATGGCAGATTGGTGAGATCAGGTCTGGCTCCAACTGGGTACACAGTTCCTGGATTGTGGTACGGTCAAACCTGAAGGTGATGATCAAATGTCGCTCCTCCATTGTTAACAGGTCCATCAGCGGTCGGTACACCGGAGGATTCCGCCATCTCCTCAAAAGTCCCAGCTGACGGTGCCTAAGAAGGACAACAGAGACCACAGAGTCAACAAAATCCCAGGTATGTACCCACAGCTACACAGAACACGACACCAAATACAAAACTCATCCTGTATGTGTGTTGAGTGTAGGCCAAGGTATGTGTGACGCAGTAGTAAATGAAGCCATGTGGGCCCCTGAAATGGCGGCTGCCTGACCTCTAAAGTGGGACAATGGGGTGTGAGGTATCTGCGCTGACGTTGTACACTGTCTCTGTAGGTGGTCGTAGACCGCAGCGCAATACTGCATTGGTTAACATTGAACCCTATGGGTCCCAGGAGCCAATGAGGAAGTGCGCCGGCGGTGATGATACGCACCGGCGCGGACGTCACCGCCGCGGACGTCACCGCCGCGGACGTGACCGCCATTTTCTATATGTTCAATCACTCGATACCTGATCTTCGACAGGAGAGGACCTACACTGCAAGTGCTGCTGTGACCTCGGTCTGGAAGAGACAATGGCTGCTGCGTCTGGGGAAAGGGCCCCTGCCTTCACTGCTCAGGAGTTTGAGAAGCTAGTCGACGGGGTCCTCCCCCAGTACACGCTACTCTACGGTCCTCCAGACCAACAGGTAAGTACACAGGGAGCACGTTGTATGGGCTATGCTGGGTGGAGAGGGCTGGATGTCAGTAGCAAGGGGGCAGAGTTAAGCGACCATGAAGTGACCATGACCCTGTACATGTCATGTAGGTCAGCGCCCACCAGAAGAAGGACATTTGGCATGCCATCGCCAAGGACGTCCGGACCCTGGGGGTCCACCAGAGACTGGGCACCCACTGCCGTAAAAGATGGGAGGACATTTACCGCTGGAGCAAGAAGACGGCGATGGCTCAGCTGGGGATGGCCTCCCAACGTGGGAGGGGTGCCCGTCACACCATGACCCCCCTGATGTTCTGGATCCTGGCGGTGGCCTACCCTGAGTTGGATGGGCACTTGAGGGCATCACAGCAAACACAAGGGGGTGAGTACAACAGCATTCTGCGGACTTTGCTTACAATGGAGGGGTCTGGGTGGGGGAGGAAGGCTGTGTGTTCCCCTAGGCCAGGGCGAGTTAGGTAGGCTAGGCCCCTCCGTAATGCATGCCATGGGGCACTCCACCCCACCTCTGTAGAGTGCTAAGTACAGGTATACATGCCCCTGTGTTATCTATGTGTGCAGATGTCCACCATAGCCATGTAGGCCATATCCCAGGAATTGCATCTGTAGAGGCCAAGAGCACGGAGTAGTGCAGGGGACTGCTGTGTCTGTATTGTCCGCCAACGGTAGCGGAAAGCCATGCACTCAACCTGTCTTTCTTCTGTCGTTCCCCCCTCCCCTTTTTTTGCTCTCCCTGTTTTTTGTGCATCAGCATCATCAGGCGGAGGTACAGTGGTGCCGGAGCACGAGGGAGCTGCATCCCACATGGCCATGGAGGGCCACACCACAGACTATGAATACACCAGTGGGACGGAGGACGAGGGGAGCTTCACGTCGGTCACCGGATCACTAAACAGCGACACGGACTCGTCGCCGATGGGAGCTCCCTTGCGGTGGCAGCACCATCTGTGCCCCCCACTACTACAGGTACAGCCACCACCCCCCCTACCAGCACCGCCCTCCCAGCAGCCCCTCAGCCTTCGCTCCGTGCCCGCTCACCCATGAGGGTGGGCATCACCTTCGCCCCAGGCACCTCTGGCCCTGCCCCAGTCACCCCTGCTGCCCTCAGTGAGGAGGCCATTGACCTCCTCAGGTCACTCACTGTTGGGCAGTCTACCATTGTGAATGCCATCCAGGGTGTAGAAAGGGAGTTGCAACACGGTAATGCATTCCTGGAGGTCATTCATTCTGGTCAGGCTGCCCTTCATCGAACCCTGCAATCTCTGGCCTCAGCACTGATGGCAGCCATTGTCCCTGTGTCTAGCCTCCCCCCTCCAACTTCTTCCACCCAGACCCAATCCCCTGTACCCCAGCCTATCCCAAGCACACCATCAGACAAGCATGCACACACCCCAACACACAAAAGTAGCTCAGGCAAACATAAGCACCACACATCCCACAGGCACTCACGCAAGCATCACCCACATACAGACACAGCAACATCCACTGCCTCCACTGTGTCCCCCTCCTCGTCGTCTCCCTCCTCCCTCCCAGTGTCGTCTACACTCTCACCTGCATTCACTACATCTACAGGCACTAGGACTCGCACCAGAACACCCAGCACCACACCCCGCTCACCTGCACTCACCACCCTCACTACCATTTACACATCCCCTGTGTCCACTCCCAGTGTGTCTGTGACGCCCCCTCCCAAAGTACACAAACGCGGGCACCCACACACCCAACATCCATCCACCTTACGACAGCCTCCAGTACCTGCACCTGCACCCAAATCACCTAAAGTGACACCTCCTCTTCCTCCAATCCCAGACCCCCTCCACCTACCCACCCCAGTATTCGTCAGAAACTCTTCCTCAGCAACGTTGACCTCTGTCCCACCACCCCCACCCCTCCAATTAATAGGTCCCGTAGTAGCACCTCAGCCAAAAAAAGTCCGGTACCAGTGGTGTGTGTTAAAGGTGTGTGGAGTGCACCGGCCACCAGAGCAGCCAGTGTGACACGGAGCCAAAGCACTGCCTGTCCACCCCCTGTAAAGCACCTTAAGTTGGAAAGTGGCCGACGGGAGAGGGTGAAGACTCCTGGCGGAAAAACAACAGCTCACAAGGGTCCCAGGGGGAGTGCTGAGTCTGCTGTGATTCCTCCCAAGGTGTTGAAGGGGCAGAAGAAGTCTCCAAAGTCTGGGAAGAGCAGCACGGCGGAGAAGGCCGCCATCCTCCCCGCCGGCTGGGACGCCACCTCCAGCAGTATCGTCACAGGTCAGGAGACCACCGCCGGAGTCAGTGCCCTGGAGGGCACCAGTATCGTCACAGGTCAGGAGACCACCGCCGGAGAGCACCAGTATCGCCACAGGTCAGGAGGCCACCGCCGGAGTCAGTGCCCTGGAGGGCACCAGTATCGTCACAGGTCAGGAGACCACCGCCGGAGTCAGTGACCTGGAGGACACCAGTATCGTCACAGGTCAGGAGACCACCGCCGCAGTCAGTGCCCTGGAGGGCACCAGTATCGTCACAGGTCAGGAGACCACCGCCGGAGTCAGTGCCCTGGAGGGCACCAATATCGTCACAGGTCAGGAGACCACCACCAGCGTCAGTGACCTGGAGGGCCCCGGCAGCCACAGCCCCGCTGGGCACTGACGGACCGTAATGCCACACACTGCTGTATAGGTCAGAGACAGCAAAGGCAAGCACCGCTGAACAGGGCAAATACCGCCATGGTGAAGACCGCTGAACAGGGCAAAGACCGCCAGGGCAAAGCACCACTGTACAGGTCAGAGACAGCAAAGGCAAGCACTGCTGAACAGGGCAAAGACCGCCATGTTGAAGACCGCTGAACAGGGCAAAGACCGCCATGGTGAAGACCGCTGAACAGGGCAAAGACCGCCATGGCAAAGCACCGCTGTACAGGTCAGAGACAGCAAAGGCAAGTACCGGTGAACAGGGCAAAGACCGCTAATGGTGAAGACCGCTGAACAGGGCAAAGACCGCCATAGTGAAGACCGCTGAACAGGGCAAAGACCACCATGGCAAAGCACCGCTGTACAGGTCAGAGACAGCAAAGGCAAGCACCGGTGAACAGGGCAAAGACCGCCATGGTGAAGACCGCTGAACAGGGCAAAGACCGCCATGGTGAAGACCGCTGAACAGGGCAAACACCGCCATGGCAAAGCACCGCTGTACAGGTCAGAGACAGCAAAGGCAAGCACCGCTGAACAGGGCAAAGACCGCAATGGTGAAGACCGCTGAACAGGGCAAAGACCGCCATGGCAAAGCACTGCTGTACAGGTCAGAGTCAGCAAAGGCAAGCACCGCTGAACAGGGCAAAGAACGGCATGGTGAAGACCGCTGAACAGGGCAAAGACCACCATGGTGAAGACTGCTGAACAGGGCAAAGACCGCCATGGCAAAGCACCGCTGAACAGGTCAGAGACAGCAAAGGCAGGCACCGCTGAACAGGGCAGAGCACCGCCATGGTGAAGACCACTGAACAGGGCAAAGCACCGCCAAATCAAGCAGCGTTAGCCCATGTGCAGCTGGGACAGTGACGGAACAGGGACCGTCATGGGGAGTGTGATGCACTCCGGGCACCAGTCCCCCTCCAGAACCAGTGGAGACCAGCATCCACTCTGTCTGTCCTTCACAGGATGAAGCACTCTGGGCACCAGTCCCCCTCCAGAACCAGTGGAGACTGTTATCGACTTGAGAGACTGTGGCTTTGCATTCCCCAGGATGGTACAGTGGGCAACCCACCCACTGTAGAGACTTGAGAGACTGTGGCTTTGCACTCCCCAGGATGGTACAGTGGGCAACCCACCCACTGTGGAGACTTGAGAGACTGTGGCTTTGCACTCCCCAGGATAGTACAGTGGGCAACCCACCCACTGTGGAGACTTGAGAGACTGTGGCTTTGCACTCCCCAGGATGGTACAGTTGGCAACCCACCCACTGTGGAAACTTGAGAGACTGTGGCTTTGCACTCCCCAGGATGGGACAGTGGGCAACCCACCCACTGTAGAGACTTGAGAGACTGTGGCTTTGCACTCCCAGGATACATCAATGGGCATGGAGCCCCCATGTGGATCTGGCGTGGTGCTGCAATCCGGCTGAGGTGCCCCCCCTTCCCTTCCCCCTGAGGTGCCTGTTGTATTTCTATCTGATGCCCCGGCAGTGTTCTCTCCATTTGTGGACAGGTATCTAGTGTGGGCCTCGCCCATGCATCTTGGGCCCAGTGGTCCACGGACATTAAAATGTGCATACCTGCACTACTAATCGTGATGTATATATTTGGAAAGTGTATATCTATCTGTATATAGTAGGTTACTGTATTTTGATACATTACAATGTTTGAACTGATTTCCTTTTGTCTTTGCATTCTTCCGGGGGATTGGGGGTTGTCACTGTGCTGTTTGGAACTGCATTGGTGTGTGTGTTGTAGTGTGCGAGGGTCGGGTGGGGGTAGAGGTGTTGCGTGTGTGTCCCCCTGACTTTTGCCTCCCCCCTCTATGTCGTAGGTGCAGTACTCACCATTGTCTTCAGCGCATACGTTGCTGGTGATCGTAGATGAGCAGGAAGACAAGCGCAGGGAGTATTTGTAGTTTGGGCTCCATGGTGCCCTCCTTCCCGTGGAGTGTGTTGAGGTGAGCGTTTTCCCATTGAAATGGCTGTTTCCGCCGTGTTTTTATCCACGGTGAATCCGCCCCGGAAAAGGTGGCGGATTGGCGGGTTGTGATACTGTGGGCAGTACTTTGTCTTCCGCCTGTCTGTTGGCGGTGACCGCCGCGCTGCTTGTCTGTACCGCCGTGGCGGTCGGAGTGTTAAAGTGGCTGTCTATGTTGGCAGTTTCCACCACGGTCATAATTCCCTTTTTTTTGTCCGCCGGCCTGTTTGCGGTATTACCGCAGCTTTAACACCGTCCGCCAGGGTTGTAATGACCACCATTGTCTAGTCTCTTCTACTATATTTTTTCTATATTCTTGCTGCTGCTCATCCCATAACGTATCTGCATAACTCCTCCTGGCTCTCTTTGTTCATGTTTGGTATTTCTCACTCTCTAGTATGAGACATTTTTTCCCCCAGCACTTAGGGCTTGATTTAGATGTTGGCAGTTATAGGAAAGTACCATCCTGCCTGGCATGTTACCCCCATTTTTACATGTATGTCAGTTTGTTTTGCCTGTCTCACTGGGATTCTGCTAGCCAGGACCCCAGTGCTCATAGTTTGTGGCCTGAATGTGTGTGTATCTGTGTAGTGACTAACTGTGTCACTGAGGCTCTGCTAATCAGAACCTCAGTGCTTATGTTCTCTCTGCCTTTAAGTTTGTCACTATAGGCTAGTAACCACTTCTACCAATTTCAATTGACACACTGGAACAGCCTTATAATTCCCTAGTATATGATACCTAGGTATCCAGGGTATTGGGGTTCCAGGAGATCCCTATGGGCTGCAGCATTTCTTTTGCCACCCAGAGGGAGCTCAGACAAACCTTTACACAGGACTGCTACTGCAGCCTGAGTGAAATAACACACAAGTTATTTCACAGCCATTTTCACTGCACTTAAGTAACATATAAGTCACCTACATGTCTAACCTTCACTTGCTGAAGGTTAGATGCAACGTTACTAAGTGTGAGGGCACCCTTGCACTAGCAAAGGTGCCCCCACATAGTTCAGGGCCATTTCTCCGGACTTTGTGAGTGCGGGGACACCATTACACACGTGCACTACATATAGGTCAATACCGATATGTAGCTTCACAATGGTAACTCCTAATAAGGCCATGTAACATGTATAAGATAATGGAATTGTCCCCCCATGCCAAATCTGGTATTGGGGTGCCAATCCCATGCAACCCCGGGGCTCCACTATGGACCCTGGGTACTGCCAAACCAGCTATCTGGGGTTTTCTCTGCAGCTACCACTGCTGCCACCCCACAGACAGGGTTCTGCCCTCCTGGGGTCTGGGCAGCCCAGTCCCAGGAAGGCAGAACAAAGATTGTCTGCTGAGAGAGGGTGTTACACCCTCTCCCTTTGGAAATAGGTGTTAAAGGCTGGGCAGGGGTAGCCTCTCCCAGCATCTGGAAATGCTTTGAAGGGCACAGATGGTGCCCTCCTTGCATAAGACAGTCTACACCGGTTTAGGGAACCCCCAATCCCTGCTCTGGTGTGAAACTGGACAAAGGAAAGAGGAGTGACCACTCCCCTGTCCATCACCAGCTCAGGGATGGTGCCCAGAGCTCCTCCAGTGTGTCCCAGACCTCTGCCATCTTGGATCCAGAGGTGTGAGGGCACTCTGGAGGCCTCTGAGTGGCCAGTGCCAGCAGGTGACATCAGAGACCCCTCCTGATAGGTGCTTACCTGACTAGGTGGCCAATCCTCCTCTGAGGGCTATTTTGGGTCTCTCCATTGTGCTTTTCCTCAAATAACGACTTGCAAGAATTCAGCAGAGTTCCTCTGTACCTCTCCCTTTAACTTCTGTCAAGGATTGACCACTGACTGCTCCAGGATGCCTGCAAAACTGCAACAAAATAGCAAGAAGACTACCAGCTACATTGTAGCACCTAATCCTGCTGGCTCTCTCAACTGTTTCCTGGTGGTGCATGCTTTGGGGGCTGCCTGCCTTCATCCTGCACTGGAAGCCATGAAGAAATCTCCTGTGGGTCGACAAAATCTTTCCCCTGCTTCAACAGGCACCAAACTTCAGCGTCACCGGTACTCTGGGACCCCTCTCATCCTGACGAGCGTGGCCCCTGGAACACAGGTGGTGGACCCCAGTGACCCAGACTGTCCAGTGGTCTAACTGTCCAAATTTGGAGGAGGTAAGTCCTTGCCTCCCCTCTCCAGACAGTAATCCTGTTCACCGCGTGAACTGCAGCTACAAGGGCTTCTGTGCAAATTTCCACAAATTTCTGCATGCATAGCCAAGCCTAGATCCCCAGCACTCTGTCCTGTAATGCTCAGCTCCCTGAGTTGATCTCCAGTGTCATGGGACCCTCTTTTGCAGTGTTGAGATGACCACTGTGTTCAGACTTCTTGAACCTGTGTTCAAGGACTTCTGCTGGTGCTACCTTCTTGTGCATGGGCTTTCTATGTTGCTGAGGGCCCCTTCTGTCTCCTCTCCCAAGTGGCGACATCCTGGTCCTTTCTGGGCTCTGGCAGCACCCTTTTTCTTCAACTGCGACTCTTGCTGCTAGCAAGGCTTGTTTGCGGTATTTTGCCAAGAAAAGAACTCTGTGTCGTCCAGCACTATGCGGGACATCTTGTGCATGAAGGAAATGTTCCTAGCACCTTTTCTTGTTGCAGAATCTTCAGCTTTTTCGATCCAGAGGCAGACATTTTGCACCTTCATCTGGGGTTTAGTGGTCTCCTGCCCCCTACTGGACACTTTCATGACTCTTGGACTTGGTCCCCTTCCTTTGCAGGTCCTCAGGTCCAGGAATCCGTCTTCAGTGCTTTGCAGTCTGTTGTGGTCTTTGCAAAATCTTCTATCACGACTTTAGTGTGTTTCTGCGGAAATAGTAGTACTTTCCTCCTACTTTCTAGGGTCTTGGGTGGGTATCTTGGACACCCATAGTGTTTTCTTACACCCCCAGCGACCCTCTACACACTACATTCATGGTTCGCATTCCACTTTCTCAGTATATGGTTTGTGTTGCCCCTAGGCCTATTGCATCCTATTGTATTCTACAGTGTTTGGACTACTTTCTGACTGTTTTACTTACCTGATTTTGGTTTGTATGTATATTTTGTGTATTTTACTTACCTCCTAAGGGAGTATATCCTCTGAGATATTTTTGGCATATTGTCACTAAAATAAAGTACCTTTATTTTTAGTAACTCTGAGTATTGTCTTTCTTATGCGACAGTACCTATGTGATATGAGTGGTATGGTAGGAGCTTTGCATGTCTCCTAGTTTAGCCTAAGCTGCTCTGCTATAGCTACCTCTATCAGCCTAAGCTGCTAGAACACTACTAATCTACTAATAAAGGATAACTGGCCCTGGAACAAGGTGTGAGTTTCAGTGGTACCCACTATAAGCCAGGCCAGCATCCTACAGCAGTAACAGAACCACTGTCGACCTTTTGATGGTAAACCCGCCTGCCACCGTGATGGTCCTCCCACCATATTTAGATGTCAGTGGGAGCATAGGGGAAAGACCTCTGATGGTCTGCCCTTACCACCAAGAATCTTCACTCACATCAATGGCGCCACAGGCTGAAGCAGCTGGCAGTGGAACTCCTGCCCCTTTTACTGGCGAGCCAATTATGATGTGCAATCCCGCTGACACAACTTTGATGGCTGAAACTCCACACCTGAGTTGGAGGATTGGCAGCTATCTAAACACAAAACTCACCCTTTGAATGTTTTCCACGTATCCTGTGGACATAAACTCGCTGATACCAGTTCTCCTGTTGCTCCTGGGCCCGGTTCAAAATAGAAATCAAGCCATGCATCCCTGGAACAGAAGGTAAGTCATGGGGATTCCTGTTACCCTCGGAGATGTAACTGCATAGTAACACTGGACCTGTGCGTGGCACAATAATTTGTGTACACACCACTATGCTGTGGCCAATGCTGAGGTGTGTAATGTAGAAACCTGCAAATGTACCAGAACAGACCTAAAGTTATCGACAGCACCCACCAATTTTCTATGCACTGCATACATGGCAATGGACACCCACACAAAAAGTCTCAACAATCACAAATAGAAATGTGCCCTTACGGGTGTGTACAACAATGTACCCTAAAGATCTTAAATATTAACTGTAACAGTATCCCCAATTTGTCATACCAGAGATGCGTGAAGATTTCATGTCCCCTTGGTGTGTGCAATATATCACAAACATAAGATCACAATCAACTATAAAGTGCCAGGTCATCTTTGTAATGCATATGTGCATGTTAATGGCACATCAACTCAAAATAAACACATATGCATTCTCCACTCACGAAAACAGAAACACATATCAGTTTGGTATAAGTGAATCACTGCAACAAAATTAATATGTCCATCACTAATGTACAACACTAATGTATGCGTTTAAAAAAATAACCAAAACATACAACATGTCTTTGTCACTGTCACAAATGAGAGTGAGTGCATGGCTCACATGTACGAAGAAATAACATCATCAGCAAACAATTAGTAGCAATTGAATAATAAGGCCATCACAAAGGAATACTCAAAATAAAATACTTTATACAATGATGGGTTTAGTCACTCAATGAAATGTCATCAGTTTAAATTAATGTCACAGCCCATGTGGGCCACAATGGGGTTCAGGCCAATCACTGCCAGAATAAACCTCCTTTGGAAGGTGCATCTGTGGGGCTGAGAGCAGGCACCTCAATTATCTTAGTGAGGGGGTCGGTCCTTGGGTTTGGGAGGGGTGAGTGTGGGTTTGGGAGGTGTGGTCTTGGAAGGGGAGGGTTTGGAGGGGTGGTTTGACATTTGGGAGAGGTGGTTTGGGATGTGGAAGAGGTCAGTGTCAAGGCAAAAAAGGAGGTCTTCTTTGGGAAAATTGGTAGGGTAGTTGAAAGGGAATCTGGGTAGGGAGGTAGAGGAAGTGTCTGTGTCTGTTGTGCATGTGTGTTTGAAAGGTATGGGTGCCTGAGAGCCTGGTGTATATGCTATATCTTTTGATTTGTGCTTTTGACGGATTGTCTGTTGGGCAGGTGAGTGTAGGCATTTGTGTAGAGTGTGTGTAGATGTGTCTATTGTGTTGATGGTGTTTTTTGTTGTGGCATCTGTGAGTGTGCTTGTGCATGCATGTGTGGTGGTAGGTGTGATGAGTGGGGGTGTGCGTGTGGTATGTGTGGGTGTTGTTGTAGTGATGGGTGTTGTGTCTGTTGGTGTGCTTGTGCATGCATGTGTGGTGGTAGGTGTGATGACTGGGGATGTGTAGGAGGCTGGACTGGCTTGTAGTGAGTACCAAGGGGTACTTACACCTTGCACCAGGCCCAGGTATCCCTTATTAGTGTATAGGGTGTCTAGCAGCTTAGGCTGATAGATAATTGTAGCTTAGCAGAGCAGCTTAGGCTGAACTAGGAGACGAGTGAAGCTCCTACAGTACCACTAATGTCATACGCACAATATCATAAGAAAACACAATACACAGATATACTAAAAATAAAGGTACTTTATTTTTATAACAATATGCCAAAAGTATCTCAGTGAGTACCCTCAGTATGAGGATAGCAAATATACACAATATATATGTACACAATACCAAAAATATGCAGTATAGTATTAGAAAACAGTGCAAACAATGTATAGTTACAATAGGATGCAATGGGGGCACATAGGGATAGGGGCAACACAAACCATATACTCCAAAAGTGGAATGCAAACCACGAATGGACCCCAAACCTATGTGACCTTGTAGAGGGTCGCTGGGACTGTAAGAAAACAGTGAGGGTTAGAAAAATAGCCCACCCCAAGACCCTGAAAAGTGAGTGCAAAGTGCACTAAAGTTCCCCAAAGAGCACAGAAGTCGTGATAGGGGAATTCTGCAGGAAAGACACAAATCAGCAATGCAACAATGATGGATTTCCAAATGAGGGTACCTGTGGAACAAGGGGACCAAGTCCAAAAGTCACAAGCAAGTCAGAGATGGGCAGATGCCCAGGAAATGCCAGCTGTGGGTGCAAAGAAGCTGCTACTGGACAGTAGAAGCTGAGGATTCTGCAGGAACGACAAAGGCTAGAAACTTCCTCTTTGGAGGATGGATGCCCCACGCCGTGGAGAGTTGTGCAGAAGTATTTTCCTGAAGATAGACTGCAAACAAGCCTTGCTAGCTGCAAGTTGTGCAGTTAGGGTTTTTGGATGCTGCTGTGGCCCAGGAGGGACCAGGATGTCACCAATTGCGTCAGGAGACAGAGGAGGTGCCCAGCAGGACGAGGAGCCCTCTCATAAGCAGGCAGCACCCGCAGAAGTGCCAGAACAGGCACTACAAAGAGGAGTGAAATGGTGCTCACCTGAAGTTGCACAAAGGAGTCCCACGCCGTCGGAGGACAACTCAGGACGTCGTGCAATGCAGGTTAGAGTGCCGTGAACCCAGGCTTGGCTGTGCACAAAGGATTTCAACCAGGAGTGCACAGAGGCTGGAGTAGCTGCAAAAGACTCGGTTCCCAGCAATGCAGTCTGGCGTGGGGAGGCAAGGACTTACCTCCACCAAACTTGGACTGAAGAGTCACTGGACTGTGGGAGTCACTTGGACAGAGTTGCTGGATTCAAGGGACCTCGCTCGTCATGCTGAGAGGAGACCCAGGGGACCAGTGATGCAGTTCTTTGGTGCCTGCGGTAGCAGGGGGAAGATTCCGTCGACCCACTGGAGATTTCTTTGGAGCTTCTAGTGCAGAGAGGAGGCAGACTACCCCCACAGCATGCACCACCAGGAAAACAGTCGAGAAGGCGGCAGGATCAGCGTTACAGAGTTGCAGTAGTCGTCTTCGCTACTTTGTTGCAGGTTTGCAGGTTTGCAGGCTTCCAGCGCGGTCAGCAGTCCATTCCTTGGCAGAAGGTGAAGAGAGAGATGCAGAGGAACTCTGATGAGCTCTTGCATTCGTTATCTAAGGAAATCCCCAAAGCAGAGACCCTAAATAGCCAGAAAAGAGGGCTTGGCTACTTAGGAGAAAAGATGGGCTAGCAACACCTGAAGGAGCCTATCAGAAGGAGTCTCTGACGTCACCTGCTGGCCCTGGCCACTCAGAGCAGTCCAGTGTGCCAGCAGCACCTCTGTTTCCAAGATGGCAGAGGTCTGGAGCACACTGGAGGAGCTCTGGGCACCTCCCAGGGGAGGTGCAGGTCAGGGGAGTGGTCACTCCCCTTTCCTTTGTCCAGTTTTGCGCCAGAGCAGGGCTGAGGGGTCCCTGAACCGGTGTAGACTGGCTTATGCAGAAATGGGCACCATCTGTGCCCATGAAAGCATTTCCAGAGGCTGGGGGAGGCTACTCCTCCCCTGCCTGAACACCTTTTTCCAAAGGGAGAGGGTGTAACACCCTCTCTCTGAGGAAGTCCTTTGTTCTGCCTTCCTGGGCCAAGCCTGGCTGAACCCCAGGAGGGCAGAAACCTGTCTGAGGGGTTGGCAGCAGCAGCAGCTGCAGTGAAACCCCTGAAAAGGCAGTTTGGCAGTACCCGGGTCTGTGCTACAGACCCGTGAGATCATGGGATTGTACCAACAATGCCAGGATGGCATAGAGGGGGCCATTCCATGATCTTAGACATGTTACATGGCCATATTCGGAGTTACCATTGTGAAGCTACACATAGGTAGTGACCTATATGTAGTGCACGGTGTAATGGTGTCCCCGCACTCACAAAGTCCGGGGAATTTGCCCTGAACAATGTGGGGGCACCTTGGCTAGTGCCAGGGTGCCCACACACTAAGTAACTTAGCACCCAACCTTTACCAGGTAAAGGTTAGACATATAGATGACTTATAAGTTACTTAAGTGCAGTGTAAAATGGCTGTGAAATAACATGGACGTTATTTCACTCAGGCTGCAGTGGCAGGCCTGTGTAAGAATTGTCAGAGCTCCCTATCGGTGGCAAAAGAAATGCTGCAGCCCATAGGGATCTCCTGGAACCCCAATACCCTGGGTACCTCAGTACCATATACTAGGGAATTATAAGGGTGTTCCAGTATGCCAATGTAAATTGGTAAAATTGGTCACTAGCCTGTTAGTGACAATTTGAAAGAAATGAGAGAGCATAACCACTGAGGTTCTGATTAGCAGAGCCTCAGTGAGACAGTTAGTCATAACACAGGTAACACATACAGGGCACACTTATGAGCACTGGGGCCCTGGCTGGCAGGGTCCCAGTGACACATACAACTAAAACAACATATATACAGTGAAATATGGGGGTAACATGCCAGGCAAGATGGTACTTTCCTACAGGATGTTCTTGTAGTATGTGTGGGTGTTGCTGTAATGGTGGGTGTTGTTCCGTGTGTGTGCTGGTGGGGTGGTTTGCCTGTGTAGTGGTGAGTGTACTGACTGCGTGTTTGCCAGTGGTGGTGGTGGTCATGGAGGTATGTGTAGTGTCTGCATATGTATGTCTGTGCTTATGTTTTTTTGATGTGTCTGTGTTGGGATGTGCTGCTTGTGGGTGTTGTGGTGGGTGGGTTGAGGGATTTGTGTTTGGGCAGGGGTGCAACTCTGGACATGAGGTTTGGGTGGATGTGAGGCTGCGGCTAAATAGGAGGCCAGACCCTGGAACGACCAGTGTAGGCCAGACAGGACACAGTGAATTCCATCCAGGTAGGCCAGCATCTAGGTGTTCTGGCCAGCCAGCCCCTGGATGGCATTCAATGGCATGGTCCAGCCTACAGCAACCGTCCATAAAAGATCAAAAGCCTCCTCAGTCAGCACAGCCTAGGACACTGGGACAGGGGAGAGGTGCCTGCAGCAAAGGTGCCGCTGCCAATTTTAGGGGGGTGGCTACGCCAAGTGGGGGAGAAAGAGGGAGGGTGGAGATTGCAATGGGTGGTGGGATGAAGATACAGGTTTCACAGTCTCTCAAGAGTCTGCCCCCACGAGGGACTGGTCTTCATTGGAGGCCTCGAAAAAGATGTCAAATCACTTGTGGTCTCCTAGCCAGTCCCCCCACCCTCCATGCCACTGGAACCCTCAGGCCCATATTTAAAGGAAAATGACGGAGCACGACGCTGAGCCAAAATTGGCAGTGCTGCACTCCATCATTTTCACAACGCAGGGATGTGCTGTATTTAATTGAATACGGTGCACCCCTGTGTTGTCCCCTGTGCTGGCGCTAAATTGAGCTGCCTAGCACCAATGCAGGCATCCTTGAAACATCAAACAAGGATGTCTGTGTTGTGAGGTTTGATTGTTTATGTGCGGGAAGCTGTCCCTTCCAGCATATAAATAATTACTAAAGGCAATTTGGCACTTCTGTGTGTGCTGCAGAATTTTATAAAACACACACAGAAGTGCCAAAGCGTCATTGTGAAATGATTGTTTATATAGAGGAAGGGATACCTTCACACACATAAACAATCATGTCTGTCATTTTGCACTTTCTATGCGTGCTACAGAATGCAGCACACATAGAAAAAGCAAAAACGAGGAGGAATAAAAGTATTCCGCCTTGTTGTGCCTTGCTAACACCACCCCTATGGTGGCGTTAGATTTTGGCACTACCTCAGGTTTGCAAAAACTCGTAAATCGGAGGCAGCGTCAAAATGCAATGGCTGTTGATCTGGCATGCCCACAGCAACACCCATTGGACGCCCCTTCCATGCAAAGGGCTGCGTGTGAACAAGCCATATTTACAAGGTGGCGTTGAGCCACAAAAAGTGGCTTAACACCATCTTGTAAATACAGCCCACGGCATTACGCCACAGGAGCTTCACTAAAAGTGACGATGCGCTGGCGCCAGGGGCTCATAAATATACCCTTCGGTGTCTGTGGTGTCCAAACCCGGTACCCAGTAGCCAGCTTCATCCCCGCTGAAGTGGCCGCTGTTACCATGGCCTTGCCCGGTTGATGCTTAAACAAAAGATAAAACAGTTATAGTGTATCTGTGAGAATACCATTGGATATCAATGTACATCACCCAACATGTGCAACAAGTTCATTAACCCCCCCCCCAGCTCCCATATCATGTATTCCTTTGTCATTTATACACTTGTAGTCAACTCCATGACAAAGGGTTCCAACAGTAAACAAATAGGCCTGGCTACATCTCTGAACCACTGCAGTACAGAACTGTAATTGTTTGCCTTCTCCCAAAGTGTAAGTTTTTTTAATAGAAACTGTCTGCCCAAAATGGGAGACGACAACGTCCATGTGATATTACCTTCCACATGCAAATGTCCCTTTCAGTATAACATTGCTCTCCATCATCATTTAAGGACATAAAAATGTATTCTGTGGGATGCACAACTGTCTCACCATTGTGGACACATTCCTGTCTGTTGCTAACAATGCAGTTTGGCATAGCAGTTCACACTGGCAATAACAGACTGGCTTACATGCACATTTGTGAAGGACTAAGGACTCAGGTCCACCAGCTACTGTCCCCATAAGTTTGTCGGAGAAATTCTTTCAAACATGTGTCAGATAAGGAATGATGCCACAGTACAAAGAATGTTCACATTGTTGTAGCACCAACTTAGCAATGTCAAGTCTGACATATCAGCTGCTTCATAATTGTGCAGTTTGCCACAGTCACCAGTACGGAAGCCTACATTCACTACACACATTTGTGACATACCATCACATCTGACCCAATCATGACATAGGACATGTTTTGTGAAACTGTCCCTTGTGTCATTGTGAAAATACTAGCGATCCCTTAATTTGTATGTAGTCATGTGTCTGCCCAAAACAGTGCTTGCCTTGTTAGGAGGAATCTAGTAACATGCTACAGCTCAAAGCAATACACCACACACAGCAGCAGACAGTGTCTGATCAACTTACACCTCCAGAAATAGTGACCATTGGATGTGTCTCTTCCTCAACATAGCTTGAAAGTAAAGAGGTCAAACCACAACAACATCTACAGACAATGACGTACCCCCTTGTTGCTGCTGTTGGGCTCTCCACTGCCCTTAAAGCTCAGAGTTAGCCACAGCAAGGAAGCAGGCCATTAAGAGGGTGAAGGTGGGGCTCACTGGCCTGGATTGCTGGGAGAATTCCCCGAATTGGCTCAGCTGATTTTCTTCTCATCCAACGCAGGTCCTCCCACCTCGTCCGACGGTGCAGACTATGCTGCTTGTATACCCCAAGAGTCCACACCTTCTTGGTGATGGCATTCCAGAAATCCCACATCTGATGGTCGTTAACCTGTATAGATGAGATAAAAGAACAGATAAAAGACAAATCAGTGTCACTGTTGGGAAGTACTGCTCTGACATCACTGTTCATACATTTACATTTACATTTATAAAACAGTTTCTAGAAATTTTTGCCATAAAACTGTCATAGGTAATTTGTTAGGAATGATCAATGCAAGAAAGTTCAAGGCAAAGATGTTAGTGGATCAGAGTTTCCCTACATTGGGTTATGAAGTCATTGACATAGATGAACTGTGCCTGTGCATGCGCCCTCATGACTTGTCAAGTGATTTCACTTTGATATGTGGCAAAATTAATTTTGTCTTGTTATTTTGTTTCAGGGTCCTTCACCATGTCATCTTCATTAGAAAATTTCAGCCTTGTGACAATTGCTTTGATATGTTGCTGTTTCGAAGTTCAAAGTGTACATGTGTTGATCCTGGGAGAGACACCCACTTGGGATGGACAAATCTTTTCCAAAGACAACTTGCATTCTGATAGCATGGAAGTTCTTAGGATTATATATGACCTATTTCCTCTGTGATGGTGCCATCAATGCAATATATGCCACTTGAGTTGCTCAAAGCACCTGGATATGTCAAGTTCTAGCATACTGTTTTCCCTTCATATTGGCTAAATATTCAATTTGTGGACTGCTGAGGTAGCTGTTGATGTGTTTCATCACAGGTAATAGAACTTTTTTTAGCACATCACTGAATTGTGAATGTGTCATTGTGCTAGATATTGCCATAGTGCCCTATACTGGTCATGTGGCATCAAATGATTTCACTGCCATGATGTGGACTATTGGTGTTATTGATCTAGGATTCTTTTTTCTGAGGGCTAGATGTATGGCTCCAACTGAGATCACGCATCAGTGATTGTTTGCCTATTTAATTTGTTCCAATTGCATGTTTCCTTTCCTCCATAGTATCAATGTAGTGGAGCATATAACTATGAATGTCATAGATATTGGGTTTAGGAGTGGTTTTTGTAACTCAGCCTCAATTTCTACAAGGACCTGTTTATAACATTAGCATGTTCACATACATTCTCAGTCGAGTTTGTTTAAATTCAGTAAATTTTTTGTCATGTTTCCTCTTTGTAACTGTAACATTTGTTTCTTAAATGGAGGTTCAATAGTTTCTCAAACATGATGGTGGAAGATGGACATGACAAAGGAAATGCAACAGATAATCAAAAAAGAGTCTTGTACTCTGTGTCCATTACATTTATTCAGATGAAAAAATGAGTGTGAGAAAAAATAAAATAAGATGAAATAAATTAAGAAGAGTCTATCATGCTGGATGGAAACATGGTAGTAGAGCCAAATGGAGTTTGAAGTCCAATGTCCAAAATACTATTGTCCTCTGAAAAGGTCAAGGGTGATCTGGCCAACTGACGCCCCAGTGGCCTCCCTTGGCTGTCCCAGGGATTCTCCCTCACAACCCCTAGCCCTACTCACCTGTGCCCTTGAAGTGTGCCTCAAACCACTTTGTCCTGGCAGAACAGGATGCTGAGTTATTTGTCGCTCAGCAGTATCCAGGACTGGGAGGCACAAGATTGGTGTGCTGGTTCTTGATGCACAGGAAGTGAAGGGGTCCTCATGCTGAGATCTTGTTGCAGTTGTGATGGGAGGTGTAGCTGTGGCCTGGGTGTGACTCACTGGAGTTGTGTGGCCAGACAGATCAGATGAACCAGTTTGCTCATCATCATCTGAAATTGCAGCATTGGAGTCTTCACTGAAGGCCTGCTCCTGGGCTGGAGTGAAGGTGTCTTGGCTGGAAGAAGATGTTGCACAGAGCTGGGTGGTTGGACCTGTGAAGGATATAAAGGATATGTGTTTTAAATATTGTTTGTGAATTTCATGTGTCTTTGTCTAATAAAGGGCCAACCTAAAACCTACAAAGACTGAGATTCACTGATTGGGCCTGTGTGTTATTTTCATTGTTTTACCCATGCAGCCTGATTTACACAGATGACAACTCCAGTGCTGAATTTGTAGATATGTCTTGAAATGCCAAAGTGTTAATTCAGATTTGTAGGTTACATGTGAAAGACATTGAACCCAACATAGTGGTGAGTAGATCGGAGGGGTGGATTATTCCAAGGTCTGTGAGGCTGCAAAACATTGGATTCTAAGTGGTTCATAATGCACATGATACTGTAATTGGTCATGATATAGAAAGTGAATTTTAACTTGTGTGTGGCCACTGATTCTGTTCAGCATACCACAACACATTTTTGGGTGTCTTGGATTCAACAGACAATGAATGATTTAAGCATTTCATCAATTCAATGTAGCTATGAGCAGGTGTCAACATGATTGAGATACACAAGAAGTAATATCTTAATCCATGGCATGACATGGTGACTGACAAATGCACTCGTTTTAAAAAAAGTGTATGGATATGGAAGTAGAGACCAGTGTAACAATATCACATTCCATTATTGTTTTTTAGATCCAATAACAAACCATCATGATAGTTGTAGTCATCGGTTGATACGATGGACAATAATAGTTTGAGAAATAAGTTACACATTTCACTTTCAAAGACTAACTTAGAGATGAAATCGTGTTTGCAACTAGTACACATATATGGATATATTGTGACTGGGAGAAAATACAACTTAGGAACACCATACTCTCCTGGTGAAAATTGATGTAGTTTTGGTCTCTTTTTTGTAAGCACCACAACATACATTGACAGACAGTAAAAGGCAGAGCTCATGCAAGGGATGATCCATGAGGAAATACACACAATCCGATTATCCGTATTGCATTATTTTAGAAGGAGAGCTATACCCATGCTTCTGGTAATTTGTATGACATAGCATATTTTGTTTATTCAAAATTAGCTATATCTTTGTTACTAAGGTTGTTGCATTGTTCTAAAAGTCTACCTTAAGGCAGGACTCCATTGGTGATTAGGGAGACATACCGAGGTCTGACTTACCAGTCTGCACTCCACCAGGGATTCTAATCAAGCCTTCAGGATGGAGGATTTGCAGGACCTTCTCCACTCAGGGAAAAAGTTGTTATGGGGGAGAGGAGAACCACCACCAGTCCTTTGGGCCTCCAGGTGACGCTTGGAGGCCAGTGAACAAAACTTTTCCTGCAGGTTGTTTCACCTCTTCCTAATCTTCTCCTGTGTGCACTGGTTGTTGGCTACTGCATTTACCCTGTCAACTATTTTGCTCCACATTTGCCTTTCCTGGCAAATGGTATTATTTTGGACTTGCGCTCCTAAAAATGGTGGCTCTACTCTAATGATTTCATCCACCATGATAGACAATTCTCCCTCCTTGAAACATGGATTTCTTTTCCTTGTCGTTGTGACATTTATCTAAACAAAACTAGTGCTCAAACAAATTAAAGGTACTGAAAAAAATTGATTTAACAAATAAGATACAGAGGGAGCGGTAAAATGAATAAAAAAACCTGTCTTTTATGTTGTGGATTTGGCTGACTGGCTGGCTGGTCTCCTGCAGGAGAATGGCAAAGGATCATGGTCTGAAATGGAGTGTGTTTTATAGTGTGTTATGCAGGTGTTCACAATTGTTCAGTTTGCAGCAGGTAGGGCTATGGCATCCAACCAATGGCCACAGCCATGCCACTATACTGAAGGGGTTGCACAACAAATTCTTGCAATCATGGGCCTGACTCTGACACACTGCCAGCAAAACTGTGTGATCTAGACAGGCTTGGAGGGATGTTGCCATCCGGATGGGGATAGAGTGCTAATCATTGGCATTGGAGTCCGATGCAGGATGCAGCTCTCGCAAAGGAATAAACTCCATCATCACGGTTGTCAGCTTAGCCGCAATGCCTCTAAATCTGATGGGTGAGAGACCGGTGACATGATGGTCTTATCAGGCTCGCAGATGATGTGGCTTAGTTGTATGACCGCTAACATCTAAATAAGGCCATTGGTGCTTCAAACTGTGTAGGTCTAAGAGATGGCTTAATTTCACAAAGTATTTCTCATAATCTGTCAATAATTTATAAATTAAATGCATCCCATCTTGGAAAATTCAATGGAACTTCTTCCTCAGTGATCTTGCACCACTGACAGCCATACACATGCATTTGACCCTTCCATAATCATCATATGATATGCTGGCGTACCTTTAGTAGGTGCCTCTTCACCATTCCATACTGCAATAATCACATCACCTCTTATGAGACGTCTAATAGGTTTGAAAATTCCATGATTCCAAATTAAAGTCAACGAATTGTAATGAAATGAAATACTCTCCCTTCAGTGTTTTGATTCAGTTTGGCAATGTCAATATCCAATTAACCTTTTTTTTCCAATCCCAGCATGGTTCTGCAAACTAATCAACCAATCACTACACAGCTTCCCAAGTTGCTCAGCCAATCTCAGCACAGCGTCTACACCAACCAACCAATACCAGTGCAGCACAATATGACCTAACAACTCGCTCCTCACAGTGCCTCACCCTCGTTTACAACTTCTTCGTGCACACACAAAGCTTCAATTCTATACCTCTAGGCAGCATAGAATAACGATAATTGTCTGCTTCTTTTCAAGAAATCAAAGAACAATTCATCAACCGGAGTTTTAAGGTTATCACACCTTCTGACTTTTCAGTCAAAACAATCTTACACACACAAAGAGGTAATCTTGGCCAGCGGGAAATCGCCTTATCAATGTAGTGTCACCTTTGCGCTATAGGCTTCAGTAACACTGACCAATATTAGTACGAACACAACAGATTTGTTACTATCCCATCTCAATTGTGTAGTTGATAATGTCTCAAGATCAGCATATCAAATCGTTAGCAGACCATACCATAGATCAACTCTTATCATATCAAATCATTAGCAGACCATACCATAGATCAACTCTTATTTATCTGTCCTGGGATCTTGGACTACTGCTTAGTCCAAAGCCTCTTTTATGAAAGCGCATCAGCATCAGCAATGCATAGCAGACCGCTGAGGTTGCGGGCGCCAGAATACCGCCATTGCTGGCGGGATGGCTGGCTCCCTTTTTTTGACATTTCTGCTGGGCCAGCGGACGGTAACAGAGTTACCGTCCGCTGGCCCAGCGGAAATGTCACATCAACATTGCCGCTGGCTCGTAATTGAGCCGGCGGCAATGCTGATGTGCAGCGGTGCAGTAGCACCCGTCGTGCATTTCACTGCCAGAAATTCGGGCAGTGAAATGCGCGACGGGACTCTGCCTGGGGGCCCCTGCACTGCCCATGCCAATTGCATGGGCAGTGCAGGGGCCCCCAGGGGCCCCCTGAGTCCCCTTACCGCCAGCCTCTTCCTGGCGGTGCAAACCACCAGAAACAGGCTGGCATTAGAGGAGTCATAATCCCCAGGACAGCGCTGCTTGCAGCGCTGCCCTGGTGGATTATCACCGCCGGGGCTAAAATGGCGGTATACCGCCGGCCCTGGCGGTGCGACTGCGGCGCTATCGCCGCGGTACAAATACGCCGGTTGGCACCACCAGCCTGTTGGCGGTGCTCCCGTCGTTTTTGGTCATAATGACCCCCTCTGTCTTACTCTGTTGCCAGTGACAACCACTAATGCAAATCTCCAATGAAGCCACCTCTTCCCATTACAGCGACGACCGGCAATGCAAGGCCTGCACATCCTGCTAAAACAACGACAACACGCGATAACTGACAACAAGAAGCTCCAGGAACCGACCATCCACCATGCCTGACTGGATCTTTATGGTTTAGTGACAACCTTCTTTTTTTACAAAAAAGACATATACAACCGAACTGTGTGCACTCTGGCTATGGGAAGTGTGTACAATATACAAATCTGTTTTATGAATAGTGGCCTGAGGCCTATTCACGCAGGAGAGGGAAAAGGTAGGAATATTCTAGTGTATCAACCGCCTTGGTGGCATCTAGTAAGGCCGCTGTTGCTGGGATATAGGAAGCGAGATGGTGCATAATTGCAAAAATAGTGCAGCGATTATGAGAGGTGGAACGTCCTGGAATGAAACTGGCCTGGTCCGGCTGTATTATTTTCAGTAGTAGTGATAGTAATCGATTGGCCAGCACCTTGGCAAATATTTTATTGTCTACATTAATGAGTGACAGTGGCCGGTAGGAGTCACACCTTGACGGTGGCTTGCCTGGTCATTTCTTCACATAGTGATACAGGGAGACAGCCCATATTTAGGGAATCCTGATACACGGCCAGGAGGTGTGGGGCCAGCAGAGGGGCAAAATCTTCACCCCAGAAGCCGCAATTATCTGTGTGATCTCCTCGATTGTGATGGGGGCATCTAGATAAGCGAGATGGGCATAGTCTAACCACACTAATTGTATCCTGTCAAAGTGTTCGGTGAGTTCTGGACCGCCGAGACAGAGATGTATTCTTATTTGTTCTCATTTGTGCTTAAATAAGAAAATTACTTGTGCCACCTTGGGAGTTGTGGCTTCTCAGTTATCATCCAAATTGAAAAGTTCGGCGATATAGGAGGACGCTGGACTGGGGCATTGTAATCTAGCTAGATTTCTGCCTGGGTGGTCGCCCTTCCCAAATCTTTTCGCTTGAGCATCTTTATGTAAGTAATGAGTCTCCTGAATTGCCTCCTCCAGAAATTCTTCTAATTTGGAGTTAATGTCATACAGTAGATCAGGACTTTTTAAATCTTGTTCAAGATTTGCCAGAGATCTTCATATGGATTTCAAGATGCTGGCTTGCTTGGATATACAGGCGCCCCTCATATCCACCTTAAATTCCTCCCACAGTGTGGAGGGAGAATTGAAAGAGTTCACGATGTGGGCGAAGAACTCTACAATTTCCTTCTGAATCTCTTCCTGGAATACTGCGTCTCATAGCTGATATGGAGGTATGCGCCAGGAAAAGGGCTGTGGCACAGAATGAGGGAGCTGGAGCTCTAACAAGACAGGCACATGGTCAGAGAGGGTATGAGGGAGACGAGGGACCCCAGTCCACCATTTCCTTACCTCCAGGGATACTACCCAAACATCTATACAGGACCTGGAACTGTTGTATGTTGAAATGCATGTTTACTCGAGTGCATGTGGGTGTGTATGTTTCCAAACATCGCAGTAACTGATTATCATACATGATTGTGTGGGAGAAGATCCCGGGAACGGCCAAATATGTCCAGTCGATCCTCGAAAACAGCATTGAAGTTGCTGCTCCAGATGAGGGTCTGTGGACCAAGACCCTGTATCTTGGGAAAGAGCATGGAGTAAAATTGAGGATCATCCACATTTGGTCCGTACACAGCCGCCAGAGTGACGGGATGTCTTCCAAGTGATCCCTTAATGAGCACACATCTGCCCTCCGAGTCGAGCATGGTATGAAACTCTTGCCAGGCAAGTCCCCTGCATAAGAGTATCATGAGTCCTTTGGCATAGCTTGAATATGTTGAGGAGTAAGCGGTGTCACACGCCCTGGCTTGCAGGCAGGGAGATTTGGGGTCAGACAGATGTGTTTCTTGCAAGAAAAAAACATTGATTTTGTGTCAATGTAAGTACGAGTGTATGAGTCAAGCCTTCCTGGCATCATTAAGGCCGCATACATTCCTGGTTAAGTACTTCAGGGAGGCCATAGTGATGTGGCACGTGCTGTCCTGAGGATCATGGGTGCCTTAGCCATGTGTTGGAATGTGGTGTTGCACACTGTGCACAGTATGTACCTTACTGTGTACATCAACACGAAAGACAAAGTCAAGCTGGAGAAATACAGAATAATGCAACAAACACCCCAACCTGCCCCCACCCACACCAACCCCAAACTCAGTTGAGACAGGTTACCCACTCCCCACCCTGACTTCCCCACATCCTCAAAAATGAAATAGCCATGGGAAACCTCCCTTGGAGCGAAGTGACACCTAGCAGTAGCCTAACCTAATAGCTGGGTGGCCGGGCCTCGGATAGGAGGCCATGTCTGAATAGCAACAACCTTCCTTGATACCAAGCCTAATCTTCACACTGCGACCCTCTGCAATGCTCTCCCTGATACTCATGGCCTCCTCCACCGCAAATGGAACTCTTTACATCTAACTTTGTGAAGATAACTTTTTCAGTAGGAGTAACCTGGTCCCTGTATCAGGCCTGCGCTCCAGCATGGTCGGCCTGAATTTGTGACCTTGACCCGGTCTACCACAAACATATGACAGCGAGTGATGTTTAGTGCTTCTAAGAGATATCTCTTTCTAAAAATTTGAAATTGAATATCTCTGACATTCCAGATTGTATTTCTGTCATCCTGGTATCATTTTATTTGTCAAAACGTAGTCTATTGTTCTAAACTGGTTTGGGTTTTATCTTGTGTTTCGTTTTTATTTTATTACTCTTTGAGTGCTGAATAGATACTTTACTCATTGGGTCTGGGTGCTTTGTACCAAGCTACCAGAGAGTTAAGCACAGGTTAATTTAATGTCTTTTGTAGTTCGCCCTTACCAGGATTATGGTTGTTGCCTGAGTGGGGCTTGAATCCCCTCAACAAATAACCAGATTTCTTGAATTCACAAATTGCAATGTTTAATATTAGTGTTTGTCAAAAAATATTTTCAATAAACATTTTTTAAATCATTAAATATGTCTTTGCATCCTTTTTACTATTGCTTAGGCCACAAAGTGCAGCAATAGAACCAACCAAAAATGATCTCTGAGCATGGTAAGCTCTCCTGTGGTCATGGATTCTACTGTCCCAGGAGACTTATTTTTAATGTTGCTGTGAGGCTGTCCACTCTCTGTAGCCATTCACAACATGAAAAAAGATGTTTGGTGTTACCCCTGCCCGTCTAGGACTACCACCAGGGTTCAAAAATATAAATAGAAGGCCTCACAGGGTATTATGGGGCACTCCTTTCTTGGAACGGTGAATGATAAATGAGCGACCCTGTTGCTCATGTATTCAACTTTTTTATATTTTTCGTGTGTTCTGGTCCACACCCAGGACACTCACACTTTTTAAAAAGATAAGGGCTGCAGAAGGAGGCCCTAGACTCCCTCCCCAGCCAGAACCCCTAGTGGGTGCCGCTGGGAGCGGGCAATTATTTTAAAGTGGGTGCCCCAGTGACCACCAGGGGCACATACACCATGCCAAAAGTTAGGGACTGCGTGAGAAGCCACCCACCGTGAGAAGCTCCCCAGACAGTGCCCATCTTGGGTACCAGGGGAAGCGAATCAATTGCTTTCCTCCCACCGAGGTGGAAGCAACTTATCTCTCTGTTGCCACCAGGCTGGAGCAAAGTTGTGTTCCCTGTCTGTTAGAGTGCGGGCAAGGAATTAAATGTGTATTCCCTGCCTACACTCTCCAGGGCAGGGAACAGCAGTGTCCTAGGGGTCATGGTTCCTGGGACACTATTTTGATTGTGCACATATGGATGGGGTTCCTAGGGCTGGTATAGGGCTTGGGGGGATACCAGATGCCCCTCGCCCCCTCGATAAACTGGCACTAGGGATGGAATCCCCAAAGTCTCTATAAGGCTCTGGCATGGGGCTGCATGCCCTCTACCGAAAATGAATACTTCGACCCTGGGGTATGGTGTCCCTGAAGCTTTAAACATACTCAGCAGTGGGCTGCATGCCCCCCTCGCTCTAAAACATTAATCGGCCCTTGGAAATGGGGTCCTGGAGCCTTATAGAGGCTCATGGATTGTGGCTGCCTTACTTTCCATAATTAATTAATCTGAGCCAGAGCTGGGCTCCCGAGGGTCTGCTAAAGGGTTGGGGGGGGCACATGCCCACCTCCCCTGAAAAAAAAGACAACACACCAGCCCCACTCCTGGCAGCATTTTTGAAAAGGCATGAGAGATGGCCTGTGTGTTGTCACAATTGAATCTATAAATTATCATTCATATTGTATACTATTTGCAAGCTATGCTACATCAAATCGCACATATGTTCTTATTAATAACATGGTTTTCGGGATCTCCCTTAAACGGGGTCCGAATATACCTGTGCTGCCCTTGTGTGATTCTAACATCATATTGCATATTTGATATCATCAAAACTTCCCATTATCAACTGCGTCCCACCGTGTATCATATCATAATTCATTATAAAATATACTTAAGATGGCATGCAGCTATAAGAGAACCCCAAAAAAGCAGTTTTTATAACACCTCCGGAGTGCCATTGCCTTGTTTTCAAGGACTGAAAGGGGAGCACAATATATGTGTGTTTGTGGGTGTCGGTGTGTGTCAATCAATCAATCAGGAATTTGTAAAGCACACTACTCACCCGTGAGGTGCTGAAGGCTCTGAGGTGGGGGGGGGGGTGCTACTGCTTGAACAGCCAGGTCTTGAGAAGTTTCCTGAAGGTAAGGAGGTCTTTGGTCTGAGGCAGGTGGGTGGGAAGAGTGTTCCACGTCTTGGCGGCGAGGTGCAAGAACGGTCTGCCGCCAGTTGTAGTTCTGCGGACACTTGGGACGGTTGGGAGGGTGAGGTCAGCGGAGCGGAGATGCTAGGTTGGGGTGTAGAAGGAGAGCAGTCTGTTGAGGTATCTGGTCTGGTGTTGTGCAGTGCTTTGTGAGCGTGGGTGAGGCGTTTGAAGGTGATTCTGTTGTTGACTGGGGGCCAGTGCAGGTCTCTCAGATGGTCTGTGATGTGGCAGTGGTGGGGAATGTCCAGGCTGAGGCGTACGGAGGCGCTCTGGATGCGTTGCAGCCTCTTCTGGCATTTGGCCGTGGTTCCTGTGTGTGTATATGTATAAATAAAATCTTTTTTGAAAATATTCTGGTTGACAATATGTTTTTCGGAATATTTCTGTAGATAACATATAAACTATGTAAACTCGATATTTTGACATGATACCACTGCATCGGAAAATGTCATACAAACAAATGGTGCTTTCAGCTGTGCCTTATAATGAAAATCAAGTCCTTTCACTATGGCTGTTCTTTTTCTTCCATTACACTTTAAATCTGGCTGGCTAATTAAGACTACTTTACAAGTGTGTTTTTCATTTTGTGCTGTACCCTTGAGACCCTGTCTTATTTGGGTGGGCCGAAAATGCATCAGGGTGACCTTTACTTTAAATAGTTAATTTCGCTTTGCTTTGTGTTCACATTGCAACAGAGTAGGTCGTTCCTCGTGATTGGACTGAGACCGGAATGTGCTTTGCACTCTGTTATGGCACTTTAAGTCACACAGCATTTTGGTGTGTTTTCAAGTTCAGATTGAAGCACATTTGTTTCCTTCGTACACACACCTACACATAAATTCAATATCCATCTCTTCATTTTCCTACTTTGAGAGGACCTGGTACCTCTAGAATGTTATTGCTGATTCTACTAACTTTTGGCTTGGTACTCTTCAACATCAATAGCCAACTGTATTGTAGGCATTGCTCTGTATCAGCACATGATGGTGGACTCCTCTGACACTCACATACATCATCCACACTTCCACACATATTTTACAACAATCCTCTTCAAATGCACACATGCTCACCTCTAAGGAGCGTGCAAACGACACAGACGCGCGCTAGGGATAATAAAGCACAACTTGAATGACAATGCCAGGGGAATTCCCTTGTCACACATGTTTCAATAATGTCAAACACAAATGACAGACTGCAACAAGCAGTGGCAAAGCCAATAGTTCTTACCAGTGAAACCTATTGACTTGGCCAACACTTTTTTGGCTTATATAGTCATTGGGGATATACGGATCTGCAGAGAACACCTTAGATTGCATTTTCATTTATTTTAATAAACCCATTCAAAGATTGACACAGTGAATGTACGTGTATCGGCAGTGGCTGTCTTTCAATGGCATTTGCTATAACAAAACCAATCATACGAGCCCACCAAATGTGCATGTGCTTGCCTACACACGAACAGCTATCTGGAAATTGTAAAAAACATCTTAAGTTGACCAATAGAACAGCAGATGGAAAAAGGTGAAAATAGTGCTAAAAATACAAGAGGGTAGGTGGACAAGAGGACTCTGAGTGGGGTGTGGAAATGGAGAAAGAGATGCGGTGGGTTGCAGAGAGAGAGAGAGAGATAGAGAGAAAATAGGGCAAGATGTACAATGCATTTTTGCAGACAGAAATGGCCCGATTCTGTGAAATGGGCCATTAGCGACCACAGAAATGTTTTTTCAAATGTACAAAAGCACAAATTGCGAATTGGTAACATGTCATTAAGGGCCAGATGTAGCAAAAAAGCAATTTGCGACTTGCAAATTGCGAGTCCTTGCGACTCGCAATTTGCAAGTCGCAAATTGCTATGCAGTACGGTGTCTCAGACACCGTCTGCAACTCGCAATGGGGTCGCAATGACCCACCTCATGAATATTCATGAGGTGGGTTGCAAATTGCGGCCCCATTGCGAGTATAGGCACTCGCTAACATGGAGGCCTGCTGACGTCAGCAGGCCTCCATGTTAGCGACCTGCCTTTTCAATAAAGCATTTTTTTTTTTTTTTAAATGTAGCCCGTTTTCCCTAAGGGAAAACAAGCTGCATTTCATAAAAATCCGAAACCTTTTGTTTCGGTTTTTTCAGGGCAGGGAGTGGTCCCTTGGACCACTCCCTGCCCTGAAAAATTATTTTGGGGTTCAGTCTCAAACTGGAAGGGGTCCCATGGGGACCCCTTCCAATTTGCGAGTGGGTTACCATCCACTTGAAGTGGATGGTAACTGCGACTCCATTTGCAACCGCGTACGCGGTCGCAAATGGAGTTGCATACCACTGCGACTCGCAAATAGGAAGGGAACACCCCTTCCTATTTCCGATTCGGAAATGCATTTTGCGAGTCGGTAACGACTCGCAAAATGCATTTCTGCATAGGAAACAAGCATTTGCGAGTCGCAAACGGCAGATTTTGCCGTTTGCGTCTCGCAAAGTGTTTCCTACATCTGGCCCTAGGTCTCAGTTTGTATTAAGGATTCAGTATTTGGAAGGGGCTTGTTTAGGATGTTCCTTCCAAAAAACTGGTGGTAACCCATTCACCTTTAAGAATGTTAAAATATTTTTTAAGAACAGGCAATAGACCAATGGTCCACTGCTTACTCTTAAAAACTTCAAAGTTTCATTCTTCCTTTTAAACACATCCTCTTTTCCTTTAAGAAAAACGGGCTGCATTTAAAAAAAAAATTATTTAATTAACGTACAATCACAGTCAGGGTGGTTCATTGACCTTCGCAGCCTGCCATCCCTGTGATGACTACAATTCCTATTGGGTCACAAATTGCGACCTACTGCTTTAATATTCATGAGATAGGTCGATTAGCAGCCCACTAGGAACTGCTATTACAAGGATGTAAGTTTTCTTACATGCAGGAATTGCATCTTCCTGGCTGTGATTGTGTAAGAATCACAATTAGGAAATTGCAACTCTACATTTTTGTTCATCTAGCCCAGTGTCCCTCCCAAACATTGCAAAGCAAATTCTGATGTTATCAGTGGAAGGGTACACCATCCAAATACAGCTCTGTGAAAGGCAAATACTCCTGGGTGGGACAAACACAAAAATAAGAGAGAAAACCCTAACAGGAGAAGAGACCAGACCGTGACAATAAAGCCAACGAATCCTGAGCAACGGTCTGATTTAAAGCCCGCTCTAAGTACAAGTAATGTACTGGAAACAATATGTCTTGCCAACAGACAGCTAAAGCTTTCTGTAGCCAAGAACTAAAATGGCTGGACATCAAAAACCGCAGACAATGATTAAGGGGGTCATTCTTACTTTGGCGGGCGGCGGAGGCCGCCCGCCAAAGTAACCCCGTCAGAACACCGCACCGCGGTCGAAAGACCGCTGCGGTGATTCTGAGATTTGCCCTGCGCTGGCGGGCGGCCGCCAAAAGGCCGCCCGCCAGCCCAGGGCAAATCAATCTTCCCACGAGGACGCCGGCTGAGAATTGAGCCGGCGTAGTGGGAAGGTGCGACGGGTGCAGTGGCACCCGTCGCGTATTTCAGTGTCTGCATAGCAGACACTGAAATACTTTGCGGGGCCCTCTTACGGGGGCCCCTGCAGTGCCCATGCCATTGGCATGGGCACTGCAGGGGCCCCCAGGGGCCCCGCGGCACCCCCTACCGCCATCCTGTTCATGGCGGGTTTCCCGCCATGACCAGGATGGCGGTAGGGGGTGTCTGAATCCCCATGGCGGCGGAGCGTGCTCCGCCACCATGGAGGATTCAGAAGGGCAGCGGTAAACCGGCGGGTGACCGCCGGTTTACCCTTTCTGACCGCGGCTGAACCGCCGCGGTCAGAATGCCCTTCGGAGCACCGCCAGCCTGTCGGCGGTGCTCCCGTGGCCGGTGACCCTGGCGGTCACCGGCCGCCAGGGTCAGAATGAGGCCCTAAGTCCTTTGAGAAGGAAAGTGTTAAAGTCAGGAGTTACTGGTACAAGTAAATCAATCTCTTTGTCACACTCTGTAAAGGAATTGGTCCCAAATGGCATAGAGGTATTTCTGAAAGAAGAAATAAACTCCTTAGTATTTCAGTTGTCATTTGAGAATACTTTACTTCGGGCCGTTTTACGATTCAGCTGGCAATTTGCCAAAAGATGTAAAAGGACTCCTCAGTAACAGTGCATGTTGACGCACAAAGAATTGCTTAATGAGACTGCGAGAGCTAGATGTTTAAGATTCATTACATGTAATGGCCAGGCATCATAAAGTTTTGAATATTTTTTCAAAGCCAATGGCGCTTTAATGGAAGAAATGTTTATTAGCAGGAAAGGCACACTTGATCTAAAATTGCCTTAATGACTGATACAAACGTCATGGTTCAAGCCAAAGAAGACATCTTTTAATGACATGCCTCACTTAAACTGTCCAGCATTAAAGTCGTTTTTTATGTTTTTATGGGCTTAGAGGGCTGACGGTGGAAACCACCGATTTAGGCAGCATCTTTCACACCTCATTGATTGTAAATTGTGCATGTTTTTAATTAGGTCTGCTTAAACAAAAGTGAACAGCAAAGACGTCCCTAAAGAATATCTGGGTGCTAGAGCTAAATCGGTGCTACTTTTCCTACTATTTAGCATTGCACATTTATTTGCGGTGAAGTTAATCGTAGCGGATTTACCTGGTGAAATGGTTGTGCAGGTTTACTGAATAATATGCTAGACATTCAAATAATCATGCTTTCAAAAGCTAACAGGTTCCCCATCTGCGTGCTAGACACGCAACACTCGAGTTCTTTAAATATCATATTCGTGGAAAAAGTATCGTAAAAATCCACTTAATTAAAATATAATGAAGGTAAAAACTCACTGCAGCGAAATCATATTTCAGAACTCTAGCATTACACGGCAACATGCGTTGTGGAAGTCAGGACAGTCCTTTCTCAGGTTTCGCGGGAATGAAAGCAACGGCTTTGCTTGCAATATGGTTATTTTTTCACTGCAATTAATTTTATTAATAACATTATAATTTTAATAATATGATTTTTTAAAGGACTTTCGCAACTGATATATATATTTAACAACCAGAGCGAGGAGGGTGCAATATGGAGCTGGAGGACTTTTTAGCGCTTGAAGAATTCATTGATTGTGAGGGGTTACCAACACCCCCAGCTCGCACCACAGATCAATAGAGGTAAAGTTTGTGTATGAAGGTGGCAGGTGCGGAGTATGGGCAAATAAATTCAGGGAAACAGAAGAAAGTTAACTCGACTTCAGATGGTCGATCTAATGGAATGACGGGCATGATGAACCGAGCTGTAAGGTAAAGTTACGTCAGAGGTCAGACTAGGGGAGGGTACTCCGATAACTTAATTAGGTTTCACGCACCTGTCTGTTTGGTCGTGCCTGACTGTCTTGCACAAGCAAAGAATTTGCATTGATGTGAACATGTTTATCTTCATAATTAGGATCGCTCTGCAAAGCATTGCAACCACTTCTTTCAGGCAGCCTGGATTATTTGAGCTACTACCCCTGGATGGCCGCCCCATTATCACATTTTTCAACCTTCTCACGCTTAGCAACTATGTACTGTTCCCTCAACTTCCTAAATGCAAAATGGTAAAGTTTCTCTCCATCGTTCTCCTTAGCAATCCTCAGTTTACTGCTTTCTTCCCTGGAGAATCTCTTATCATCTTTCAGTATTAACGTGGAGTCCCTAATCAGGAATTGTGCAATGTTTTCTGACTCCACAGGCAAAATGGAATATTACCAATTTCATGCTGCCGTGACAAAAAAGGACACATTTTCAGCTTCCATCATAAATCAGCCCCTTCTCCCACTCTCACACTGTTGGCGCTGGATGGTAGCGTTGACCCTGTACTTTGTGCACATATCCATGAGTTATGTGGCACCCGGTTATTGATGACGTCAGGTCATCATGATGCTACCTTAGGTGTTTGTTTATATTCCTAAAGGCTTGCATCTAACCTGGTTCCAATCATGATTTTTTTTCTGAGTACGTTTTAGGTCTCACCGTCAGACAACTTTAGCTATCTGGTGAGAGCTCCAGACACAGCACACAACGCACACCATACACGCACACACATATAGATACACATCGGGGCTTTTGGACAGCCCCTTCAGCCTTTGGCTACTGTTGCTCTGCTGGCTTTTGGCAATGATTAAATGGACTGTTCATCAGTGCAGGTATCGGCCCACTGCATTTCATGGAAGAGAATACTTTTAAAACCTAGACCAGTCCTATTTTTTGGTTATTTTGTTTTAGGAGAACTGCTCCCCAGTAGATGATGCACGAACTACCGCATTAAGCCCCCGGCCGCCCTCTTCATCTTCCCAGGTGCATGCTATCTGGCACCCGATTGCTTGCATTTTGACTGTGCCAATACTTGTTGAATTGCAGCATTAGCAAAGTCAAACGTGAGTGAGCCAATGCTTGTCATTCTTGTGTCCCTTTGCTGTAACAACACACTCCCATCTTTACCCCGTAGATTTACGCACTTCACATGTGCAGTACTCACATACACTGACCCTTTTGGAGTGCTTATCTGGCCATCACAGTTGCAAACTGAAAGCCCTTTTGGCCCTGTGGGATAGACACACACTACAGATGCAAATCAATAAATAATGTAGGACATGTTGCCACAAACAACTAGGTGAGTGATGAAATTCTTGAATTAAGTTCTGCCCTGATGATCACTCAGGGCTGCATTTGAGTCTATCATTTTTCACCCACCATGCCACTCTAGACAAAGGGCCAGTGTTAGGAATTGAGTCTGTAGTTGGCAGAGGTATACACACTTGTCCAAGTATTGACCACAATCCTAGTCAGGGTAAGTCACAACACAATCCAAATTATCTTGTGCTCACCCTCTGGTAAGTTACAGAGCAGGCAGGCTATACTTAAAAGGCAATGTATAAAGCATTTGTGCAATAACTCATACAATAACACAATGAAAACACCACAAACATACACCACACAGGTTAAAAAAAATAGATATTCTTTATCCAACTAAAATAAGGTCAAAATGTAAAAAATCTGATGTATACAAGCCAAGATATTCATTTTTAAGGATTGAATTCCAATAAAGCAGTTAGAAACACAATAGTTCCAACTAGGGCTATCACAACATCATTGACAGAGTATTTCCCAATACTCCGACGCCACTGGGGCCGGTCAAGGAGCCACACGGACCCCAGGCACAGTACCTTTGAAAATGAAGAAACAAAGATGTTGCACTGAGTCGTGGAGGTGATGCGTCGCTGGAGCCGGTGCGGCATCAGTCCCTCATGGCATCCAGGGAGATGAGACATTGGTTCGGTCTAGTTGCAGGGGAGCAGATGCGGCATCAGAAGCAAAGCGTCGGTTCTTTGTGACCCAGCGGGTTCAATGCATCTCGGTGGTCACGATGTGATGAGTTGACTTCGCAGTGCTGCGATCACACTGGGGACGTCAGCAGCTTCACGGTGAAGTCAGACTTGCATAGCAGGCCACAGTTGTAGCATGCATTGATGACCATGGAGCAGACAGCAGTGCAGTGGCGGGCAGCGGCATCGCTGCTGAGATTGCAGAAGTCGGTGAACTAGCTAGAAGCTAAGAGATTAAGGGGGTCATTACGACCTTGGCGGGCGGCATTAGCCGCCCACCAAGATCTGACTGCCTTGCGACCGCCAATGCGGCCACACCCCCGCCGCAGCCATTTGGAGATTCCCACTGGGCCGGCGGGGATCACGGCCGCAACATAGGAGCCGGCTCCAAATGGAGCCGGCGGTGTTGCGGCCGTGCGACGGGTGCAGTTGCACCTGTCGCGCTTTTCACTGTCTGCATAGCAGACAGTGAAAAGCTGCATGGGGCCCTGTCAGGGGCCCCCTGCACTGTCCATGCCAGTGGCATGGGCAGTGCAGGGGCCCCCAGGGGCCCTACGACTCCCCATTCCGCCAGCCTTTTCCTGGCGGTGCAAACCGCTAGAAAAAGGCTGGCGGTCGGGGACTCGTAATCCCGACTGAGTGTATTGTGTTTATGACTTTCTGGGTACAATGCACAAGGGGAGCTGTCAACCAGCACAGACCAGACATGGATTGCAGACAGGCTGTAAGGCTTAGATGGCAGTAAGTGCAGAGAAATGCCCACTTTCTAAAATAGTATTATTAAATCCAACTTCACCAGTAAGCAGGCTTTTCTAGTACTATTCTGGCCATGTTAAACATGATATGGCTACACCTTCCAGATCACAATCTACTACTTAAAAGTATATGAGGGAAGTTCTTATGTTAGTCTAAGAGAGGAGCAGGCCTCACAGTAGTGGAAAACAAATTTGTGAATTTATTTCTACCAGGACATTTAAAACACATAAGTACACGTCCTGTCCTTTACTTACATAGCCCCCTGCCCTATGGGTTACGTAAGGCCTACAGAGGGGTAACATATCTTGAAAAAAGGGAGTTTATGGCTCAGCAAGTAGTTTCAAATGTCAAGTCAAACTGATAGTGAAACTGCACCCACAAACCTTGCAACGGCAGACCTGAGACATGGTTAAGGGGGCTACTTATGTGGGTGGCACAATCAGTGCTGCAAGCCCACTAATAGCTTTTCATTTACATGCCCTGGGCACATTTAGTGCACTTTACTGGTAAATTAAATAGGCCAATTGGGTTGGAATCAATGTTACCATGTTAAGGAAAGAGAGCACATGCACTTTAGCACTGGTCAGCAGTAGTTAAGTGTGCAGAGTCCTAAAACCAGCAAAAACAGGGTCAGAAAAGAGGAGGGAGACAGGGAAAAAGTTGAAGGATGACTACCATAAGACTCTCAGGTGTAACATGTGTCCCTCCCAGCTGGAAGTGGGGAGAGCTACCCATCCCCCTTGGGAGCTCCCATCACCTAGAGGGAAGAATCTGGAGAGACCATCAGCATTGGTGTGGTCAGCTCCGGGTGATGCTTCAACTTAAAGTCCATATCCTGAAGGTATATGGACCACTTCAAGAGTTTAGGATTTTGACGCCTCATCTGCATGAGCCATCTGAGGGGCCTGTGGTCTGTCTGAACCTGGAAGTGAGTCCCAAACTGGTATGGTCTCAGCTTTTTCAGTGCCCACACCACAGCAAATGCCTCCCTTTCAACTGCACTCCACTTTTGTTCCTGTGAAAGTAACCCCCTGCTAATGAAGGCTTCTTGTTGTCTAGGCCCTCCTCATTCAGCTGTGCTAAGACTGGTCCTATGTTATGCTCTGAAGCATCCATTTGCATCATAAATTCATTGGAGTAATCAGGGGCCCTGAGCACAGGTGCTGTGCACATGGCTTCCTTGAGGGAATCAAAGGCTTGCTGACAAGCCTCTGTACAGATCACCAATATGGGCTGCTTCTTTGAAGTCAGCTCAATTAAGGGGACAACAAGGGTGTGATATCCCTTAACACATCTTCTGTAGTAACCAGTGAGTCCTAGGAAGGCTCTCACTTCAGTTTGTGTTTTAGGCGGTTGCCAAGCCATGATTGTTTCACTCATGGCCTGGAGGGGCTGCACTTTGCCACCACCTACTAGGTGTCCCAAACACAGCACGGAACCCTGCCTAATCTGGCACTCACTGGCCATAATTGTCAGTCCTGCCTATTGCAGGGCCAGGAGCACCTCTAGGAAGTGAAGTAGGTGTTATTTCCAGCTGGCACTGTAGACGGCAATGTCGTCTAAGTAGGCGGCACATAACAACTCTTTACCAGCCAGGACCCTGTTAACCAATCGTTGGAAAGTAGCAGGGGAATTCTTTAAGCCAAAGGGCATCACCCAGAATTGATAATGTCCCTCTGGGGTTGACAATGCTGATTTTTCTTTTGCGCCCTCAGTCAAGACGATCTGCCAGTACTCTGATGGCAAATCAAAGGAACTGAGGAACTTGGCAGCACCTAGCCTGTCAATGCGCTCATCACCTCTGGGGATGGGGTGTACGTCAGTCTTGTGATGGAATTGAGACCCGGGAGTCCACACGGAACCGAAGTTCTTGGCACCTGGTGGGTCAGCCTTTGGTCCCAATACCACTGGGCTGGACCAGGAACTATTAGAGGTTTCAATCACCCCTAGAGCTAGAATTTTGTCAACTTTCTCCTTGATACTGGTTTTCGCCCTATCTGACTACATGCAAATTTTGTTCTTCACAGGGGGACTGTGTCCTGTGTCAATGGACACACAGATGTGTGAGTCCAGGGGTGAGGGAAAACAGGGGTGATGGAAAACAAGGAGGAAAACTGTCCCAGTAACTGGTAACAGTCACCTCGCTGGTCTAGGGGCAGGGAGTCAGAAAGGTTGACACCCTCCACTGACCCATCTGTTTCCTATGTATAGAGGAGGTCAATGAGAGGTTCACTCTTCTCCTCCACACCCTCACCTATCAAAAGGAACATGATCACTTCAGACCTCTCA